>NC_046167.1:5551076-5868576 GCF_011064425.1 Rattus rattus | reverse complement strand
GTTTCACTTTCTTTTATGTGTTCACCATTGATCTTTGCCCCTTCATTGGCAGACTTCATAGAAGAATAAACAGTAGATGATATGTCTACTTTGCCACACTCTCTTAGCTTAGTGGTTAGAAATAACTACTTGTCATGACAAATGATAGCATTTGAAACCTTTTTTTGCTGTCATACTTTCATCATGGGCACTGTCCACTAATCCTATTGTCCTTGGGTGACTATTACATAAAATTCCCTGAATAATAAATTTGTTGGTTGCTTAGCATCAGAAGAAAATGATCACCCTTGTGGATTTGGGAACTTGCTTTTTGTTAGATATGTGAAGCACTTTGCTTTTCTTTGTCCTAGCTACTATGTAGCCCAGAATAAAGTGTGGTCTTTACTTGCATCACACTGATCTTACTGTTAGTGTACTTGTTTTCTCTCCTCCTTCTCCTCCCCTCCTCCTGCTGGGGTGAGGACTCCTCTCACCTCTGTCTCTCTGCATGTTGATTCCATTTCCTTACACTGCAGACTCTGCCACATGACAGAGGCTGGAACCATTGCCGGCTTCCATCTTCCCCGCCCTCTACCAGGAACAGGGAGAACTCTGACTGGCCTGTCTTGGATCATGTCCCCACCATCCCTCTGGCTGCAGTGGGGAGGGCTCTATGACTTGCAGCCCTCACTAGAACTCCATAGTTGGAGTCAGGGTTAAGAGCAGTTCCCCGACGCAGGTGGGTGGGCCCTGTTTGAAGAAAGTGAATAAATACTGTGAACAGATGAAACATCGACATCATCATTCCGGCTTTTAATACTGTGTGTTATTATACAGATCCTTCATGGTGCACCAACTTAAGCTTAGCTGAAACTGTCGAATAATAGAGTATAATAGACATGTTCATTTGCCCTTCACACTATTATGTTTGGCTTTTAATCTTCCACAGGTAATTTTGCTATTATTTCAGTGACCAGATCTAAATTTTTTCTTCCTATTTTGATTCTACTTGATCTACTTTTGACATTTAAGCCATTGTGCCAAGCTAGGTGTGGTGCTGTACATCAGCAATCCTAGCACTTGGGAGGTGAAGGCAGGAAGATTGGAAGATTAAGCGCAATCTCCATGCTTCATAAGACTGATCTCAAAAGCCAAATCAACCAACCAATCCACCAACCCACCAACCCAACTAACCAACCCACCCACCAACCCAACCAACCAACCCACCCACCAACCCACCAACCCAACTAACCAACCCACCCACCAACCCAACCAACCAACCCACCCGCCAACCAGCCCACCCACCCACCAAACTGTAGTGTGGAAAGATGATTCAGGTTTCTTCACGCTGCCCTCATGCTGCTGTTGGTTTTTACCTCGGGTGTTTCATTTCCCCTTTGGATTCCGTTTGGGATTGTTTCCTTCCTACAAAGGTTAAGCTAACTCACAGAGAATTTAAGAATTGAGTTTTTGTCCTTCTGTCACTGTTATGAGGATCTAAGCCCTTATTTTTTTCTTGGTCTAGATTATTGCAGTAGATTTATTTAGTTACATAGTTTATAGTTTGTGTGTTGGGGTGTGTGTGTGTGACTGTGATGCAGGTGTCCTTGGATGTCAGTCCCTGGAACTGGAGGCACAGGCAGCATGGCCTATTTGGTGTGGGTGCTGGGAACAGAACATGGATCTGCAAGAGCAATGCGTGCCAGTGACTGATGAGCCATCTCACTAGTTACCCTGTTTAAAGGTTTATATCTTTGTAGTGATGAGTGACATTGTCTAAAAGTAAAAGAGATAAAGGGCTTTTCTCCTAAGGTCTGGGGCTATGGATCAGTGGTAGAGTGTTTCCTTATTGCATGTGAATCCCTGGATTCAGTTCTCAGCACCCAAACCGTACAGTGGTGGAGGTGGTACTTCTCATGTATCCAGCCCTACTTCTCAGTGTTCGACCCTAACTAAGGAAAGCACAGTTTTGGTTGTTGATTCCTGGTCCTGTATGTAGACCAGGCTAGCCTCAAACCTGCGTCATGTGGCCCAGCTCTGCCCTGTTGGCCTACTTTCTGTGTGTTCTTCTCTTTATTGCTCTCATTCTAGTTGTCTTCCTCCCCTTGAAGCAGGGTCCCTATTCCTGTCCCTAAAATACCTGTCGTTCCCTTGTCTCCTATTGTTTAAGTGTTAGTGTAGGGCAGAAATATTTCCTCTACCTTTGTGCATTTTTCACTCAAGGTAAAGGAAATTAGGGATGTACCTCAGTCATAGACTGCTCATGTAGGTTGGATGAGGCACTGGCTTTGATTCCAGCACACCTTCTTACCCCAAAGAAAAGAAAAACAGCAGACTAATGTTAACTTTTTTTTTTTTTTAATGAGATGGACCTTTCTAGGTACCCCTGTCTGTGGCCTGGATCTTGCTGTGCGTATCAGCCTGCCTCTGTCTCCTGAGTGCTGGAATTAGTGTACAGTGCCATCTCAGGGGAAAGTACTTTTTAAAATGTATTCACAAAAATGGTATCTAGGGACTGGAGATTGTTTAGCAGTTAAGAGCACTTGTTCTTGCACACACAGAATCTGGTTTCAATTCCCTGACACTCTTCTGACCTCTTTAGGTACCAGGGATACAAGTGTGTAGCTGGACTTTGATGCACTAGGCTGGGTTCTTGTTTTCCTACCCTGTATTCCCCTGGTTTCACCCTTATCTCTAGATAAGAGAGAGAAAGAAGGATTGGCGGGGGAGGGATTGATTTACAATTTAATTTCTTTTTTGTTTCTTCTTTGAGCATGATTAACAAACTGTGACCAACCCTTCTGAAATGACCACCAACCATCAAACCTGCCTCTTGGGGCCTTAGTATCTGAACAACTCCCAGATTTCCTATGTCATACACTTGCAGAAACTCTGCAGCTGGCAAGGCCACGCCTCTGCTAGAGCACTGGGCAAAGCATAGTCAGCCTCTGTGAAGCAGCCTCATATCTCTACACCTAGGATTAAAATGAAAACATTCTTAGAATATTTTTGTGTGTGTGTGTGTGGTTTTTTTTTTTTTTAAAAGAAACCAGAATTCTCACTATACAAGTGGTACACATATGAGCAAGTAGGTAAAACACCTGAAAAATAAATTTGAAAAAGTTTGTTTTCTTTTAGTTATGTCCTAAAGCCTTAGGCTAAAGCTTGTTAGCATATTGAAGCCAAGCCCTTGTGCACAGTAAGCAGTCCTTACGTTGAAACTTTAAAGAGCCTGTGTCTCATTAATAGTGTAGGTTTACTCGCTTTTGGGCTACTCTGGGAAGGCGATCTGCATCAACACGTTGGAGTCCGTGAGATACATGTTATAGGTCAGCTGTCATCATCACTGAAGCCTCATCTCCCCACCTGCAAGGCAGCGAAGCTCACACCGCACATGCCAGGCGCTCACACAGTGAGGGTGTTATACTTCAGTCCTTTAAACAATTTTAGTATTTTTAATTTTTAATGTATTTTATGTATGTGAATGTTTTACATCTCCTGTAATGCCTGGCGTCTGAAGAAGTAGTGAGCCTCCATGGGGTGCTGGGAATCCACCCTAGTCCTAAGCAAGAATAAATAACAAGTGTCCTTAATCCTTTTTTTAAAAAGAATTATTTATTTATTTTATGTATCTGAGTCCACTGTAGCTGTCTTCAGACGCACCAGAAGAGGGCATCAGATCCCATTACAGATGGTTGTGAGCCACCATGTGGTTGCTGGGAATTGAGCTCAGGTCCTCTGAAGAGCAGTCAGTGCTCTTAACCACTGAGCCATCTCTCCAGCCCAAGTGTTCTTAATCCTTAAGCCAGCGTTCTACTCCATATTTCAACAGGACTGTGCTGACCATGAGACGCACTATTTATTTATTTATTTAGGTATATATATTTGGCATCTTTTAAAATAACTGTTATTCTTTGTGTGTTTATAAGGGTTTTACCTGCATGTGTGTCTGCATTACGTATGTGCCTGGTGCATAGAAGTCAGAGGAGAGGATTGCATTTTAGGTGTTAGGAATGAATGGAGCTCATGCCCTGTACAAAAACAAGAGTAACACGTGCTCCTAACTTCCAGGTTGGCTCTTCTCTTGAGTATCTTAAGCCTCGTTTTCTCCTTTTCCTTCCCTTCCTTCCTCCCTCTCTCCCTTTTGTCTTTCCTCCATCCATCTGTCCGTCCATCCTTCCTTCCGTCCTTCCGTCCTTCCTTCCTTCCTTCCTAATTGGTGTCTCTCGTGTGAAGTCCAGGCTGGTTTCTGCTCATGGGGTTTCTCAAGTGCTGGGCTATAGACGTGTGCCATCACTCCCATTTTCCTGCATTACTGTTTTGTTGTCTTTTGAAGAGGAAATGTGAGAGAAATAAATAGTAATTTGTTTGTTCAGGCTCACATGGAAAATAGTTTGAAAGTTGGGTATTTTAAAAATTTGGTGATTTTTAAATATACTGTTATTCTTTTTTTTTAAAGATTAACTTATATATGAGTACACTGTAGCTGTCTTCACACACACCAGAAGAGGGCATCAGATCCCATTACAGATGGTTGTGAGCCTGGATTTTAAGAGCAGTCAGTGTTCTTAACTACTGGGTTATCTCTCCAGCCCCTGCTGTTATAGTCTTTATTCCCCCCTCCCCTCTCCCCATACTGAGATTTGAACTGATGGTCTCACACGTATAAGCATATGCTGTTACCTAACTGTTTCCTAGCCCATGCCCAGGAAAGTTAGTAGGATTCATGCATATGCATTGTCTGCCTCCGGCCTGGCATTGTTTAGAGTAGGAGTAGAGTGGAACAGCATGTGTGGGAAGGTTGTGGGTGTCCGTCATTAGAATAGTGCTCTTTCATAGCTGGCCTTCCTGTGTGTTTATTGTACTAATATTTGTCATTGTTTAAGTTCCACAGTCCACTCTTTACCTTGAAAATTAGGATCGGAAAATTGTAAATATGAATGTTTTCTTCTGCTAGGTTTTTAGGGGTGTGCATGGAGCTTTTCTCTCCCTTCTTTCACATATGCACTTTATTCTTGCTCTGTCTTTTCTCCTCTTCCCTTTTTTTTTTTTTTTTTAAGTTTTTTTTTATATGCATGAGTGTCCTGTCTTCAGACACACCGGAAGAGGGCATCAGATCTCATTACAGATGGTTGTGAGCCATTGAACTCAGGATCTCTGAGAGAGCAGCCACTGCTCTTAACCATGGGGCCATCTCACCAGCCCCTTTGTCTTTAGCAAGCTCTTGGCAGGTAGGGTAGACTAGTTCTGGAGTCACGAGCCTTTTGTTTAGCATTCAGAATGTGGAATTATGGAGTTGAGATACTTATTTTGACTGTATTTTTTTATATTTGGATATTCTAAAAGTTTTTGAATGCTGGGGGTTTTTTTTATTATAAAAATGTTCATTCATTCATACATTTATTTGGTAGTGCCAAGGGATCGAACCCCAAGAAGGCCTCAGGCAAGTGTTCTGCCAATGAGTTAAATCCTTGTTTCAAAAAAGTTTTTCCCTCAAGAAAAGGTTTCTCTGTGTAGCTCTGGCTGTCTTGGAATTCACTCTGTGGCCTTGAGCTAAGATCTGCCTGCCTCTGCCTCCTGAGTGCTGGGATTAAAGGCGAGTACCACCATTGTTCAGCCCCTGGTCCAATATCCTCCTCCTCCTCCCTCTTCCTCCTCCACCACCACCACCACCACCACCACCACCACCACCACCACCACCACCACCACCACCACCACCACCACCATCACTGTTAGCTATTTTTTTTTTTTTGAGACAGGGTCTTATTCTGAAGACCTCATTGTTTAGAACCCCTTATGTTGGCTTCTCTAGGTTGACCCTGGATTTGTGGCAGTATTCTTTTTTTTTTTTTAAGATTTTATTTATTTTATATATATGATGAGTACACTGGAGCTGCCTTCACACACACCAGAAGAGGGCATTGGATTCCCTTACAGATGGTTGTGAGCCACCATGTGATTGCTGGGAATTGAACTCAGGACCTCTGGAAGAGCAGTCACTGAACCATCTTTCTAGCCCCCTATTTACTTATTTTAAAACAGGGTCTCAGGTAGTCTAGGCTGGCCTTGAATTCCCAGATATTCCTGTCTCTTTATCTCAAGTGCTAGGATTATAGGCTTATAGCACTGTGATTGACATTTTTAAAACTTTATATATTATATTATACTTGTTTGCTTCCTCTTGTTTTCTGCTTATATGAAATTTAGTTATAACTGTTTTAATGAACTTCTCTAATAGTTACCTGCATTTTATTACTGGTTTGATTAATTTTTATTTCACTACAGGGTAGAATTTCCTGCTTTTGTATTAGCCTTGTAAAATTTTCCCTGGGTGGGGGTGGGGGTGGGGAGGTGGTGGTGGGGTGGTGGTGGTGGGAGTGGTGGTGGTGGTGGGGGTGGGGAGGTGGTGGTGGTAGTGGGAGTGGTGGTGGTGGTGGTAGTGTGTATGTGTATGTGTATGTTTGGTTCTGTGCATGAGGAGTTACATACCACAGTGAGTGTTTGGAGGAAAGAGGACAACCTTTTAACTTTTCAGTCAGTTCTGTCCTTCCACATGGGTTCCAGCTATCCAGCTCCAGTGACTAGTGTTGCCTACTGAGCCATCTTTCCGGCCCACTCCTATTTCTTTTCTTACCCCTCTGATGTGATGTTCTTGCTTTTGGGAATATGTATTAGTCACTTGTGTAATGTTGACCCTTATTCCCTCTGACTCTTCTGGCCTGGGATAGGCCTTCATATGTAAGTGCTGATTGGTGTTGAACTAACAGTTCTGGAATGAGCCTTTGTAGATGTCTTCATTTCTCTCTCTCTCTCCAGCTCTCTACTCAGTGCTGGTCTCCCTTGTGAGCTCTAGCCACCTTGGTTCCTTGGACTCCCAGCTCCATTTCCTCAACTTGGGGAGACACAGGCCCTGTCCTGGTTCCTCCTCCTTGTTCCTCCGCCTGAAAACTCTCCCAAGGCAGTAAGCTGGGCCCCTTTGTGGCTGTGTCATGTTTCTTGTCTCTAAGGTATCATTGTGCTGTTTCTCGTCTAGTGCCTTCAGTGCTGTCGTTTTACTCATTTCGTTAGGTCGTTATTATTTCACATAGGAAAGCGGAGTCGAGCTCCTTTATCACTGCATTGTGATTGGAAGTCCTGTCACTGTGGTCGGGGTGTCCTCGTGAGCAGCTGTGCGCATACTGAGCATGCTGTGGTTTGTGTGCTGACCTCAGTTCTGAGTCCACTCGGAACTGTAGCCTCCCTCTTTAATCTCTCCATCTAGTTTAATTTGTATAAGGTTTATGTGTTGGAGCTAGTGGTCTTTGTTAGAGAAATGTTTATAAATACTTCCTCAAATCTGTATAGTCTCACCTATTTATTTTCATAATTGTACCCTTAAGCAGAAGTATTTAAATCTGATGAAGTCTAATTTGTCAGTGTTTTCTTTTATAGTTGTTGCTTACTGTGAGCTAAGACACTTTGCCTAACCCCGAAGTCATGAAGGTAATTTCCTTTAAATTTTTTATTTTTGCTAATTTATATTTAGGTCTGTGATACATTTCACATTATATTTTTTTGTAGATTTTAGTTTTTGTATATGGCTATGCAGTTACTTTTAAAGGAAGCCTTTCTTCACTGCATTGCTTTTGTACAACATAATGTGTAATTGGGACCCTCCCAGAGCTTCACCTTCAGCTGGTCTGTTCACTTAGCCGTAGTTTTATTATGCTGTTCCAAATTTTTAACTTTAGTATAAATCTTAAAGTTTAAATTGCAAGTCTTTCAATCTTTTTCTCTTCAAGTGTGTATGTATATAGTCTAAATTCACATTTTCTATACATACTAGCTTTTCTATTTCCTCCAAAACATCAATGAGATGGTATTTGCTTTGGTATGTAGATCAGTGTTAGAATTGACATATTAACAGTTTGAATCCTTGTATCTCTCTGTGTGTGTTTGTATGCGTGCGTGCATGCGTGTGTGCATGTGTCAGAGGACAGTTTGTGGTATTCTGTTTTCCTCCACTCGTAGCGCTCTACCACTGAGCTAAATCCCCAACCCTTGGCCCTATTTTTAATAATATTTTTATGTGTTTTTTAATTTAATTGTTTATATGATTACATTGTAGCTGTCTTCAGACAGACCAGAAGAGGGCATCAGATCTCATTACAGGTGGTTGTGAGCCACCATGTGGTTGCTGGGATTTGAACTCAGGACCTCTGGAAGAGCTCCTAACTGCTGAGCCATCTTTCCAGCTCCCTTCACCCCCTTTTTATTTTTTAAAAAGTAACCCAAGCTGGCCTTGAACTTAGACTTCTCTTCAGTGCTAGGATTACTGGCTACAGTTTTTGCCATTCTCTTGAGTGTTGACATATATACTGATGTGTATATATACCATTATGCTTGGCTAAAAATGCAATTTTAATTATTCTTAGAATTGAGTGTTTTTGAGACATAATCTTCCTTTTTATCCCTTGCAGGACTACAGCTCACTTATGTAGAACAGGTTGGCCTCGAACTTGGGAGGCCTCTGTCTCCAGAGTACACAATCTAGAAGGCACGTGGCACCAAGCCCGGCATGCTGTTGGCTCTTGGTTAATGATCTTGGCTTCAGATACAGATTTTATTGTTTGAATGTGTCAACAGATCAGGCCACACTGCCACTGAGAGAATTTTCACAATTCAGTAGTCACCAGAAGGGAGAGGTAGGCCATGCCACAGAAGTTTAGCTCAGTGGGTGGCGCTGACTGGGGTTGATGATGTGGCAGAGGGAGAGCAGGGAAACCTAAAGCAGATGAGTGGAGAGCAAGGTGAACAGTTTAGGAGTGCTTAGTTGTACCTCTTCCTGGGGTGCCTCAGTTGCTCTGTACTTGTTTCTGGGGTGCCCCAGGCAGGGGATACCGTGCTCTGGAGTCCGGGTAGGCTAAGGAAGTCAGGCTCTTGGTTTGCACACGGTGAAAGCTGTTCATTATCTCCTGAGAATTAGCCAGCTCTAGGACCGTGTTTTCAGTCAGAACACTAAACATTCAGCAGGTTCTGGTGCTTAGCATGTGCCTTGGATCTGACCTCTAGGAAGGACTGTGAAACAGAAGTAAACCAGCAGGAAAACACAGCTAGGTGTAATGGCTCCTGTTCTAAAGCCAGCACCTGGGAGGCTATGACTGGAGGAGTGCAGTGAGTGCCTGAGAGTTTGTGTTGTAAATGGGTGTTGAGTTTTGTTAAATGCTGTTTTTATATTGAGATGATATATTTAAAATATTTCATGAGTTTCATGTTTTGTTTTCAAATGTTATGTTAATCTTGTATTTATGGGATGCATGTTTGTGATGTATTAATCTCTTATATAGTGTTGGATTCAGATTTTTAATGTCAAATCATTTTGAATTTAGGTACAATAGGAATTTTATAATTTTTGTAGCTATTGATACTACTGGTTTTTGTTTCATTAATGTTTTGAATGTTGTCCTTTTTGGACAGAGTGTCATTGAGCTTATGCTGACCTGGAAATACTTGTTTAGTTTTTAAGGTTTGCTTTAATTTACATGTATGTCTGTTTTATCTACTTGTATGTCTGTGTACCACGTGTGTGCGGGTGCCTACGGAGTCGCAGATGGCTGTTACTGTCCGTGTGCAGGCATTGCATTCCCCTCTGGAGGAGCCACTGTGCAAGCACTGCAGGGCCGGCTCCTCAGGCCTCGCCCTCTTTCACCGTTTCTTTATGCTTTCCTGTCTTCCAAGTTCTGGGATTTCAGGAGTTTAACACCACCCTAATTACTAAGGATTTTGTTATTGTTTACCTCTATTTTTAGGTTGGGAGGGCAGAGACAGACTTGGGAGGGAACGGAGATTAATTAGCATTACTTTTATAAGCACGGGTGTGGAATTGTTTACCGGATGTCTCCCTTCTCTTGGAGGTATTTTGATAATGAAATTAGCTTTAAAGAACTCTGTAGCTTTATCTTGATTTAAGAAGTTGTATTTTTTAAGCATAATATGTTACATTTTTAGCATCTGTTTTTTGCAGTGATAATTTTTATTTCCAATATTGGTCCTATTATTATTATTATTATTATTATTATTATTATTATTATTATTATTATTGTCTCAACAAGATTTTACTGTGAAGTTCTAGCTGGCCTGGAACTTGCTGTAGACCAGGCTGGCCTTCAGCTTGTGATGATCTCCTGTGTCTTTCCCAAGTGCTGGGATTATAGTTTTGTATCAGCATGTTCATCTTACCTTTTTAAAGGCCAGGCTTGCAATTTCAGCTTCATTATTAACAAATGATCCACTTGGTCTTTAGTCCTCTCTGCTTCTTTCCTCTTTCTTCTGCTTTATTTTTCTTTATTTTAGACCTCTCTCCCCCAACTTAAAAAAAAGATATTTTTGTTTGTTTGTTTCTCTGCTTATTTTTGTGTGTGTGGAGGCCAGAGAACAACAAGTTGTGAGGAGTTGGTATTCCACAGTGTGGGTTCTGAGAATGAAACTCCAGGACTCCAACAGGCTTGGTGGCAAGCACCTTTACTCTCCAAGACACCTTGTAAGTTAGTCCTAGTCGGTCCTTTCAGCCTTGGTTGTTTAGGTTGGACCCTATATCCATAACTTAGCATTGTTTTTCCAGTGTGGCAGCAGAATGTACCCAGCGATGTGAATTGTTGTAATTTCACTGCTTCCTGAGGAGGAGGTGGTGGTACGTGTCTGTACGCTGGCACTCTGAAGGAAGAAGCAGGAAAAGTACTCTCAAGTTCCAGGCCAGGGAGCCAGTTCTAGACTATCCAGAGCTACATAATGAGACGCTACCTCAAACCAATTTTGTTATAAGTTATATCTTACATGGACTTGTTTAAGGTCTTTGGTGAATGTATCATGTTTACTTAAAAAGCACATGTATTATATAGTGGCTGGAATTATCTGTCTCTTTGTTGTGTGTTCATGTTCGTATGGAAACCAGAGGTCCACATTCTGCGTGTCTTCCTCAGTGGCTTTCCACCTTGCTGTTTGAGACAGACAGAGTCTCTGTCAGCCTTTGTTGTCAGCCAGCTTGGTTGGCTAGGACAGCTCTAGGGATCCTGCCTCAACCTTTTCCGTGCTGGGAATTACAGGTGTGAGCCATTATTTTAATGTAGTTTAGACTTATAAGTAATTTAAATATTTTTAGAATTTTTATTTTTAGAATTACTTTAATAATATACAACTAATGTACTATACAGTTCAAATATTTGAAGTATATAATTTCTGAATTTTTAAAAATATTTTCTTTATTGTGTGTCTTCTTGAGCCGGCAAGGTTGGATGCCAGGCATCTTAAGCAGGCCCCCCCCCCCCCCCGAAGGTCTCGTTATGTAATCTGTCTGTCCTGGAACTCATTATGTAGACCAGGCTGGGCTCAAATTCAGAGATCGCCTACCTCTGCCTCCTGAGTCCTTGGATAAAGGTGTGCACCACCACCCAGCCCATGTTTTTGAGATGGGGTCTCCCTGAACCTTGAGGTGACCAGTCTGTCTGCTAGACTGGCTGCTAGTGAGCTCCCAGTGTGGATCTAGACTTGTGCTGCCACACTCCACTTGTTTCACAGGGGAACTGGGGATCCGAACTCAGATCCTTCTACATGCAATGCAACCATTTTACTGATGCATCTTCCAGACCCATTTTTTAAATTTTATTTTAATCACATTTATTTATCCATCCATGCATCTGTGCATCCTCCATGCATCCATCCATGCATCACACACGTGTGTGGGTGCACACATACCACAGTGTGCCTGTGGAGGTCAGAGGCAGCTGCTGTGGGGGTTCGTCAGTTGTCCTAGCCTTGTGACCCATGACGTGCTTGCCTTTGAGGTTGTGAGGTTTGGGGACAGCTCCTTTACTCTGTTCATGGTTGTCATCACTGTTACTGTCACTTACTGTTATGTGCTTGTGAATGTGTGTTGGACACAGGCGGTGGTGATGCCACAGCAAGCGTGTGGAAGCCGGAGGACGGCTCTGTGGAGTTGTGTCTTTTTCATGGTTACGTGCAGAGAGGACCCGGCTCACCAGGCTTGCTGAGCATACGTCTCGGCCAGCCCTTGCCCAGCGTCTTCACAAAGTGTGTGCTGCCGCCGCGTTCTGCTTACTGTTTGTCTGTGAGATAAATGCTGACCAGAAAGAAGGAAGGCCCAGGGATGTGGCTCACTCACATGTAATCCATTTCACCCAGGCCTGCAGGTGCCTGGTATAGGGTGGCTCACCTCTTTGAGAATCCTCACCT
This sequence comes from Rattus rattus, assembly GCF_011064425.1. Classification (NCBI taxonomy): domain Eukaryota; kingdom Metazoa; phylum Chordata; class Mammalia; order Rodentia; family Muridae; genus Rattus; species Rattus rattus. The sequence goes on along the minus strand of NC_046167.1, from coordinate 5,856,369 downwards.
CACAGCTACGATAGTTGTGCTGGAAGCATCTTCTGGGTGATTGGCTGTTACAGTTGGTTATTTGCAGTTAAGGATTGCATATGTGAACACATAGTTTTGTGTTGACAGTGCCTTTTCTTTCGATACTTTGTCACATTTATTGTTTGGTCCCCCCCCTTCTGTTTTAGTTTTACTGTTTTTGAGAGGGTTTTCCTGTGTAGCCCTTGCTGCCCTGCAGTGTTTTGTGGAGTAGGCTGCGCTTGAACTCTGCAGTTCTTGTCTGTCTTTCCAGTGTGTAGAGTGTAGGTGTGCACCACTCTGTGTCCTTGAGCTTCTTCTCTGTTTGTTTTTGGATCCTCTGAACGTTTCTTTTTCTTCATATCACACTTGTCCCTCTCCCCTTCTTCCATCTCCTCTTGTCATCTGCAGTGCTGGCTTTTATGATGCTAGCCAGTTAGACCCTGATCCTTGCAGAGTTAGGCCGCTCTCCCAATCCAGTTACATCATGTCTAGCTTGGTTGGATTTTTGAGACAGCATCTCCACATAGCACGGGCTGGCCTGAGCTTGGCACAGTCCTCCTGATTTTGTGTCCTGTGCTACTGGGCCAGGCTTGATTGCTAGTTTGTTTTGTTTTCCTTCTCAGAACCTTGCAATGCCACAGAGCTACACGACTGTGTCTTTAGCTCGTCCAGCTACTGACAGTTCCCATCTCATTTATTATAGGTGCATTCTAAGTGTCCTTCACGTGTATTTACTTAATCTGTTTAGATAGTTTGACTGTGTATTCCTGCTATCCTGGAACTCAGCATGTAGACCAGAGCATGTAGACCAGAGCATGTAGACCAGGTCTGGCCTTCAATCTGCTACCTCCACAGTCTGGTAACCTTGGAGTTTGTTTGTCATTGTTTTCCTTGCTTTGACAGTGCTTAGACTTTTTTCCTAGTTCTTCCCAGGCCAGGTAGTGTAGATCATCTCGCAAGCAGTTTATTTGTTGTGAATCCATGTTCTGTGTATTCCTCTGAAGGAGGGGATTTTTGGGTAGGTGGGAATGTAGTTTAGTAGTCATCTCGTCATTACCCTAGCTCTCCACAAACCCAGCATGGTGGAGCATACCTACCATGCCAGCACTAGAAAGTGGAGTCAGGAGGGCCAGACTTTGAGGATAGCCAAATAGCCGTGTGCACAAGACCCTGTCTCAGACAGTGAGAGCGTGCACGCCAGGGCGCGTGTGTGCAGGTGGAGGACTCCCTTGGGTGTCAGGTGGGCCCTCAGCATTCAGCTTTGCTTCATCCACTGAGTCGTCTCCCAGCCCTGAAATGGACATTTCTAAAGTTGGTTGGTTGTTTGGGTTCAAACCATCTTGTATGTACTTTGAATACCTGTTGTAAACTTACCAGCTCCTCGAGCTAGGCTAGTGGATCGTCCTGTGTATGTGTGATGTAGGGTCAACAAGATACTTGAGCTGATTACATATTTAAAAGTAGGGTTCTCTCCTCAGATCTTACATTACAGACACAAAGTTCTTCTGAACCCTTTGTTGTGGTTCTTAGGAATTATGACTACAGGAAACTCTAAGGGTTGGCTTTGTCTTGTCTTTAGGGTAACATATTAAAAAAAAAATTCTAAGCTCTCATGCTGGTTCTTCTCAAGTTTTCACTCAGTATAGATTCTAGATGCTTTTCATTTTCATCCACCATGCATCTCATTCAACTAGTAGTTGTGTTCTCTAGAGGTTAGAGTTTTTATCTGTGTTACAGGTTGGTCCTCTCACAAGCTTACGGCTCTCAGAAGTCTGAGTTCATTTCTTATTAATTTTAAGAATGTGTGATAAGTTCAGCTGATTGTAATTACATTAATCCTGAGATAGTTCTTTATGTAACGTAGCCCAGGTTGGCCTCAGATGTACTATGTAGCTGGGGATAATCTTGAGTCCTCTTGCCTCTACCTTTTAGTGCTGGTATTATAGTTGAGATCCACAAAACTGGCCCAGAACCTTTAAAGAGCTCTCCCCTTCTGTCTAGACAGGGTCTCACTATGTAGCACTAGCTGGCCTGGATCTTGCTGTGTTGGCCAAGCTGGGGTTGATCTCAAGACACTCGTTTGTCTCTGCCTTCCAAGTCTACATCACCATGCTCAGCAAGCTGATTCTTTATTGAAAAAGTGTATTTTTAAGGTTTATTTTTGTGTATGCCATTTGTGTGTGTGTATGAGTGTGCATGTATATGTGTGTGTCTGTGTGAGCATGTGCCTGCAGAGACCAGATGAAAATGTCACATCCCCTAGAGCCAGGAGTTAAGAGACACTGGTAAGCCACCCGACGTGGGTGCTTGGAACCCACGGAACCTAACGTGGGTTCTCTGGAAGAGCAGTGTCTGTACTGCTGAGCCATCTCTCCTGCCCCTCAAGCTGGTTCTTGATGGGAGTAGAAAGAAGCCAGACTTAATTGACCATAGTAATTCAAACCTGTATTAGAGATCACTATTATCTCCATAAATGTTAAGACCTTGTATCTGGCCTGTGTTGAAGGGACTTTTCAAGATGGTCTCTCATAGTGCCTCATGCTAGCCTCAGGCACAGCAGCCCTTTCAGCCTCCCGAGTGACGAGATGCTGATACTTTTTACCATACCTTATTTTCTCTCTCTCCAAGTAGGTCTTGCATGTTTTCTGGGATGGTCTCAAACTCTTAGACTATTGTATTCATGCTACAACTTCCCAAGAATTCTGTTACTCTAAATATCTGCTACAACATTTGACTTTGGTTTTATTAATAGAACATTTAGGACTTTGTGTAGCCCAAATGGCTTCAGTTCATGGACATACTACTGGCTGAGTCTCCCAAGTGTTGGGATGACAGGCATGGGTCACTGTCTGCCTTAATGTAAACTTAAGCGGGGGGCCTTCAGCGTTTTTTTAGTGTATATGTAAATTGTTATCTAGCATTATAAGAAAAATTGTTAAGTTACTTTGAAGGCTGGAGAGATGGCTCAGTAGTTCTTAGAAGCACTTGCTGCTTTGGTAGAGGACCCAGGTTAGGTTTTCAGTAGTCACATGATGGGTCACACACAGCCATCCATAGTTGCAGCAGCAGGGTGGGGGTCTGCTGCCCTCTCCTGGCTTCCATGGACACCTGTAAACATGCAGTATGCATGCATGCACGCCTATACATACATGTAAGATGTTCAAACATGGATCTTTTAAAAACAAGTAATTTGCAGTTAGTAGTTATTTTGTGAAACGTGTTCTGGAATTTTCTTGGTGGCAATGAATAGAAATGCGGTTCTATTTTTGTTAGTTTTTAAGTTATAGGAAAGATGTGCTTTTGGTGATCTGAAAAAAACTTCATTGCCTTTTCCTTTTTTTTTTTTTTTTACTTTTAATTTTCTTTAAATAGAGATGTGAGCTGTGTCCCCATAAAGATGGAGCTTTAAAAAGAACAGATAATGGGGGTAAGTACAGTCTTTGAAAATACTGACAACTGGAATGGTATAGCATTTCAAACCATTTGGTAGTTCATACTGTTTTATCACACACTGTTTACTAAAATGTTACTAGTGATGTAACTGTTAATTGGAGACAAGGTCTGGCTATGTGGTGCAGGCTAACTTGAATTCTCCGTCTTCTTGCTGCATTGTCTCATGTTCTGCAGTTGTAGGTAGATACATTTAGATGTAGCTTAAATGATCTTCTGAATTCAGTTTGTCTTCATGTGTTAAACTTCACACTTAAGTATTGGCTGCTTTACGTAGAACGATTCACATTCTTCTACTTGAAACCTTGATTTATTTTATGTTTCACTGTCTGTCCTGGAACTCACGCTAGAGACCAGGCTGCCTCCAAACTCCTCAGAGATGTGGCTGCCTCTGCCTCTGTCTCTGCCTCCTAAGTGCTGGGACTGAGGTGTGCCCCACCTGCTTTGTCTTTGTGGTCGCTCTTTGAGACAGGGCCGCACTACTGTGCCCTAGGTGCTAGGGTTATAGGACCAACCTTACCTGGCAAAGTGTCCTTCCTACTGTGTCCCTCCTAGGTGCTAGCTCACAGTACCAACCATGCTTGGCAGGATGGTCTTTCCTGAGGATTCTGACTGAGCGTTTCCTCTTCTGAAAACTCTGAATCTGAAATATTAAAATCTAGTACCTTGTAAACATTTGTTTCAGATTTTGGGTTTTTGGATTAGTGATCTTAGATGGTAAAAATCACTGTAAATGTCTTCTGGTTCCAGTCATTTTAGAGGAGAATTACTCCATTTTTAGTTTTCATCTCCACTTTGAGTTATCTTTCCTTGAGAAATGTGTCCCCTTCTGCAACTCCCCTTCTGTCTGTTTTTGTTTTGGTCCTCACCTCTCTAGTCCTTTATCTCCTTGTGTATAGTTCAGGGCTTAGCAGTTTTCTGTGTAGTCCAGCCTGGCCTAAATGTGTGGCAGTGCCCTATCCCTGCCTCTAAGTTCTAGGATTACAGGACTGTTATCCTGTGTACGTCAGTGTCATTCTTACCGTATAGGCATGAGCTTGTTAAACTGTAAAGTATCGGGAAAGTCATAAAGCATTTCTTCCTTATTTTGTTAGGGATTACACTGGTTTATTTTTGGAAGTAAAATCAGCCTATTTGAGCGCAAGGCCCTGGGTTTGGTCCCCAGCTTCGAAAAAAAGAAAAAGAAAAAAAAAAATCAGCCTATTTTCCTAAAATAATGAGATTCATTTATTTAATTAACATTTTGTTAACAATACTGATTTCTGGAGGGTAAATGAATAAAGAAATTCATAAGGGATTAAAACTGTGATTTTCCTTCTTACATTGTTTTTAGCTTTTGCATTATTAGTGTTATGGTGGCGTTATAATGAATTGGGAAATATTCTTGTGGAGGTATTTCTGTAAAACTGGAATTTTATAATCTTTAAATATTTGGTAGGAATAGCAGAAATATATCGAGTTTTCTTAAGATAATCAATTTGAATAGTTGATTTTAGTGATTAAATAATTAAAAATTTTCTATTGCTTTGTTCTATTGTTTGTTTCATTTGTAAACTTTGGCAATTTATTGATTTCTCTAGTTTTAAAACTATTGATAAATGTTGACTATTTTAACTGTTTACATGTGGTCATAAACTGCTTAAATGTGAGAAATGTGTCCTGGGTGCTTTTCCTGAGTAAACATCATAGATGGAGTGCATTTACACAAACCTAGACGTATAGTCTGCTACATAATTGTATTATACGATGAAGTTATTGCTGCTAGGTTATAAACACATCATATCGCTATACTACTGAATAATGTAAATACAACACAGTGGTAAGTCGTTAAAAATCTAAAGAAAGAAGATGGATAATAGCTGTCTGTTCAGGGTACTTAGTTTGTGAGCCTTGAAGTTATCTTTGGTGAGTAACTGAAGTCAGTGGTTAGGGAACGTGAAGATCTAAGGCAGGAAGGTGTTCTGGCTTTGGTTTTTCAAGACAGGGTTTCTATGTGTAACCCTGGCTGTCCTGGTCCCGAGCCATCTGCCTGCTTCTGCCTCTCGTGCGATGGGATTAAAAGCGCTTGGGGCTGGAGATTTAGCTCAGTGGTAGAGCGCTTACCTAGGAAGCGCAAGGCCCTGGGTTCGGTCCCCAGCTCCGGAAAAAAAGAACCAAAAAAAAAAAAAAAAGCGCTTGCCACCGCCGCCAGGGTGGGTCTTACTATACTGCTGGGCCCCGACTGACCTGGAAGTCTGTGTAGACCAGGCTTGCCTCAAGCTGAGACTCCCCTGCCTCTTTCTTTGGCTGTGTGCTACCTCAGCTATCCCCTGTCTTCACACACGCGCGCGCGCTCTCTCTCTCTCCCCCCCCCCCCGGAAGTTCCGGGCATCAGTATCCGTAAACCCTCCCTTCACACACCATCTCGAGAGGCCTTCAGGGCAGGTGTGTTCATGGGCTGAGAATGTAGTTTGCTGGTGAGCACTGCCTAGCGTGAGTGAGGAGCTGAATTCAGTCTTTAGCACCGCACATAACAAAACAAACACAAAAACCCAAGAACCACTGCTACCAAAGAAACTTGGAGCTGTTAGGACTTGTATAACAGTGCCTTAGTATACCTTCTTGAGGACCTGGCTGAATATATAGTTAACATATTTTTTTTTAAAAAGCAAATAGAAGGCATAAAAATTAAAATAGCTATAAACATAGTACACACATTGGCCAGTAGCATAATTTTTTGTTTTTACTACTAAATATTGTTACATACACACATAGTTGCCTGTGGGTAGCATATTGAATGCTAGCGTATTAAGTTTGTTCAGATCAGTGTTACTATAAGCATGTTAATGGTGTAGTGTGCAGGGACTTGTAATGGCTGGAAAAATTTGCCTTTCTAATAATCGTATGGGAACATGGTTCTATGTATAGAGTGTGTCATTTGTCATAAAGTTATGTCTGACTGCACTGTCATCTGAAGATATATTTAGTAGCGCCTCTCCTCTTCCTCCTCTATTTTATTTTATTTTTTTGGGATAGGTTTTTTTTTGTGTGTAGCCTTGGCTGTCCTAAAACTCTCTGTAGACCAGGCTGGCCCGGAAATCAGATTTTCCTGCTTCTGCCTCTCAAGTGCTGGGATTAAAGGCATGCACCACTACTGCCAGGCATGATTTTGTTTGGTTCTTTTAAGTAATTTCTATTTCTTCATCAGTATGTAATTCTTGTGCATGTGTAAGACAGTTCAGTTGAGGTATTTACTTAAAAAGTCCAGTTATACTTTTGTATGAAGAGTTTCTGTTACTATCTCCTGTGAATGAGCCGTGTGTGCACATGAGTGTGTGTGTATGTGTGTGTGTACGTACCTATGTACGAATGTGAAGACGCTTAGAGGTTAAGTACTTGTCTTCCTCTATCACCTCATTTTAGTACAGGGTATCATGGAGCCTGGGATTCACTGAGCTGCTAGACTGACTGGTCAGCCGACCTCTCTTGCCTGCTTTCCAGCAGAATGCAGCCGTGTGTCCCACACCGTATGATTATGTGGGCCCTGGGGATCTCTGTGCAAGCGCTTGTGCTTACACAGCAAGCGCTCTGCCTACTGCACTGTCTCCCTGGGTCTGTGTGCATCCCTGGACACGCTTAGACTTAGTTAGAATGTGTGCACTGGGGCTGAGGTTCAGCTGGGGGCGCTGTGCTGTGAATCCATCCTGAGCGTTACAAAACCAAAAACCGGATATACCTGAATGTTAAAATGTTTAATTCTGGAGTAGAGTTCTGCCTTTTAAAGTTTAGGTTTGCTGCTTTCTGTGGTTTTTCTTTCTTTTTTGTTGTAATTGATGCACACTCTTCAGTGAGTGTTTTGATGATTGATTTCCTTGAGCATGTAGTGTAAAATAGTGAGACAGAGGGGGACAATTAAAAAAGAAACTCTGTGTTTGTATTTTCTGTGTTCTTTCCAGTCTATCTGCCATACCACTCTTCCTTACCTCTCACTTCTTGTTTGTACCACACCTAGATTCTAGCCAGAGGTCAACTGAGGGTCAGCTTAGATCTTAAATTTAGAAGATGAGTTCTGCCTTAGTCAGGTCTGTGGTCTCCACATCCTCCAGCACATCCAGGTTGCACCAGGTTGCCAGAGACCTCTCTAGTTTTTCCTCCTAGTCTTTGGTACTTAGTCATGTGTTTCACCTATATTCTTTTTCCTCCAGGCATCTGTGAGTTAAATTTAAGGGTTGCTTTTCTCTCTTGAATCAACTCAGAGAGAGCAACACAGGCACACCTTAGTCCTTGGCTAGCTTTCAGACCCTTTGAAGAATTGACAGACACAATTCTTTGCTCATAAAACTTGGTTCTGGTTCTTCTGCCATCAGAGACTAGAGTCTCTCTACACCGGAAACTCAGTTGAAATTAAGACCTCCCAACCCAAAGCATTCAGATATTAAGGGAAAGAAGATTCCAAAGAGAGCCCCCACCCCACCCCCCAGGTGCTTGGTTGTGGCAAACCTTTTACTGTTTTCCATAATTTAATAAGAGAATTTAACAATTTCTATGTAATTTTTGTTATTTCTGGTGTGGTAACTAGCATTGTACCTGCGTCCTTCACCGTTTTTTGTTGGTATGGATCTGGATACTTTGCTTCCTATGTGTATGTATATATGCATATATTTATGTACTACAGTCTCGTGGCCTAGGCTCCTGTTCTTTCTACCTTAGCCTCTCTAGTGATGGATCACCACGTGATGCCTCACTATGCCTCACCCTTTTCAAAATTTCAAGCTTTGTCTGAGATATGTTAAGGCTTTTGGAAACAGATCTTATATTTGTTAGGTTAATTTGGATCCATGTACCGTACCATTGAGACAATAATTCTTAGTTTTCCTTCTTTCTTCTCCCACCCTCTCTCCCTCCCACCCGCCCCCCCTTCCTGTACACTTGCTCCCACCTTCATCTCTCAGTTGTAGGCCAGTTCCCCTGGCAGTGTTTTATAATCTTAGTTGAAAGATTTATTTCTTTTTATTTTATGTGTATTGTACTTTTTATGTGTACATTTTGCCTGCAAGTGTGTTACACACATAACCACATACTTACCTGATACCTGAGACGTCAGAGGATGGAGTTAAGAGCATTTGTGAGCTGTCATGTCAGTACCAGGCACTGAACCAGGCTGGCTGCAAGAGCAGCCTGTGCTCTACCCCGAGCCGCTGCCCACACCTCTGCTCTTTTGGAGCTGTCCCACAGTTCCATGCTGGCTGGCCTGGAACTCAGTCTGTAGACTAGCCTGGTCTTCAGCTCAAAGAGATCTGCCTGCCTCTGTCCCCATGCGCTGGGATTAAAGGCCTGCACCAGCCAGCACACGCAGCCTTTGATTTTTAATATAAGCACTTAGAGTTATGGCAGTATCCATTGAAAGTAGCTATACATACCTCTCCCTCCCTGATCCCCATTTCAAGCTTCATTTTGTAATAGCTTTTCCTTTTTGAGGGATATGATGCTTCCTTTGGTGTTTGAAAGTACCCTTTGTTGTTTGTTTATGGTGATTTGCAACACCTTTGCACAGGCTTGATTATAATAAACACACTTTCTTTGTGATAGCTCAATTGTAGGTTTGTTCTCATTTTTTTTTTTTTAAAGATTTATTTATTTATTTATTTTATGTACAGCATTCTGCCTGCATATGTGACTGCAGGCCAGAAGAAGGCACCAGATCTCATTACAGATGGTTGTGAGCCACCATGTGGTTGCTGGGAATTGAATTCAGGACCTCTGGAAGAGCAGTCAGTGCTCTTAACCACTGAGCCATCTCTCCAGCCCACTTGTTCTCATTTTCTTAATTTTGTGGGATTTCATTTGTGTTTTGTATTTAGTACTTCTTATTCTGGAAATTCTGATTAACAAATTATAGACATTATTTGTGACTAAGTCGTGCAAACTTACTTTCCTTCAGAGATGATGTATAAGATGTATTCAATGCAGAGGATGCTTCTTGCTTAGGATTGGTTCGTTCATCGCGTTTAAGATGATTAAAGCCTACGCGTGCTTTCTGAGGTCCATGGCATATTAGTTCTTAGTCCCAGCTTCTAGTCAGTGGTTCTCCTTGCCTTTCGCCATGCTGTACCCACCTTCCTTGGAATTGTATCTTTTTCTAGTTCACCAGCAACTCTTCAGTGCTGTGAGACCCTGTCGCTTGCCTGCCTATCTATCTCTATCTATCTATCTATCTATCTATCTATCTATCTATCTATCTATCTATCTATCTATCTATCTATCTATCTATCTATCTATCTATCTATCTATACACTGTAGCTGACCTCAGACACACCAGAATGGGGCATCAGATCCCATCACAGATGGTTGTGAGCCACCCTGTGGTTGCTGGGAATTGAGCTCAAGACCTCTGGAAGAGCAGTCAGTGCTCTTAACCTCTGAGCCATTTCTCCAGCCCTTAGTTACACTTTTTATAATTAAGAGAAACTTTAACATTAACTGGTAGTGGCTCAGATGAAGATTTAAAATAGAAAAATGGCAACCATTATATAAACATTCAAAATATTGACAATATAAAGAACTAATACTGTCCCATTTAAGATTAGTAAGATTAAACATCCTGAAGTCATTTTTCTCCTTTCTGTTGTTGATGGTGAGACTAGATCCCACCCTACTCTTGTGTCTACTAGGCAAGTACTCTCAGTTGCACTGCTTCTCCAGCCTTTTGAGACGTCAAGTTTTAAGCTATAAATTATTGCAGGACTGAGAATGGAACCCAGAGCTTCACACAGTAACCAAGGCCACTGCTGCCTTCTGAATTTATATAAATATATATATTTCCTTCACACTGGTTATGTATTTATTTAGTTTTGGCTCTTTAAAACAGGTGTAACTTTGTAGTGTAGTCTGTTCAATTCATTACATAGCGTTGGCTGATCTGGAAATGGAGAACCTCTTTTGGTTCAGTCTTGGAGTGTTTAGAATGCTGGGAACTATTCTCCTGCTTTCTTCAGACTAACGTGGGTTTCAGAAGTAGTGTTAGTGTGAACTTAGTCCTGCGTGCTCTGTCTGCTTGTGTTGAGTGCACAGTGGGTGCAGCTGTGATCAGGAAGCCTTTGCACCAGTGGTGTGTGGATGACGAGTATTACATGAGTAACGCGGGAGCCAGATTTGAACTGCCACTTTGTTATAGATTTGCTTAACTAGTCATCTTAGGAGGTCCTAAGACAGGTGGTAACTTTAGTTTTGATAAACTTGAAGAATGACATTGTGTATTTATTTATCTATTTTAGGTTGGGCTCATGTGGTTTGTGCCCTCTATATCCCAGAGGTACAATTTGCCAATGTTTCTACAATGGAGCCAATCGTTTTACAGTCTGTCCCACATGATCGTTATAATAAGGTACAGTGGATGTCCTCTTATGCTTGCATTTTTGGTTCTGAAACTAGGAGGTAGAAAGGAGGTGGGGTTTTTTATTTTTTGTTTTTGTTTTATTTCTAAAAACGTAAAGACGTTTCTTTAACTTAGTTACCATCTTGAGCTACAGTATTAAAATGTGCTCATGACCGTGTAAAGCACCATGAACAAACCTGCCTCTTTGTTTGAATCTAGGTGTATATTGAAGTTTTGAGAACCTTTTAATCACTCAATCGATACACACTTGTCTTTGAAGATGTACTGACCTCTTGCCCTATAAAATGCCAAGATTTTATTAGAATTGAATTAGTCATTATTTCCTGTCAGTAGTCCCAAGGCAGGAGGATGAGTTGAATGCAGGAGTTCAGGGCCTACCTAGATAACATACTTATGCTGTCTGTCTGTCTGTCTATCATCCATCCGTCTATCCATCACCCTGTGTTAAAATAGAAACTTAACCATTTGCTTGATGACGCTGTTGCTTGTTGCTGCTACTGAGTTGTCAAGGCTTTCCTATTACCAGTGTCTCCAGGCACTGTTACCGTGAGAGCAGAAGTACGTGTCGCTTCTGTGGAAGAATGCTACTATAATTTTGAGATTTCAGATATGTTAAAAATAATCTTTAGATTATTGTAATAATTTATTTAAAACATTTGAAAATTTGGAGAAATCTTCCTATATAAATCTTTTGACTTTTGTGTATTTTTTAATATCTCACATACATGCTTATAGAACATTTAGACCATATTACTTATTATTTTCTCTGCTTTTGAAACTTATGTCAGTAAATGATATTTCTACCATGATTTTCCTGGATCCTTAGTGTTTCTTAGAATATTGCTAGGTCCTTGGTGTATTGTAGAGCATTGCTAGGCTAAGTTACCTGTGGAACAGCCTCTCGTGGAAGGGGCTCATGTGTTACCTAGTTTCATTGTTAGGATGCATGTAAAAAGGTATGCATGTTTTGGAAGTTTGATTGTTGTGTGTTGTTTTTTTTACAGTGTGAGCAGTTCTTAAGTAATTATCACAATAAGCGTGATTATATTATCATTTAGAGTGCTGTGTTTTTGTTTTTGTTTTTAAGTGCATTGGGGTTTGGCCTGCGTGTATGTCTGGGTGAGGGTGTCAAATCTTTAAAGTTACAGACAGTTGAGAGCTGCCACGTGGGTGCTGGGAATTGAACCTGGGTCATCTTAACCACTGAGCTATCTTTCCAGTTCTATCTACTGCTATTGTTTGTAAGTTCTTTTCTCAGTTTTTTTTTTTTTAGGTTGATTAATTGACTTTGTTTTTATTGTAACATTGGTTTCCACATTGTTCTTTGAAACAGGAAGCTTGAGGGTTTTTGTTTGCTTGTTTTTCTTTTTCTTTTTTGGCTAGGCTGATACCTAGCAAGCCCCAGCAATTCTCCTTTCTCTTCCCACTGTACACAGTGCTGGGGTTAAAGGTCACAGAGGACCATGCCTACTTGTTATATGGGTGCTAGGATCTGAACTCAGGTCCTTAAGGTTACATAGTGTGCACTCTTAAACCTTTATTTTGTGTAATACCTTTAAAATTCATTTAAAAATCAGTTTTTGTTTTTATAAATTCTGAAATAACATCAGGTTTATTTTCAGGCTCTGGGAGAAGGACAGAGTTCTTCCTCTGGAGCCATACTGTCTATCTCTCTGAGAAGACCTAGAATCAACAGCTCTAGGGCAGTCTCCTAGTGCACACCAGGTCCTCAGTGAGCCATAGTAACACAGCACAGAGGTTCTCTGTAGGTGACTCTGAGAGTCAGCAAGCGAGGGTGCACTACTGCCACAGCCCGCAGCCTCTGAGGTTTCTTCACTTCTCCCAGAAATGTGTTGCATGAAAAATGTTAGAAGTTGTCTGTTTGTCTCAGATAGCAACTCAATCTTTCCTTTACTTCGTCAGTTTGAGTAATACTTAGAGTATTGTAATCTTTAATTTTTTTGTATTTGTATTATTGTAATCTATTTGTATTTGATGTTTGCTCCAGTTTAGTGGATGACATTTTGTAAGGAATGTCACAAAAGTAATTCTGTTTCTCTCATTGAATCTTGTCAGGTGGTACACTGATTATAATTTCTTTCTTTCTTTCTTCCTTTCTTTCTTTCTTTCTTTCTTTCTTTCTTTTTTTTTTTTTTTTTTTTTTTGATAAGTTTTTTTGATCCTTACAATCTTACTTTCATCCTTAAAGTGATGTCTGTCAAGTTTCTCCTCTACTAGGATGATTTTATTCCCTTGTATCCAATACCACGTGTGGGGCAGTAATGTGTGTGAGCACTTGGCTCTCGGGCCGCTCTTTACTCATCTTGACACCCATAACCTTAATTTGTTGCTGGGATCCATGGCTAATTTTAAATTTTCTTTTATATTTTCCAGTTTGCAATCTATTGTAATAAAAAGCCCAATTATAGGATGGACTTAACGTTATGCTATCCTATTTTGTTTTCTTAAACAGAGTCACATGTACCCAGGCTAGTTTTGTATGCCAGCTAGCTAAGGATGAACTTGGAATTCATTGGAAAAGATTTATTCTGATTTATTTACTCTTGTTTATGTGTATATGCCTGCTTGTTTGGGCACCATGTATGTTTTGTTCTCATGGAGTCCAGAACAACATCTTGGATTTTTTGGAACTGCAGTTAGAGGTGGTTGTGAGCTGGTTGAGGTGGGTGCTAGGAACTGAACCTGGGCCATCTGTAAGAGCAGCATGTAGCTTAACTGTTAACCACCTCTTCTGCCCCATGATCTTGAACTTCTGATCCTTCTTCATCTTTTCCAAATGTTGGATTGTAGGTATCAACTGCCATGCCTTGTTTTGACTCTGGGGAAGCAAGTCCATTTCTTACGATGCTAAGCAAGCACTCTGGCATGGAGCCGCAGTCCCTTTGTCTCTTTCATTTTCATAGTTCATACTTTACCATCGTCATTTCTCTTGATGTCCATACTATGTTGCTGTTAATCTTCCTGTTTGTAGTCTCTCATTTCTATCACTCTCCAGGCATTCTTTACTTTTCACACAGAATGTATTTGTAACTCATTGGGGGGTCTAGGAATAGAATGATTTTCTCCAAGGAGCTAGACTTTCTTTTCTACAACAATGATATTTAGAAAATATTGTATACACTAAATGTTATTGGTCTCAGGTTTTCTCAGTTGGTATAGTTAGAAAATAGATGTCTACTTAACACTGCAGTTCAAATTTACATATTAAATTTATATTATTTACATATGTTGAAAATTACTAGTGATTTAAATATGATGGAATATTTAGGTAGATATATTTCTGTACACATAAATGTATTGGTGTGTTCTATACAGTGAGAACTCATCAGTGTAGCGACTTGTCAGTTGTGAATTCATCTTCTGTATGTGAGATCCTCCATGCTTGTTTCACTGTAACTTCACTCAGGCTCCACTTGCTTCTTGTCCTGCCTGGCTTCACTCAGCCACGGCTTATTCCCCTCTGTGGTTGATCTTCATTTGTGCTGACATCAGGCAGCAAACAAGGCACATTGTAACACTTGTATTGCACTGGCCCTGACTCCCTAGTGTGGAGACTTTCCTTGCTTGGTCCCTCATTGTTTTAAGAATAAAATATTTGAAGAGGAAGGGAGAAGGGGTGGAAGGAAGAATGAATTACCTAGTTTTAAATTTTAATCTCATCTAAGTTAATTTTACAATGTGGCAAAATATGTGTTCTTTCTTTCTCTGAATTGGTTAGTAAGTTGTTTTTCTTTGGAGACAGTTTCTTTGTATAGCCCAGGCTAGCCTCAAACACAGATCTGCCTGCCTCTGCCCCCCAAGTACTAGGACTAAAGGCATGTGCCATCACTGTCTTGTTTTATTTGTTATGTATCTTTAATTTTAGAATTTCATATATAGTCAGTGCATTTTAGCTGTGTATAATCAATCCACTCTATTCTTTCTCTAGCTCCCAATACACCTCCCGCGCCCGCCTGCCCCCCCCCCCCCCACGTCTCATTCCTAGCTTCGTGTCATCTTTTTTAAAAAAGAACTCAGGTTTAGAATTAATGCTACTCAGATGCAAATGGCTGTGAAGCCATCTCCTGGAGCATGGTCAAGCTACCCAGAACCACATTCCTGAAGAAGACCCTACCTCCCTATCAGCCATCAACTGCCCATAGCTGCTCAGCCCCTTGTTGATTTCTGGTGGAATGGACGAGTTTGGTCTTACTCAGGCCTTGGGTAGGCGTGCGTCACGGCTGCTGTGAGTCTGTGAGTGCAGCAGCCCTTGGAGCCTGGAAGGCTCTGCGTAGCAGCAGCAGCAGAGCTCCCAGACTTGTGGATCTTACTCCTACCGGCTCTGTTGTGTCCTGCCCCCGAGCCTCGGAGATGGGGCGTGTTGTACATGTCCCATTTGGGCTGAGTCTTCCACAGACACTCTTGCTCTTTGTCAAATTGTCTGAGCTAACAACCATCCACTGCAGAAGGAAGCATCTCTTTCCAAACTCTGGATATAGCTGCTTAGAAGGCAGTTTGATACTATTTCAATTTACAGAAATAAAGTGGGGATGGGCTAGGGCCTATACATTTTTCCTGATTCTTGTCCAGATTTGCCATAGTGGGCATAAGTTTCCTCGTACTGGAGCAGACCTTAAATTCAGTCCGACAGCAGTTGTTTGCTCCCATATTACTGACTATTGATAACACTATGGCACTGGTCTGGCTTGCCAGTCTGATTGTTATAGCTCACGGGGTTCACAGCTAGGTAGAACTGTGGATGGCTTTTCTCCCCTAGAAGTCTACATGGCACCTTTTGAAACTGTGAAAACCAGCCAGTCGGGAGTAAGCTTTCAATGTTTTTTCCATGTCCTGTGAACCAAATTATGTTGGAGAGGAGTTTGAGTCAGAACAGCTGAGTTGAACCAGCCAGCCTGAGTTCAGAAAGAGCTGGAAAGGGTGAGCTTGTTCAGTAATAAGCCTCCAAGACAGCAATTGCATCTGGCGAATAAAGTGACTTTTCCAACTGCTTGTACTGCTTCGGGGATTTCTGGACTTCCTGGAGCAACAGTGGAAGGAGATACTGTGAAGGGTAATGAGTACAAGGAGAATGTGGATTTAAATGGGGACGGGGACAGGGGGCAGGACAAAGAAAGGTATAGGGAGGAATAATTAAAGAAACTTGAAAAGTTGTGCAGAAGCCTACTAGTTTATAACCTTCAAAGAGCTTATTTATTTTTGGTGATACAAAGTATTTTTGAGAGAGGGAATAGATAGTCAGTGGGTACAGCTGTCCTCAAGGCTGGCATTGTATTGCTCAGTTCTTCTAGCTGCCTCTTGGATGGATGGATGGATGATGGGTGGATGGATGGATGATGATGGATAGATGGATGATGAATGGATGGATGGATGGATGGGTGATGGATGGATGGGTGATGGATGGATGATGGATGGATGGATGGATGGGTGGGTGATGGATGGATGATGGGTGGATGGATGGATGGATGATGGATGGATGGATGGATGGATGATGGATGATAGATGGATGGATGCATGGATGGATGGATGGATGGATGCAGGTCTTCACCTTCTTCTGGAGGAACTTGAGCGCCCTCCTGTGTCTTCGGAGTTCCCGAGTAGCTGGGTGGCGAGCACCCACACCGTGGAGGAGCTCTCACATAGCTCCTGCCTTGTCGTGTGAGGGCCCGGCGTGTTTGGTGAGGTGCTGGTCATCCTGGGTCATGACTGTTACTCTCTCAGGGTTTTGTTTTTGTGTTTTCCTCCCCAACTAAAGATCTGTTTGCTTCCTCTGCCCAAGTCTGGGATAAAGGTGTGTGCCACCACTTGAGGCTGGCAGCGGTTCTAGTTGTGATCAGGCTGCAGCCACTTTTGATAATTCTCTACCTGTAAAGTTTTTAAGAGAGTTTACCCCACCCCCCATCATGTATCAAATTTAATTTTAAATTTTAAAGCATTTACCTGCTCCTCGTTACAAGCTGTAGGGAGAGTACAACAGGAATGTGTAAAGAACCTTGTACATCCAGCTCCATAGCAATGAGGAAACAAGAAAACGTGTTTGAGATGCAACAGCTTACGGTAGTGGTGTTTGCTCTATGAGCGCATGTTATGTTACACAATAGAGTATGTTATATTTCCTTTAAAATTTGATTTTGATCCTGTCAAATTGCTGGAACTTCCTAACTTCTTTCACTTCTTTTAAACTAGGATTTTCTTCATAAAAACTTTGTGTGTGTGTGTGTGTGTTTGTGTGTGTCTCACAGTCTTACCATGTATCCAAAGTGTAGCCTGTAATATACGTAGCTTAGGCTGACCTCAAACTCATGATCCTTCTGCCCAGTCCTTTGAATACTGGAATTAACATGTCCCAGCAATGCTAGAGTGTGCTGTAAATTTATTACCCAGTTTGCATCTGTGCTCAAATTGTATCTTTTGTCTTCATATAGACATTACCATTTACTGATTGGGGGGGGGAGGGTCTGCCCTAATCCATTGTGTTGTCTGCTATGTTATTTTTTTTCAGAAAGGATCACTGGCAACATTATAAAATTAGGAATTACAGCTGTTAAAACATTGTTTTGTTTTAAATAGGCTCTGTGGGTAAAGGTACCAAGCCTGCCAACTTGAATTTGAACCTGAGGACCCATTTGATATAAGGAGAGAACTGATTTCTGCAAGTTGTTTCTGATCTCTGTGTGTGTGCTTTGTGGCTTGTGCCACCTACAAAATAAGTGTAAAAGTCCCTAAAATGTTAGTTTACTCAACACATAACATAGTGTAACTTGTAAATAGGTGATCACATTTATATTCCTTTTAAAATATCTGGAGCCTATTGCAGGTTAGGACTTTCCACACTGTCTTAGACTACTGTTGCTATAGTGAAATACCACGACAAAAGCAAGTTGGTGAGAAAACAGTTTGGCTAACATGTCTGTATCATAGTCCACCACTGAAGGAAGTCAGGGCAGGAACCTGGAGGCAGGAGCTGATGCAGAGGCCATGGAGGAAGGAGCTCAGCCTTCTCTCTCATCAACTCTGGGGTGGCCCCACCCACAGTGGGCTGGGCTCTTTTGTATCAATCACTAATTAAGAATATTCTGCCAGATCTTATGAAGACATTTTTCTCAATGAGGGTCCCTCCTTTCACATGACTCTAGCCTGCGGCAAGTTGACATAAAAACAGTCAGTGTAACTACATACACAAAGTTCTGTCTATAGCAGTGTGCTTTTTGGCCTTTCTCAAATTACATGTTCTTTCTATAAGCAAAATACATTCATTTTTATCTCAGCATTCCCAGATCTTAAGCTCCACGCCTTTGCTCAGTATAATAATTCAGAAAGTCCTAAATCTTTTTTTTGTAAATCATGGAAGTTAGATCTGGATAGGCAATGTTTTCCTCAATTTTTGAATCTATAAAACAGAAAGCAAAAGGTATAGTATGGAGATTCTCATCCCAAAATAGATAAATTGTAAGAATGAAGGAAGTCAGTCAGTGTTCTAAAGAAAGTATGAGAACCCAAGTTGACTCTCCAGAAAGCACATACAGCATTGGTACGATGGCACGTGCTGGTAATCCACATCTGTTTTCCTTGTGCGTGTGTGCGTGCATGCGTTTTCCAGATCGAGGAATCTATATCTCTGGGTATAAAAAGAATTATAAGTTCTTGCTTGCCCATGTAATAGACACACAATCTAGATACTTTATTTACAAGCCGTAGGCCTATGTTGGACCGGTTGTGAACCTATTTTAACTCACATCCCAATATGCCCCTTGTTAGACGTTTCTCCTGCCCATGTGCTCATTGTACATCTCTTCTCAGGGAGGCTTTCCTCTCTGTGGCTTTTCTTTTCTCCTTGTCTCTAGGCAACCCACAGCCAGTTAACTACAGACCTGCCTACCTCTGTCTCCTTGGCAGTCCCAGCGCCAGCCTTGAATGATCACTCACCTTGGGATTGAGTTAATTTCCTCATTTGCTGTATGTGGGTATCTCCTCTTAGGGAGGACAACCAGATCTTGGGGGCCAGCGTTTAGCATGAGCTCATAGTAGCACCAGACCAACCCTGACATCTGGGGCTTGCTGGCCAGTTAGGCCAGCCAAATTGGTGAGCTCCAGGTGAGAAACTTTTATCTCAGAAATCAGAGTGAGAGCATAGCAGAAGACACACACACACACACACACACACACACACACACACACACACACACACACACACACACACGAGTATGTTTAGTTAAAAATGAAACAAGGCTCTGATTACCTCATTGTCTAGCAGGGTTGTGTCTTTTCTAAGGATTCATTGTGTTCGGTTGAGGACTGTATTGTATCTTTTTGGGTCTCTCAGATGTAGGGCCAGCTGTCCTGGAACTCAATATGCAGACCAGGCTGGCCCTCAAACTCACAGAGATTTATCTGTCTGCCTCTTTTCAGGAGAAAACTGTCTTCAGCAAAAGTCCACACACTGTTAGTCATGTATTCAGTATCACAGTTTTTTTTTTTTTTTTAAATAGGGTTTTGTTTTGTTTTCAGATAAAGTTTTATGTTTTAGACCAAGCTAGCCTTAAACTCATAGAATCCTCCTGCCTCTGCCTCCTAAGTGCTGGGATCCAAGGCTTGCATTACCATGCTCAGCCTTATACTCTGTCTCTTTTAGGGAAGTGAGCATCCACTGTGATTTTTCTGTATTTTTTCCATCTAGACTTAGTTGTTATTCGAGCCTGAAGACTTCCCTGTAGTTTCTTTGCATAGTTTGTATGCAAAGGCCAGAGAAGGAGAGAGCTTCATGTTATTTCTGCCATTAGGAGACTTTTTTTTTTTTTTTTTTTGGGGGGACCTTTATTGTTATATCTTAGGCTCAGGACTTTTTCTTTTTCTTGCTGTCTTTTGGGAGCGGGGTCCTTCCCTAGGGGTATTTTTTCTTCCCCATCTGTCTCATCTGCTGCCACTGCCTACTCCCTGGTC
Organism: Rattus rattus; assembly: GCF_011064425.1. NCBI lineage: Eukaryota > Metazoa > Chordata > Mammalia > Rodentia > Muridae > Rattus > Rattus rattus. Next base: position 5,836,586 of record NC_046167.1, on the reverse strand, counting down.
TGTGAGGCTTAAGCCGTCCTAGAGATCTCCATCTGCTTCTGCCCCGCTCCTCAGTGTGTGATTATAGGTAGGTAGCACCACGCCCCCACCTCCACCCCTTTAAAAAAAAACAAAAACCCTCTTAATGGAGATGCCTGTTATTTGCGTCCTTGGCGGTGTAGTTAATTGCCTATTCCCAGAGGGCCTAGAGCATTTAAAAGTAGTGTCTGATCGAACTGTGTGGCTCAGTGCCTTCCTTCAATGGTGCCTGCATTTCCAGCAGAGATTCTTGTTCGTCTCCCTTGTTCCAGTCTTCTGTGAAGTGCTGTAGAAAGCAGTGTGGGAGGAGATGTGATTGCTATGTCATTATTGCTCACTCTATGCAAATATGCTAATATATAAACAATCTTTGGCAACTTTAAACCCTAGTTTTGGTTTTTTAAAAACATTTATTTAAGATAATTGGTGCTGGTGCACATGCCTTTAACACCAGGGCACTCAGGAGGCAGAGGCAAGCAGATTTCTCTGTTTGAGGACATCTTGGTCTACAGAATTAGTTCCAGGGCAGCCAAGGCTACACAAAGAAAGCCTGTCTCATAAGTAACCCAAAAGATTTATTTATTTTGGTGTGTTGGTGTTTTGTCTTCATGTTAAGTGCACTAGTACATGCAGTTCCTCTGGAAGCCAGAAGGGGACATTGGATTACTTGGAACTGGAGTCACAGAAGGCTGTGAGCTGCCATGAGGGTGGTGGGAATGGAACCCGGGCTCTCTCTAAGAGCAGCTGGTGCTCTTTACCACTGAGCCCTCTGCCTTCCCAATTTCTCTCTCTCTCCTTAAAAAATTTGAGACAGGCTTTTTGTTATTGTTTGAGCTCAGATTGGTTGTAACTGAAGATAACCCTGATGGGATTGGGATGTTTTAGGATGATATGGGGTGGTATGGGTGTAGACTGAAGAATGGCCTTGAACTCTCGATTTTCCCGTTTCTACCTTCATCTGTGTTTCATCATGCCCAGCTTTGTTGTTTTTGTGAGGCAAGGTCTAAAGTAGTTCTGGCTGGGCTTGAACTTGTCATCTTTAGGTGTAGACTACCACAACTGGTCTGTTTCTGTAATTTTTTTTAAAGTTATTTTATTTATAAGGCTGTATAAATGTGTATCATTTGTGTGCTTTGTGTCTACTGAGGCCAGAAGAGGGTTTTGGATCTCCTGACACTGGAATTAATGAATAGTTTTGAGTCAACATGTGGGTTCTGGGAATTGATCCTGGGCCCTCTGGAAGAGCAGCCGGTATTCTTAACTGCTGACCCATCCCTTCATCCTCTTCCTGGTTTACCTTTTAAATGCCTGTACTGTTAGGCAGTCATGATTATGCCTTTTAAGTAGTTACTTGTACATATGTGTAGAGGCCAATTGCCAACCTCTGGTGTTGTTTCTCAGGTGCCATCCATCTTGTTACTTTAGACAGGTCTCTTACTAACCTGAAGCTTGCTGAGTAGGCTAGGCAGGCAAGCTGCCTGGTGAGCCAGCCCCAGGGGTCTTCTGTCCCAGCCTCCTAGACTGGGACGTATGTGCAGGGCTCAGTGTTACTACTCTAGGTTACATTGTTATTGTAAGTTACTATAAATGTGTCCTTTCCAGAAGAACCCATCACCTGTTTATTACTTTGAGACAGGGTCTTACTGTCTAACTTAGGCTAGCCTGGAACTTGCTATGTCATCTAGGCTGGCATTGACGATGTGGCTCTTTCAACCTCTAGCCTCTGGAGTGCCGGGATTGTGGGTATGGTCATTACTCTTGGACTCTGGTTCCTAAAACCCCGTTCTGGGCATTGCAGTAGTTGGGCATTGGTCTTTGTGTAAATGGACTTCTAGTTGGCCCTTTATTTTACTCACCTATATAAAATAGTCTTTCTGTAATTAAGTTTGTATCACATGGCCACCCATGATTTTGAGCTGGAAGCCTAGTTTTACATGGAAATGAACAAAATGGCAGTTACGATTGCTGCAGTCTAAAGAAGAATGTGTTTTGCTATGCTAACATGTGCTTTACTTTAGCATATCATGTTACGGGGCCTTAATTTTTAATGTGGAGAGTTGAAGTAACCTTAAGTTCACTCACAAGTTTTGCCCTATAGGATACGGGACATAGCCTACCACAGTGCCAGTGAAGAGGGCTCTTGTCTGGCAGGGTTTGGGAGTCCAGTGAAAGTCTCATGAGAACTCACCTTCTTAAGATTACATAACAAATTTGGTGTTAGCTTCTGAAGATTCTGTAAACTGCAGACTCATAATTAGGTGTGTCTGACTTTTGTCTCACTTTGTCCTCGTCTCTTTCTCCCAAGACTTGCTATATATGTGATGAGCAAGGACGAGAGAGCAAAGCGGCCACTGGCGCTTGCATGACATGCAATAAACATGGATGTCGACAGGCCTTCCATGTAACATGGTATGTTTCCACCACAATAACATTGGCAAACACGTTCTAGAATATGACATTGAACATCTACCCACCTGTGTAGTGCTGCAGAGCATTTTTTTGGAATAGGTTTTCTGTTCAGTGCTGAGGATCAACTGAGTACCTTGTGGATATTGTTAAAGCACTGACCCAGCCACATCCCAGCCCTCTTTATTGTTTTGACCAAAAAAGCATACGTTGCTCTTGCTTACTGTGCTGTTATGCTGGAGCAATGAGAACGCCCGGTGGCAGAATCCTGTAACACCTGCTACTGGGGAGTGAGGCAGGGAGATGGCCAATTCACAAGGCTGTGTGGGCTGTAGAATGTTCAAAGCCACTTGGACAAGCTCATGAGAGAGAACGTGTGCTTTTAAAGCTGGTGAGGTGACTCAACAAGGAAAGGTCCTTGTGTACCAAGCTCAATGACCAGGGTTTAATCTCTGGACCCCACATCGTGGAAAGAAAGCCACCTCTCCCAAGTTGTTCTCTGACATGACAAATGCAGGTCAGGGGTGTACCCCTCAAAAACACACTGAATGCATGAGTAAAGACAAATAAAGCAAATGAAAGGGGGTAGTAGTGTAGCTTAGGAACGTGCTCGTGTAGCCTTCGAGAAGGAGAGCACCGTGTGCATCTGTACTCCCTGCCGTGGTGCTGTTGCACACCTTCAGTGAGGCATGATCTTTACTTGCAGCAATATTGATGTGAAAAGTGAAAGTTAATAATCGTGAAGAGAAAAGGGATATTTAGCTGTGCCCCTCTTGCTGTTTTTATATCACTATTTGCTTTTTCTAATATTTTTAAAATTATAATTATCTTAATAAAACACCGTTCTGTTTTCATGGGCTCTCATTGTTACCCAGCCTGTTTCAAACTCCTGGGCTCAGCTAGCGCGCCTGAGCACTGAACTGCAGGCGGGCGCTGTCCTTATGTGCAGCTTTTAAAGCCACACAATTGCTACTTGGTGACATAAAACTTGATACATGTTAATTCCTGATAGAGACGAAGAACTTATAAATATAACCATAATTTTAAAGAATGGTAAATTAATTGCAAGTGGAGGTGAGCTATCCTTGGCTACAACTCCAGTAGAGCCTCTCTGTTTCCTTCCTTGTGTTAGGGAGGGAGCAGGGGCATGAGTAGCCCTCGCACATAAGCAGGTTGCTTCCAACAGAGCTAGACCTCTAGCCCCCTTCTGACCTCATTTTCCTTTACGTGGTCTTACAGGTGTCAAAAAGTTAATTTTCTATGCTTAACTGTGTCATGGCGTGAGTTGTGCTGACCACCTTGGCGTTGATTTTGCAGTGCTCAGTTTGCCGGGCTGCTTTGTGAAGAAGAAGGGAATGGCGCGGACAACGTCCAGTACTGTGGCTACTGTAAATACCACTTTAGTAAGCTGGTAAGAGGTGACACCATCACAAAAAGGGCATAAAACAAGTCACAGCATAGTCACAGGTGTCCTTGATTTTCGTGAAGATTGACTTCATTTAGCTTGCTGGGTGGCGGCGGCGGTGAACATTTCTAACCCCAGTGCTTAGGAGGTAAAGACAGGCGGACCTGTGTGAGTTTAAGGCCAGTGTGGTTCACAGAGAGAGTTCCAGGTCAGCCAGTGCTACACAGAGGAATTAATAACCCTGTGTTGGGGGGGGAGGGAGGGAAAGACATTTAGCTTGTTCTTTCCTTTTTTTAAAGATGTCTGTCTGTCTGTCTGTCTGTATGTATGTATGTATTTATTTATATATATATATATATACTGTAGCTGTCTTCAGACACACCAGAAGAGGGCATCAGCTCTCATTACAGATGGTTGTGAGCCACCACGTGGTTGCTGGGATTTGAACTCAGGACCTCTGGAAGAGCAGTCAGTGCTCTTAACTGCTGAGCCATCTCTCCAGCCCTAGCCTGTTCTTTATTGACAATGGAAAGAACTAGTCATTTAAAAAATGTCCTGCTTTCCTGTAACATTATAGATTAGTATTTACTAGTAATCGATAGCAAAAGCATTTATGAGGAGAGCATTGGTCTTTTGAGAAGTGTTTATTTGATTGTTGAGTTGCTTTGACTTCCTGTTTGTAATGTCTGAAATTCACCACTCTCCTCATCCTCCTGTTTTACCCATTTTATTCATTATAGGCCTAACTTTTCTTTTTTATTTATGAGGATATAGTGAAGTAGAAATAAGGCTGTTTTGTAGCTTGGCTAGAGACTTTGACAAAAGATATTGAGACCCATGTTTGAAGATTTTAAGATTTAGTCAGATTTCAGGATTATAAAAGAGTCAGACTTGGATGTTTAAAACTTTTTGAAGCCTTTGCCTCCTTTTGTTTCTAAACTTTTTGAAATTTTGTGTGTATTAGTGTTTTGCCCACCTGTGTGTGTGCACCACATGTGTGCTGTGAGGTCATACAGACGAGAATGCCAGCTCCCCTGGATGGAGGGTTGTGAGCCCCTGTGGGTGTTGGGTACTGAACGTCCCTGAACTTAGATCTCGCAAAGAGCCGCAAGTGCACACAGTTAGACACTTTGGATTCTAAGTACTTATGTCCATTTTCCTTTGAAAAATACATGTTTTTTAATGCTCCAAGGATCTTCACACAGTTCTTCACTGTATGGATTCATATGCCTAGTGGTTCTCACACAGCATATTGCTGTGGTATTTCTCATGAAATGATGCATGACTGTACCCAGAAGTGCATATCTTTTTCAGTGTTTGCTCACGACTCATCTGTCTTATGGCTGATGGAAATGGACTGTTTACAAGAAGTTTAGATAGTATAAAACTGGAACGTTTGAAGCTGGGTCTGGTCATGTTTGTGACCCCACCTACCCACCCACCCTTTGGAGGAGGGAGGACAGTGAGTGGTTCAGGAAGTGAGTGAGAGTCTTGGTCCTGGTGTGTATTGTTGAAGGCCGGCCTGGCTGCCCGAGACCGTAAACAGACAGAATAATTCTGACATTTGTACCACTAGGTTTTTCTCATCACTGATTATTGATGTGATCCTATTTGCTAGTTGTAAAAAAATGTCAGTCTGGTTAGTAAATGTAACTTAAACTTGAACTTGTTTTACAGTTACTTCACAAACTAGTTTAAAACCAGTTAGTTATGGTGCCAGTTGTAAGCATTTCAAACAAGTCTTACCTTCAGACTGCAGCATGCAGTCCTAGATTTTAAAAGAAATACTTTTAAAAATGCATGGCTAACACTGACATTTGTCTAAATTTAAGTGACGTGTAGAGGTGAGTATGTAGAGAACTCTTTTTCTCAGTATTGAAAGTGTTTCTTGCATTACTACCGGCATAAGGTAACTGTAAATGTCGACTTCCTGTTCTCGCAGGCTTGCCCTGTTTTTCTCCTGAGTCCCAGGTGGTGGGTGTGAGCCCCTGGCCCCAGAGGCAGTCTTGTTTAACATGGCGTCTTTGGTTAAAGCTTTCCTTTCCTTCCTTCCTTCCTTCCTTCCTTCCTTCCTTCCTTCCTTCCTTTCCTTCCTTCCTTCCTTCCTCCCTTCCTTCCTTCCTTTTCTTTTTAAGTGAATTTTGAGAATGTAGTAGTTTATTTAAAAGCAGGGCTGTTCTGATACTTTGGAGGAGGACAGAGTGTCTATGTAGCCTTGGATGACTTCTCTCTCTGTAGTCCATGCTAACCTTGAGTTCAGAAATCTTCCTGCCTCTGCTTCCCTAGTGCTGGGATTAAACATGGATGCTACTGTGCCTGGCTTGTTTTCACACATCTTAATTAATATGCAAAAATATGGCATTGGTGTTAAATTTAGGATTATTTTTTCTTTGTAATGCAGTGGATTGTATTAAACTCTTACGTAAATTGAAATACTGATTTTTTTAAAAGAATCTTTAGACATTTAAAAACATTTTATAGTGAAAGTAGTTTAAGTCTAATAAAGTGGATTTTTTTATATACATATACACATATGTATATATTTTCTTTTTTAGAAAAAGAGCAAACGGGGATCTAATAGGTCATATGATCAAAGTTTAAGTGATTCTTCCTCTCACTCTCAGGATAAACATCATGAGAAAGAGAAAAAAGTAAGTGGATTTGTTGTTGCTAATTATGTAGCACATCACTTAATAAACATTAAAAATCTTTTTAGGTAAAATTGTTTTGTTTTTTTTTTTTTTACAGCTAAATGTGAACATTGAAATTCAGAAAAATTTGGCTTAATAGAATATTAAATCAAAGACTAGGTAGAAAATAATGCCATATTTGTAAATATGGTTTGACCATTGGAATTAAAGGTTTACATACAAGTTGATTGCCAGCATGACAGTGATTTCTTGCATGTGTAACCGGTCATCTTACAGAGCCTTGTGCTGACCTGAGCAATGGCAGTTTGCTGCTGTGTATCACTAACGGATTATTTCACGTGTAATGGTTTTCTCATCAGCTTTCCTCCTGTGTAATAGAACAACTTTGAACTCTAAATATTCTTGCCTGGTTTTTATTTTTCAGTGATGCTAATTTTTTTTTAGTGGCCAAATGTATCATTGTTTGCAAATGTTTTGCCTTTTTAATTAAAATACTAAATCTTGCTTAAATACTAATCTTCTGATTTACCTGTTCTCTGCTTACATTTTTATTTGTTTTAAAGGCTGTGATTAATTTTTATTAATTAAAAGTGAATATCATAGAATTATTCATATTGATTTGTGAATAAGAATATATTGGAGGTACAGCAAAGGGATAAATTCAATTATCTTAATGGAAATAAGGTAAAAGGGCATCTTAAATGGCGAATGTTTTTATACAGTTGATATGGGCTTGTTTTGAAACTATGTCTGCAGATTGCATTTAATTATGTGAGAATAAGGCCACTATCTGTAAAGTGCTTAAGATTTGGAAAATGCTAATGTATAGTTATCTTAGTACATTTTGGTTTCAGTTTATATGTTTATACCTTTATAATATTAAATCTTCAACGCTTTAGTTTCAAGAGTGTTTTTACTGTGACAAAAATAAGTGCAGTTTTATACTTAACATAGGTAATATGGTGTGCGCACTGGGGGGGGGGTCTCTGGAGGCCAACAGTTACACGTGTTTCTCTTAGGAAGCAGCTTTGTGATAAGTAACACCAGGGCCAGGTTCCTTGTTTGGATTTTGGATGATTAGAATGACAGGAGTTGGTTTAAAATATTAAGGGTTTTAGTGTTAAGTGATTCCTTGTGAAAGTACGAACTGGCGTTTTTGTAGCTTAATTACATTTGGTCTTTAGTTGTATTTCGTGAGCATTGTTTTGTTTTAGAAGTGAGCATTGTGCGGTGATGGTGGTTTGAGTGTGTGCTCTGCTGTGTTGTTGAGGACGGTTACTGGCAGATAACACTGTTGACGTACAGTTTAGCGCTGTGCTGGCCACTTACCTCCCACAAGTGAATGTCAATTTTTATTTTACCAAACCTTTGTAAAATTGTTGTGGAATTCTAGATTTAAAGTGTTGTATTTAATTCCATTTGTTTAGGTCTACATTTTAGATTTGAAAACAATAATTTAATTTTATTTTTAGCATATATTAAAAGTAGAACAGTTATTGTTTTCCAGCCTAAAATCTACAATTGTCTGTCTTCCTCTGGTGCTAGTAGTGGAGCCCAAGGTCTCAGGCATGCAAGACCAGTATTCTGCCAGCTGAGTGACATCTCCAGCCCACATTTCTATGTTTTATTAGTAATTGAGGTTTATTACACACATCCATGGGTTAAACCTCCTGTAAGTGCTATCATTAGACTTACTAGCTTGCCTTAGTGTCGGACTTGTAAAGTCTGTTTATGACGTTAAGCGATACCATAGTTGAACTGATGGCGGTGTTGCAGACAGATCTTTCCTCCATCTTTACACTTACTTAAGAGCTGTTCTCCCTGTAGTAAGGGGAATTGAACTGTAAGCTGCCCCAGTTCATCACTCATGAGACAGAGTGGTTCTTTCGGTATTGATCATCATGCGAGTCTTGCACCCTTGTGTTTGAATTGTCGTCCTGCCTCGTCCTCTGCAGTAGCTGTACAGGCCTGCATCACACTTTACCTGGCTGTACTCGCTCGGATTCTAATAGTTAGGCCTGGATGGTGATATAGTTGTGTAATTCCAGTACCCAGAGAATAAATTAGGAGGGTCAGTAGTTCCAGGCCTGCCTGGGTTACTAACAGCAATTACAGATAAATATTAGAGAGAAAACATGGCCCTGTGTGACCATTTACACCCTTATCGTATCAGGTGGAACGGGCAATGCTGAGTCAGTGTGTGGCAGGTCTCTGTAGATCGTGTGCAGGTGCTAAAGCATTATGTGTAAGAGATGTGAGTGTGTGTGTGTGTGTGTGTGTGTGTGTGTGTGTGTGTGTGTGTGAGAGAGAGAGTCATACACAGGAATGTGTCCTGGAAACAGCCCATGACCAACCTCGGGAATGGTAATCAGATGATGTATTTCATCGACATGTAGCATTCAGAGCCTGTGCATACTTTGGTATTTTATTTATTGTCTTTTCTTTTTTTTTTTTTTTTAAAAAGAGAAGGTCTCTTTTAGACCAAGCTAGCTGTCAATTCTGATCTTCTACCTCCCAACTTCTGAAAATATAGGCATGTGCATTCTATCCAGCAGACATTTGTAAATTTTGGTAATACTATTCTTTTTGTTTTATTTAAGTTTTGTTTCTTGCGATCAGCTTTTCTGTGTAGATGTGGCTGTCCTGGAGTTCACTGTGTAGATCCACCTGTCCCTGCCTTCAGAGTCCTGGGGCGTGGTGTGCCCCTCCCCCACTGGCTGACAGTAGTGCAGCTTTAAACGCGTGTTGTGGAAGGAAGCACTTTTGCCTCTCCATCATGGAGCTCGATTTGAATGTTTGCTTTTAGTAACGTGTGAGGGTGCTGCTCATGGACTGCGTTTAATACTAACTGTCTTGGATTTGAAACAGGACTGGCAGTGTAAGGAAGACAGTGCTAAGTGTTGCTTTTCCAACAGAGTCCCGAGACTGCAGAGCCAGCTGCTGTAGTGAAAACCTACTGGCTCAGAAAGGCAGAGGAAGTACCTACTGGTCTCCTACTCCACCAGCATCCCCGAGAGAGAAGCCCTTCTCCTTCCCCACACTGTCTTAAACACCCATCCGCTCAGAGATGCTCCTTCTCTCCCTGCCGCCTGGTTGCTTGCGGTTGACTTTGGTTAGCGCTTGTTTACAGTATGCTCCTGGGTTAAAGGTGTTGGTACAGTTATGCCACACCAAGAAAGGTCTGTCCTGTTCACTCTGTCTGGGTTCACAGTGTGATCAAATATCCTGCAGCAACCAGGTATATGTGTGATTTTCGATAAACAAAAATGGAACAAAACCAAAAATAGAGACGATAACTCTTTGATCTTATTTATTCATTAGATGATGTCATGCAGTTGTTGAGCTGGCATCACATCACAAGCTGGGACTGTGGGCGGCTACACTTCCCTGGCTGTGTTTGTCAGCATATGCTACCTTCCTCAGAATGCCCTTCTTCATACCTGTCTATAGTCTACAGTGGGTTTTGAGGATACTCACTCTCCAGTACTCGTTGTCGTCCCACTGCCTCTGACTGCCTTCCTTTACCAACTAGGCTCCTCTACTGTGCCTTGTTTGTTTTGTGTGGGGCGGATGACCCAGCGAGTTTTAAAAGTGATTCTAGGACTATAGATGAAGGGTCATTTATAGGTTCACAGATACGCACAACTGAAGAAAAAATGTTTCTCTCCCCCAGCAGCTATTAACTGCCTGCCTATGTAGCATGTGACTTAGGGAGAGCTGGGCCTGCACGTCTACATTAAATGAAAAAAAAGACGGTAAGCAATGGTTCAGAATGCTTGCTGCTCTTCCAGAGGACCCAGTTGCATTCTCCGCAGGTGGTGCTTTGCCAGCTGTTCATAATCTCCCTCCAACACGCATGCACACAGGCAAAATACCCATACACATGGAAATAAACACAATTAAACTTAAGAAATGAAGCGGTTACCCAGTTTCCCTCCCAGCCCCTGCTCCTGGAATGACGAGACTATGTGATAACGCCGCCATAAGCTTTGGCTTGTCTCTGACTTGCTCTTAACTTAGCCCTGTCATTCTAACCTGGGTTCAGCTTTCCTCTCCTTGTCTTCTCTCGTCCATCTCCTCAGAGTTTCTCCAGTGAATTTCCTTCCCTTTCTTCTCTTCTGAGTTCAGTTACCTGCTGGTTTACCTTGGGCTCCTCAGCCTTCCAGCTGGAATCTCCTGGGCTTCTCACTCTTTCCCAGAATTCTCTCCTTCCCTGGTGGATGTCTCCTCTACTTCCTGCTTCAGCTTATGCATCGCCCATAAGCTTATAAGAGATTCTCTTTACAAGAATCAGTTAAATATACACAGGTTTTGCTTTTCAGGGAACTTTTGTGTGACCAAAGCCTTATTTGAATGGGTTAAGGAATACAGGTGTAGTGGCTTGTGCTTTTAATCATAGTGCTAGGGAGGCAGAAACAGACCAGCCTAGTCTGTATAGTGAGCTTCAGGTCAGCCAGAAATACTCATTGAGACAATTGATTAGAGATGGCCCAGTGGGATAGAGTGCAGTGCAGGCATGAGGATCTCAGTTAGGTTCATTTCCTAGCACAGGGTGAGAGCCAGCTGCAGTGCTGCTTGCCTGCAAATGTGTGGGGGAGGGAGAGACAGGTGGATCTTTGGGGATCATTGGCCACCTAGTTTGGCTGAAGCATCTCTTATACACATCACCTATCAATGAAAAAAAAAAAAAGCCTATAAGCTGAGGCAGGAACTAGATGGGAAATGGGTAGGAAGAGACAGTGTCGTGGGCTATGGTGAGAGGTGAGGAGACACCAGGGAGATGCTGAGGAAGGAGCAGGCTGGGACTGAAGGAGAGGTGAGTCACCAGCAGGAATGAGCTCAGCTCAGGTTAAAGGGAGGCATGAAGCTGTCGGTCTGTCTGACAGGCTCCTTCAGTAAACTAGAGCTCACAGATTTGGCTAGATTGCTGGTCAGTAAATCTTGGATCCTCTTTCCGGCCGCTCCCCAGTGCCGGGCTGGCTTGCTTGCCTGCCTGCTTGCTTGCTCTCTCTCTCTCTCTCTCTCTCTCTCTCTCTCTCTCTCTCTCTCTCTCTCTTTCACGTTTTTTTTTAACATGGGTGCTGGGGATTGAGTTAGTTCCTCCTTGAATGTTCAGGGAGGCAATCCTTGATTTTGGTCATTCTTGTGTCTTTGTCTGTTGATCGTATCTTGGGTTTTTCATCTTAAGGTACATTTGATTTTAATTATTTGAGATTTTATTTTTTTAATGAAAGCACTCGGGGCTATAAAATTCACTTTTAGGACTGCTTTCATTCTATCCTGTTGGTTTTGATATGCTCTGTTTTAGTTTTAACTAATTGAAGTTCTTAAAAAATTTTTGTTTCCTTTTTTATTACATCAAGGATCCATTCAGTATTGTGTCATTTATGCTTCATGAGTTTATTTTTGTGGTTTCTCTTGCTGTTCGTTTCTATTTTATCCCTTTCGTTCAAATAGAATCCAAGTAATTTCAGTTCCCTATAGTGTCACTTTTTATCCCATTAATGCTATGTTTCAAAGAAAGTCCCATGGACTGCTGAGGGGAATGTGTACTGGGTAATTAATGTCTGAATAGAATGGTCTGTAGATAAGTGTGCGGTCCATTTGATCTGTGATGTCATAACCAGTGTCTGTTTCTGGTTGCTCCCTTCCCATCCCCTGAAGATGAAAATAAGGTCTTGAAGTTCCCATGCTGTCTCTGTGTGGGTGTCATGCTGTGTCATCATAACTAGAATTGTTTGTCTTCCAACTCCTAGTTAATCCAGGCTTACCTCAAACTTGAGATTCTCCTATAGATTTGTACCACCAGGACCAGTTACTGTTTTCATTTTTATCGTGTTCTTCCCTCTCACGCTGCAGGCTGTGTGTTTCCCTTCCTCTCTCCTGCTGCTCTCAAACTGTCCTCCTGATTTAGCCTGGAGAGTACTTGGGAATTTATGGTTTTTGTTCACATCTGGTTCACAATAGCTCATACGTAAAAAATATTTTCTGGGGGTTGGGGATTTAGCTCAGTGGTAGAGCGCTTGCCTAGCAAGCGCAAGGCCCTGGGTTCGGTCCCTAGCTCCGAAAAAAAAAAAAGAAAAGAAAAAAAATATTTTCTGAATCATTAACTACACCCTAGTACTTTCGTGTGTAGTTGTAATAAAAGGACATTTTTAATATAGTTACAGTACCATTATCAAAATAACTATTGTTACAGCTTCCAATCTGTCAGTAATTCTAAAAGATTTAAACAGCTATTAGTTATTTAGTGTGGAGTCTTTTTTTTTTTTTTTCCTATTTTTATTTTTCGTGGTACTGGAGGGGGGACAGGCACAAAATGCGGAGGTCAGAGGTCAGTTTACTTGAGTTGCTTTCCCTCCATTATGATGTGGGTTGTGGAGGGAGACTGTAGCTATTCAGACTTGCTGGCTATAACTCTCAGATATAACCTTGGTTGGCCTGCAACCCATAGCCTCTGTGTCTACTCCCAAGTGTGGGTTTAAAGATATTCACTACCACACCTAGACGGTATTTGAATTTTAACCACTGTGTCTTTCATAGCCACAAAGGAAACTTAAAAATCTTGGTTCCAGATCTAACTCAATGGTTCATGAGGATTATATAATGGGAGTAAGACCTATTTAGTGTTTCCTGGTCTGAAAAATTTGAAACCCCTCACCCCCAACCCCCGGTTGTTTTTCCAGATAACTTCCCTTTGCTTTAGCTTTTCTGAGGCACTATTTCTGAAGCCTTAACAGTGGATTCTGTTGGCATATGCCTTTTTTTGTTTTTTGGTTTTTTTTTTTTTTTTTTTTGCTGGGGTTTGCTGGGCCAGCCCTGAACTCAAGATGATTCTCCTCACTCAGTTCTTATGCACACACACATACACAGGCATGCATGTTGAGAGAGAGAGAGAGAGAGAGAGAGAGAGAGAGAGAGAGAGAGAGAGAGAGAGAGAGAGATATGAATATATTAAGAGTGACCCATAAGCTGTATGGTCTGAGTAGTCCAACAATGACTGTCTGTTGAGAGAAGGGCAAAGATGTGTTCTTTGTTCTGTCAGACTGAATGTCTCAGCTGAAATGCCAGATAAGTCCTAGAGAGCTGCTGGCCTTTAGACTACATTAGAATCCTGAAATTATAGACATTAACTGTGGTGTAGGCTTTTATGGTTGTGCTGGGGTCTGAAATTTGGTCTCCATGTGTCTTAGTCAGGTTTCTATCCCTGCACAAACATGATCAAGAAGCAGGTTGGGGAGGAAGGGATTTACTCAGCTCACAGTTCCACATGGCTGCTCATCACCACCGGAAGTCAGTGACGTGCATCTGTCCAGCTGACATCACTCTGCCAATCAGCTCAAGTCCTTGGAAGCCGCAAGGAACCGCAGCACCACCAGAGAAGTTTGGGTGCGTTCCTCTCTGGGGAGTCCTGACAAATCCAGCTCCGCTGTGCGTGTAAGGTGGATGAGTACATGTGCTGTTGGCAACGACTCCTTCATGAGTCCTTCCTTTCACACGCTTGCTTTAGCACAACACCCTCTCTCCTGTGTCTGCTTCAGCTAGACACTTCCTCACATGCGTGCTCTAGCAAAACACCATCCAAATGACTTTTCAAAGAACCCTTAAGTTTCCACTTGGATTTATTGTGTGCATGTATGGTCTGAGTGTTCCAGGCATGTGTAGAGTTCTAGAGGACAGCTTGCTGGAGTTTGGTTCTCTGCTTTTGCATTGTGTGTTCTCAGGATTGCGTTTAGCTTGTCAGGTTTGGTGGGACGTGTGCCCTCACCTGCTGAGCCATCCTATCAGCCCTGTGAACAGTCTTGCTAATGCCCATGGAGACTTTTAATGATGGCCACATGAATACCCTGTAAATTTTGTTCACTCTAATCACAAGTGTCTTGTATTTTGAGGTTTTATTGCAAGAATATCTTAGTCCTTTTGAGGACTTTTCTATCTGCAAATCTTACCATTTACCTTTTATATTATGACATATTAGAATTTATTGGCTTTAAACTGCAATAAAGATTATGATCCTGTAGTTGCCTAGAGATCAGCCATGGGAGCTTAGCAGCTATTTTAGCTCAGCATCTCTCATCCAGTTTCTTTGACAATGTTGGCTTAGAGATGGGGTTTGGAGGTGTGAAGATGAAGTCAGGGAATAGGGTGACAGTAGAGTTTCGTGAAGGTGTGAGTGAGGATAGGACGTCTTTAAATGCCTTAGTGTGGTTTTCAAGCTGTTATTAGGAGACATTTTGCCTAGTGGATCAATTTCTTAGGACTCTGAGTATATGACAGTGACACCTAGTCTTTTCTAGCATGGACAATTTTCTTTTTCCTTTTCTTTTTTTCGGAGCTGGGGACCGAACCCAGGGCCTTGCGTTTGCTAGGCAAGTGCTCTACCACTGAGCTAAATCCCCAACCCCTAGCATGGACAATTTAAGAGAAAAGCAACAGTTGCCATCCTTTTCCTTTCGGAATACTGCGTTTTCGAGGGGTGATTGTGATAAAATGTATGTGAGGTAATATTTTTCATTTGATTCTTACTGTTGTATTCTCAGTTGTTACCCTGTGTCATTCATGTTGTCAGTAGATACCTGTTGGTACTGTAGGTCAGTGTTGGTCAGGGAATCAGAGACATTACTAGGGGCAGAGGTCTTTGGAGATTTGGACGGTCAGTTTTAATAGCCAGCTGACATGGTCGTGAATCACTCAAGAAGGGGGAGGGTCCTCGCGAAGGGTTGTCTGGATCAGGTCATGTGTTTGCCTAGGGAATTGTCTTGCTTGCACTCATTGCATAGGAAGATGACTGCCCGTTCCTGTTGGCATTGGACCCTGCATTTATTTGTAAGAGTGGAGAAAGTGAACTAGTGCTTATTTTCATGTATTGCATTCATTGCTGTCCCTTCTGACTGAATGTAATGTGGCCGTTTCTCAAACTTCCGTCTCTGGAGTTAGAATTGAGAAAGGTAGTTTTTAAGGTTTGTTCTTTCCTTCTCTTTTTCTTGGCAGTTTGCTCTACAATCTTCCTTTTCTTCAACAGTGGAGATAGGAATCTACAGAGGTAACTGGGGAGTGGATTAAGGAATGGAAAGAGAAAGTAATTGTCTTTTGGAGTGAGTTAGTGCTAAAGATGCTATTGGAAAGTTTCAAAATAGTGATTAGAGCAGAAGCTCATTGAAGATTATAGACTAATAAAGACCATGATACAGTTTGAGTAACTTAATTCTTTGAAGATTCTTAGATATGGGGCTGGAGAGTTAGTTCGTCAGTTAAGAGTACTGGCTACTTTTCCAGAGGATCCAAGTTCAGTTCCCAGCATCCCCATGGCATCTCCAGTCTTGGGCCTCTAACTCATTGTTCTGGCCTCCATGGGCATTATGCATATGATACACAGACATATATGCATGCAGAACATCAATGCATACAAAAGAATAAAAATAAGTAAATATTAAAAATATTTTAGGATTGAAAGAAATGAATCTTTAAAAATCTTAGCTATGAAAAAGGGTCTATATGTGAAGAAAATACCGTTGGCTGTAATTGGTCCAGAAAGGATCAAAGAAGCCTGAGGGAAGCCCGTTACCTTCTGGAAGGTGATGCTGTGCAGAGTGACTGTAAGGGTCGGGAGGCACGTAGCCTTCAAGGCTGTTTATAGTCAGAGTTGAAAGTGATGCAGGGGAAGCCAGACCTATAGAAAATATTGGAGCTAAGGTCCTAGAAGACTTATGACCTTTATTGTTCCTGATGTTATTTGTGTTTTTTTTATAATATCAGAGGATATTAGGTTGATATAGTGTTAGGGCCTTCACATTTACAACTCTTTCACTCTTCTGAATCAGAAGAGCTAGATAATGTAGGCATGAATTTTTTTCAACCTGCTTTAGTAAGTGTTCAACCTCTCCTAGCCCACCACTCACCAGAGGTAGTAGTGGAAAAGAAGAGTTATTAGGACATGGGGGTGGGGCGGAGTACACCTATTTAGAAGTAGTTCTTTGGGGTGATTCCAGTGTTCGTTGTTCTCAGTCCAGTTCACTAGCAAACACCAAACAGGACCCAGCAGCTGCAGCCACTGATGAACCACAGCTGCAGCCCAGTGCACTCAGCCAGGCACCGCGTGCAAACCAGCACCTGTGTGTGGTGCAGTCCAGAGGAGACTGCCTGAGGCGGGGGCTCTAGTGCTCCTCGGAAAGTCAGTGTGCTGGATGGTGCTTTTCGCTGGGGTAGACATGTGAGGAAGTGTCTAGCTGAAGCAGACACAGGAGAGAGGGTGTTGTGCTAAAGCAAGCGTGTGAAAGGAAGGACTCATGAAGGAGTCATTGCCAACAGCACATGTACTCATCCACCTTACACGCACAGCGGAGCTGGATTTGTCAGGACTCCCCAGAGAGGAACGCACCCAAACTTCTCTGGTGGTGCTGCGGTTCCTTGCGGCTTCCAAGGACTTGAGCTGATTGGCAGAGTGATGTCAGCTGGACAGACTCAGGTACTGAGGCAAGACCTGTGGAGGATACAGAAGGTAATGTGTAGAGGGTATAAATAGAAAAGGGCAGTGGCGTCTGAGCTTGGCTTGATCAATGCTTTGGTCTTGTCTTTGTTGCTGATCTTTGCTTTTCTGAGAAAGACATAGCCAAGAGCTTTCCTGGTGTTCCTGGCAGCCCTGCTCCCTCCTGCTGACTCACGCTGATTGAGCAGAGGCCTGGCTGTCTCTGCTAGACAGTGCCACTGCGGCCGATGCCTGCTTGCTGTCCATCTGTGATGTGTGTGTGAGTGGATCGAGCTGCTGATTCCCAGACAACACACATGGGAGTTGCTCCCAAGAACTTTTCTAAACAGTTTCCCTTCCTCCGTACCCTTTCTTTTCCACTACCTCTCTGATGGGTCCTTGGCTACCAGGGGGATGAGGGAGATGTTGGGGAGGTTAAAGCGTTTAAAAACCACCATTAAAGGTTGGAGTTGAAAGAATCAAAGTCACAGTGAGGCTCACGGTTGGCTCTGGTCTGTGGAAGGGTGGGAAAGTGCAGGGACCGATGAGGAACGCTTTGGCGAGGTTCCTCTCTAGCGTTATCAGTGAAGCTCAGCACAGAAGTTTACGGTGAACCAATGTGTGTGTGTCTTGAGCAGCGAGGTGCAGCAAAGCTAGCCAATGCTCGGACTGTCGTGGGGTCAGATTTACATTCCTTGTAAGCATCACGGCTTTTCAGTCGTGTCTGCCCCAGCAAAACATGATTTGACAGAACTGACTTTGCAAAGAGAGCAGAAATTTCCTTTTTGGGTCAGTTTTATGGTAGCAAAGCGGTCGTCAGCGTATTGGTGTTTTCTGTGTCGTCTGAAGTCTTGGTCTCCATGGAGCAGTGCAGAGGTCAGTCGCCATCTCCTCCTGGGATCTGTTGCATTAAAGCAAAGCACCCTGGGCTTAAGGCCTCTAAAATAAAAGCACGGATGCATTTCTTCCTATATAATTCCTATTCTGGGTTTAGAGGCTATTGACTTTATAGATAACTGTGAAAAGATAGTCAGGAAAATAGTTGCTTTACTTGAAAGAGTAAATAAGCCTAGTGAAACGACCACATCTGACTTGGACCCAGGGAAATGAGTTTATTTAATAACTAGCTATTCAGAAATAAGCGATTAAGTAGGGTTGTTTCTGTACCTTACAATGAGCACGTTTCGAGTGGCTTTATATAGTGTTTACTTTCTACTCACAGCCGAATCCAAAAGTGGACTTTTTGATTGACAGTTTTCTTCCAAATAATCAATCTGCTCTTTTTCTTCCCTCCCTCCCTGCCTCCCTCCTCCCCTTGTTCCCCGTCTCTGTTGCTGACCAAGCCAAGCTGGGGGAGAAAGGGTTTCTGTAGCTCACTGTTCATCGTTGTTGGAAAATGACACAGGACAACTGGCCTAAAGGCCAACCCAGTGATGGCCTTTCTTTCTCTGAGCTTCAATTCATCTCTAGTTTATGCCAAACCTGTAAAAACATAGCTTAATAGAAACCATAGTGTAGGTTAGGTGAGAAATCCTGGCAGTCTCCAGGAGAGGTGGAGAAAAAGGCATGACCCAGGACTAAAGGTCCACTAAGAAAGGAAAACACAGCGCACCAAGGATGGAGGAGGGCTGCTGAACTGTGGGAAGAGCCCCGACCCTGCTTTTTCAAACCCTGCTTTTTTATTTTTATGTCGCACCTCTTGCTGCCACGCTCATTTGTATTGCCCTTCCCTGCTGAAAGCATTGTGCACCTACCTTGTTGGACCTGGAGGTTCCATACATTTCCAGTCAGACTATATAATGGTGTAGACCTAGTAAAGATGGCTCTATCTGACCCCAAGGGAAGCTGGATCATTTCTTTGCTACATAAAGGACCAGGCTTTGGTAAACAGTGGTTATCTCTGCAGCCGATCTGGGGAATTCAGTTTGAGACAGGCTTTTATATAAGAGCTCTTGTGTGGTTGAGGAAGACCTGAACTTGGCTTGTTCTACACTTCTCTATCCTGTTCTTGAAGCCTTGAATAATAGAAAAATTTAAAAAGCAGAGAACATGTTAAAAAAAAAAAACTCACTTAGTTCAGTCCAAAATAGCTGTTATTACTAGTAAATATTGTAGATTTTTTTCTGTGTATACACAGATTAAAAAGAATGGTTAGATAAGAATATTAGATGAATTAAATAGATTATTTTGATTTTCAAGTTAATTTTTTGTTCAAGAAATTTTAATTCTTCCAAGATCCTTTTAAGGCTAAGGATAGAAATCAGAAAAATATAAAATATTGTAAAAGTAAAATTTTCTTCTAGTTTGGATCTTAAGAAACAATTAATTCTTCCAAGATACCTCTAAGGCTAAGGATAGAAATTAGAAAAATACAAATATTATAAAGGTGAAATTTTCTTCTAGTTTGGATTCTTTAAAAAATGTATGTGTGTCTATGTGTGTCTGACTTTATGTGTGCACACTATGACCATGCGGGAGCCTGACAGGGTAGAGGACAGGGTAGGTCCCCTAGAACTAGAGTCTGTAGACTGTTGTGAGCTACCGTGTTAGTGCTGGTAATTGAACTCAGATTCTCTGTAAATAATAGGAACACTGAAATTAGGGTGGCTGAAGGAATTGAGAATGCCTTTCTCTTACTTTTGTGTGTCCATATTTGTGTGTGTAT
Organism: Rattus rattus; assembly: GCF_011064425.1. Lineage (NCBI taxonomy): Eukaryota > Metazoa > Chordata > Mammalia > Rodentia > Muridae > Rattus > Rattus rattus. The sequence goes on along the minus strand of NC_046167.1, from coordinate 5,816,976 downwards.
GCATGTATGTATGGAGGCCAAAGGTGGATAGTGGACGTCTTTCTTGATTGTGATTTTGTTATCCTTTGAGCAAGGTCTTTTCAATCACAACCCAGAGCTTGCCAGCTGATAGAGTTAGTCTGGTTGGTCAGTTTGATCTGTGGCATAGTTAATAAGAGAGTTAAAGAAGTATGTGAGTGTTTTGCCTCCTTGTCTGTCCATGCACCATATGTGTGTCTAATGACTGCCAAGTCCAGAAGAGGGCATTGGGTTTCCTTGCATCAGAGTTAAAGACGGTTGTGAGCTGTCATGTGGGTATCAGGAATCCAGCCTAGGTCCTTGGAAAGATTAACCTGTCGTCAATTCCACTTATACCCATTAAAACAAAACAAAAGAAGACAATGATAATTAAAGATTTTTTGTAAATTATAAACAATCTTATTTTTAAATTGTTTTAAATAATTGGTTTTTTTTTTTTTTTTTTCTTTTTTTCGGAGCTGGGGACCGAACCCAGGGCCTTGCGCTTCCTAGGCAAGCGCTCTACCACTGAGCTAAATCCCCAACCCCTGTTTTTTTTAAATAATTTTTAAATAATTGTTTATTTAAAAAAAAAAAAAAGAGTTATAGGTGCTGAGAGTTGGAACTTAACCTTGTCGTTGCAAGAAGAAATTCCATGTTCATTTTCCTGGTTTTTTCTTTTTGCATACATATTTTAAGGATTTATTTATGTACATGTGTGTTCTTAGTGCCGTCTTACACACGTGGAAATAAAAGGATAATTTGCAGGAGTTAATTTTCCTTTCCCGATGTGCTTCAGCCTGACAGTAAGTATCCTTACTCACTGAGCCACCTGACCAGTCCACCATGACATTCTAAAACAAAAGTCGCCCTAGACGTTTTTTTCCATACTTAAGATGATGCTCTTTCCCATGATCCTTGACAACCATATAAGACTTTCCCCACACGCCTCTGCTGGACGTGCAGGTTGTCTCCTTTCTAACCCATTACATGTATGTGTTCCTGTGTTTTGCTGAACTGCAAGATTGTGTGTACTTCTTTTGATGAAATTACAAAGTGAAAGGTTTGGGTGAATACTTGCCCTATTAATGCTCTTTCTACTTTGTTTGTTTGATTGTTTGTTTGTTTAATGGCCTAGTGTGTGTGAAGCTTCTTGGATTGGCTCTCTAGCTCCACATAAAATGCACATACTGATTGACATCTGTAGTGCTAACATTGGGGAGGTGGAGGCAGGGCAGTCCAAAGGTATGCTGCTTTCTAGTCCATATTGGGTTTGAAAGCAGTCTGGCATATATGAGACTGTCTCAAAGGTTAATTATGATAAAAATTGAAAAGCCGGCAGGCCATGGTGGCCCATGCCTTTAATCCCAGCACTTGGGAGGCAGAAGCCGGCAGATTTGTTGAACTGAAGGTCAGTATGCTCTACAGAGAGAGTTCCAGGTCAGCCAAGGCTACACAGAGAAATGGTTTCTCAAAAAACAAACAAACACCAAACAGAAAAAGAGAGAAACACGGAAACATTCTGATTTCTTAGATTTTGATTTTTACCCCCCACCCTCCCAGGTCTTTGATCATCTACATCTGACATTTTACGGTTCTGGCCTCCCCCTCCTTTTCCCATTCTGTATACCCGAGCTAGACTCGTCAGCTCTCGTTTGCTTTTATGGTTAATTTTTTTTTAAATTAAAATCAGATAAAGAGATAAAACAAACTTACTTTGTTCTACTTTTACATTAACTTTTTATTATCCTGTTGCCTCTGTGTTTTGTTTTATATTGTCTAGATTTTTTTCTGAAATCATTAACTGGTTTTAATAGTGTTATTAAATAAGTTTAGACTTATGTCATTTGATATCTTTCATCATCACTTATTAAATATTGTTTTATAATTGAGTCTATCCCTCTTGTTCTATTAACCAATTAAAGTCCATTGTCTTTGTTTAAAAGTTTTTTTTTTTCAGTTTGTCTTTTTTTCAGTTTGTCTTTTTAATCACTACTTTGATCGACATTATATAAGCTGTTGATTCCACTGCAATCCATGTACACTGATCATTGAAGTTTGACTTCAGGATACATTTTTTGATGTTTCACAGTGCCCCGTTCCAAGTTACTTTTTGATTTGCTTTGTGTTATCTGTGTCTCTCTTTATAACACCTTCTCTCCTCTTCCCCCTACACACACTCACTCTCTCTCTCTCTCTCTCTCTCTCTCTCTCTCCCTACCTTCTCTCTTCTTCCCCCTAACTCTCTCTCTCTCTCTCTTTCTCTCTCTCTCTCTCTCTCTCTCTCTCTCTCTCTCTCTCCCTCTCTCTCACTCTCTCTCTCTCTCACACACACACACACACACTCATACAGACACTCTCTCACATGGACACACACACTCATACAGACACACACTCACATGTACTCATATACATGTGTTCTCTGTCAGGCTTTATAAAGTATTAATGTTTGTTTCATCATAATCAAGCCGCTTTCCTATTATGTCAGTTCCTGTATCAGGCATAAGTGATGTCAAGTATGGGAAGAGTAAATAGAATTATTTACTATGCTCCTCCCAAAGACAGACAGACAGACAAAGTACGCCACACCTCTTTATGTAGAAATGACAGAGGTGCAGATGTAGGCCAGACTCCTTCGTGTGTCACGTTAGATGATAGAATCAGAGACACCCACACAGAAAGCTCTTCACAGACACTCCCACCACTGCTACCTGTGTGCCGTCGTGGCTTGTGACGCGGCGTGCGCGGCTGCACACTCTAGACTCTCGGTGTCTTGTGACAAATGAGGCTCAGGACAGTTTGTCATTAGTGTCATGTCAGCTGGGTTTACTCTTGAGGCTGTAGGCACTCCTGGCTGATTTGGTGGTGGGAACTGCTCAGATTCATAGTTAGGACTAGGTCTTGCAGCTCATAGGCAGAGAGGCTCCACAGTTCCTTCACAGCGGACATTACTGTTCATTGACTTCTGAGTGTTCTCTGCAAGACCGCAAAAGGAAACAAAACTTAAAAGTAAAGCAAGAACAGTGAAAACCAAGCATCTCTCCGTGGACCCGCAGTGTGTCACACGGTGTGCCCTTTTGCCCAAACAGCTTTCCTTGCAGATGTCTTCCCCACAGGCCTACAGGCATGGTGGAGGGCCTCTCCCATCATTTTTTTTTTTTAAGATTTATTTATTATATACATTTAGCCGTCTTTAGACATACAGGAAGAAAGAGGGCATCAGATCTCATTACAGATGGTTTCTCTCAACCCCCACCTTCACCCCCCAATCAAACATTGTTAACCCACGCTATCTCCAGCCCTGGTGCAGTGTTTTTGTTGTTGTGTGTTTCTAGCGGGACGAGTAGGACCATGTGAGTAGCAGAGGTGAAAAGCTACGCAAAGCTTCTTAGCTCCACGTTTGGACTTAGTACCACAAGCTGTTGATGACAGCAAATCAGATTCAAGGGCTTGATTGTACAAATGGTGTTGGACTTCACAAAATGGCAATGTGATGACTTCGGATGTCATCAATTAGAAGAACTAAAATCAATAAGTTTCTTAAACTGTTACCAGAAACAAACAATTTTGTTTTACTATGTTTATATTTTGTTGTTGGCAAAGTTTTAATGCTGCAGTCAGAAACAGTGGGTGTTTTTAGAATACTGTATTAAGAGCTGTATCTTTTTGTGGGTGTGTTTATTCTGCTGGAATATAATGCCTTTTAGGATGGGGAAAGGAAATGCAGCTTTCATGCCTTAGAAATGTTAAGTGTTCTAAACAGTTAAATTTATATGCTGGGAAAATATATACGTTTGGTGTCAGACCTGGGCCAAGGGGCTCAGGACATAGTTTACACACCAAAGCAGACCTGGCCTCCAGGTTCTCCCAGCATCCCTCAGTCCCTACCTGGAACACCGTGCCTTCTCCCTGGAACTGTCCAGTGCAAGGGCTGGACGGGGCTGCATTCTCCTAAACACTCTCCCCATATAATCTGGACATTTTGGGCTCCCCTCTTGTCTCATTCTTTCCTCTCTTCTCTCTTGCCACTGTCCTCTGTCCCTTGTCCCATGGTGATTTCCCTGGTCTCCTTCCTGGAGACCAGTGAAGTCACCCACCTGAGAGTAACTTTCCAACCTAGTTCAATCTAGTTTGAATGGTTCATTTCGATGGAGGAGAAATGACATCACAACTACCTGAAAATTTATACCCAATGCTGAGAACGTTTTCTTGGAAAAATCTTTGACTTTAAATAAAGTTGGGATCTTACTATGTAATTTCTTGTTTAACCGAATTCCCTGTTTTACATTTAGATGTCTATTAGTTCTGTGATTGACAGTAGGATCCCCAGAATCTTACCTGCTGCTGCTACTTTTTTTTTCTTTTCTTTCCTTTTCTGTTTTTGTTTTTGGTTGGTTGTTGTAACTAGAAACAAGGATCAATTGTTTTTTATGTCAACCAGGGAAATGTCTTTTTATTGAGTTTCCATGTCTTAATGTCTAATGTCTGGACCTTAAACTTAGGTGCGTGGTTGCTGGGTGTGGTGTGCACGCCTCCAGCCACAGCACTGAGGGGAATGAGGCAGGGCTGATCCAGAAGCTACCTTCTCTAAAAACTGATGTGTAGTGATGGAGTGTGAGAGTGTAAAGTGTCCTGTAAATCCTAAAGGCAGTCTTAGGGGAGCAGGGCCATTAATACACGTCATGTCTTCCGTGACAACTGACGAAAGGGGTGACACTTCCCCAGAGGCTTTAAAAGAAAGTTACGTATGTATGAATTATTTAATTTAAAGCATGTCATTGTGTTTAACTTTAGAAATATAAAGAAAAGGACAAACACAAACCAAAACACAAGAAGCAACCCGAGCCATCACCCACCTTGGTTCCTTCTTTGACTGTTACTACAGAAAAGGTAAGATGGAGCATCGGTTTACATGTGTATAAATAACTAATGAAATGCTTCTGAGCATACCTTGCCTTCCCATCTCTAGGGGCCCAGTTTCACCCACCTTCCATGCTGGGCATCATGCACTGAGAACTATGGTTTGCTAGGTCCTTCGATCCTTGCTTTCTGTTTACTCTGTACTTGTCTCCAGGGACTCCGTAAGGCTAACCCGTTAAAGATGCCGTCTGCATTAAGAAGTGGGCCTCAACTCAGACTTCAGCTACCTGTAACTTTGAAGTCTTGCTTCACCACTTAGGAATTCTGCATTTATATGTCGTTACCAGTAGAGAGGAAATGATGATAGAAGTTGATTGTAAAGTGTTTAGAACTACAGCATACGCACTATCTGGTTCATAGTATTACCTAGGTTATTAGGCATTTACATTTTCATACAATTAATATGAAAACAAGCAGAAGAGGGTGAGGCATTTCGCTGTGACAGAGTAGCGAGTGAGGAAGTGCAGTGCAGATGAGGCCAGTGTAAGGGCCTCGCTGTGGAGGACTAGGTAAGCCAGTGTGGAGCTTGTCTCGTAGTTTGGGGAGAAGAGTGAGCTGTTAGGAAGAACCTGAATTAAGCCAGGTGTAACTTTAGTTTGATAAGGTGTTTAGTTGCTTTGCCATAAAGAGATTGGGGAAGGGAGAGTAGAGGCAGAGGAGAGTTGGACCTAGGGAGGCTGTAAGGAGGTTGTTAATAGCCTAGTGACGGCGGCACTAAGACTTGAGACAGTGACAGCTGGGCACATGCTGAAGGAGGACATTGAAGCATGAACACCTCATGACTCTCGTAAAGGTCAGAGGTATCAGAGGGAAGACTTACTTTCCTAGTTTCTGCCTTAGATAAGTAGGAGAAGAGGGTTTGTTCTGAACACACAGAGTTTGTATACATTGCCAATTTATTATTGGCTATCAGGATGTGTTAATACAATTCAGCAGTTGAAAATAAAATAAAAATTTACCACAGCCCTGCTCTGTATGCCAGACAGTCTGGAGTTGCCCTGCTGCCTCATTCACCACAAGTGAAGTTGTTGGGTAGCCTGGATTCTTACTGGAAAGAGTCTTACAAACCTCAGTTCTTTACTGAATCTCTCTGTCAGCTCTCCCCCTCTCCCACCTTTCTCTCCTAGGATCTCTTCATCCCAATAACAGCATTTCTACTCTGTCTGTGACATCCGGAACCTCTCGGGTGCAACACTGTGCTCAGCTGTAGCAGTCGATGGTTGATGCTGTAATAGGGTTATTTGTCTCCCTCGGTCTAACTTTTGAGTTCTTTGTATATTTTGGATATAAGCCCTCTATCTGTTGTAGGATTGGTAAAGATCTTTTCCCAATCTGTTGGTTGCCGTTTTGTCCTAACCACAGTGTCCTTTTGCCTTACAGAAGCTTTTGCAGTTTTATGAGATCCCATTTGTCGATTCTTGATCGTAGAGCATAAGCCATTGGTGTTTTGTTCAGGAAATTTTCTCCAGTGCCCATGTGTTCGAGATGCTTCCCCACTTTTTCTTCTATTAGTTTGAGTGTGTCTGGTTTGATGTGGAGGTCCTTGATCCACTTGGACTTAGGCTTTGTACAGGGTGATAAGCATGGATCGATCTGCATTCTTCTCCATGCTGACCTCCGTGGTGGCCATTCTTAACTTTGATCATGGAGTGTTGAAGTCTGCTGTCTTCATCTTAAGCACTGCTTTACTTGGATTAGTGTTGGCGTACTTTTCTTTTTCTGTTTCTTCCCTGCTATGTGTGTTTGTACTTGAATTCATGTCTGTCTTTTCTGTTGTGATAAATACATTGATAAAGGCAATTTCAGTTCTTGTTGACCCATAGCTCCAAGGCACGGTCCGTCTTAGCAGAGAAGTCCTATTGGTAGAGGGTGAGAGAGAAGCTTATCACACTTCAGCTGCAGAAAGGAGGCAAGGAAAGGGAATGTTTATGCTAAGCTCTTCCCTTTTATACAACCTAAGTCATGTGCTGTCGTACCTATAGCAGCAACAAGGTGAAGTCTCCCTACACGATTAATTAAGATAAAATCCTTTGAATTTGCCCAGTTGATTCTAGATCTCAAGTTGACGGTTATGGTTAACCAGTGAAGGTAGGTTTCTTGAAGGTCACACATGTAATTGGCCTTTGAATTTTGATACACTCTGACAATCTTTGTGTTTCCACCATGTTTAAGGCACTTTATTCATATAGTTAGGTTAGTAGGAACTATAATTGTTACTCTTTTCATTTTGTTGATTTTGTTTTTTAAATCTCTGTTTATATCCTTAGTGATTTTTGTGTATTTTCCCCCTCCCCTTCCCCTCTCCTCCCCTTTTTTCTTTCTTTCTCTTTGGTGAGGAGGCAGGGAGCATGAACAGCGGATCTGCTGCTGCGCTAAGTGGTCTCCGTCTCCGTCCTTTTGTATCAGCCTCCAGAATGCTGACGTACAGTTAGCGGTTACCTTACCTTTTATTAAGCACATCAAGCACATACACATATTTTTAATTATTTTTCCATTAATCTTGATATTCTTGCTGTGTCTCTTAACTTCATTTTTTTTCTCCCTTTTAGTACCTTTTACTTTTGTTGCAGTAGACACAGTGACCCAGTCATAGGAACGAAAGTAAATAAATGGATAGACCTTAGTAATATAGTGGGGGGTGAGGTGTATGTAGAGAAAGCTTTCTCTATTTGCATAATTGTCTTAGCCTGAAAGTTTTTCTGTGACCTGAATTCTAAATTTCGTAATTGTTTCTCAGCTTTAACCATCCCTTCTCCTCTCTTGAGACAAGGGTTGTCCTGATAAGAGTATCTGCCTCCCCCACCTCCACCACTTCTAAAATTTGAGCACATCAGGATATGGCTAGCTGACTTCTTCTAAGATAGGGCTTGTTAAGAACAGAATGCTTTGGACTGGGTCTGGGCTTGTGGCCAAGCCTGACAATGTGAGTTGAATTCCAGACTCCACATAGTTGAATTAAAGAACCAGCTTTGACAAGTTTCCTCTGACCTCTACACATGTATGTCCACCGTAGTAAACCCCACCCCTACTATAAATCAAGAACATTAAACAAACAAAAAACCAGAACAGGATTTCTAAGTCCTCTCCCATGGTTCCTTTCTGCAAAGCCCTGAGGGCTTTTTATAGATTCCCTGTGAGGACCTGCTGAGTTTCTCAAGGTTCAATTCACAAACGTAAGTGCTGTCTTCTGGTGTGTCTTCCTTAGCCTGGCGTCTGCCTTCTCAATGGCTACCTTGTAATAGTTCCCAGTTTTAGTTTAGGAACCTTGACCAGGGTTCTGTTGAGGTACATTGCTTTTCTCTGACTGCTTGGGTTTGTGACTTCCCTTTTCTGACAGCAGAAGAGCTGGTAAGTTTTTAGTTTGTTAAGTTTTTCACTTGTTTTAGGATAAATTAAAGACTTAAAGCTCATTATGCTGGAGCGTAAACTGGAACTCCTAGAGTAGACACTTACTGATAGAAGCTTACCTCTAAATAATACTTTTTCAACTTTGGTGTTTGGTATTTCTTAAAAATACATAGGAAATATTTTGTCTTTTCTTTTCTTTTTTTTTCTTTTTCTTTTTCTTTTTTTTTTTTTTTTCTGGGATTTGAACTCAGGACCTCTGGAGGAGCAGTCAGTGCTGCAGTCAGTGCTCTTAACCACTGAGCCATCTCTCCAGCCCTTGTCTTTTCTTTTTATTTCTTGTTTAACCCATTGGTTAATTCGAGGTGTATTACTTAGTTTTGAAATGTCTCCCATATATCTTGGTTATTTGTTTCTAATTTACTCTGATACTTTTGCATTATTTTGCATATGACCTTAATTTTGTTTTTTGACTGTGTTCAGCCCTTTACTGTTGAAGGACAGATTATGAATATTTGTGTGTGTGTTGTTACACGTGTGGACGCATATATGCGTGCGAATGTGAAAGTGGGGGTAAATGTCAGAGATCTTCCTTTCGTACTCTGCTCTTGATATTATTCAGGATCTCTCACTGAGCCAGGAGATCACTGATGGAGCAAATCTTACTGGCAGTAAACTTCTGTCTCTGAATTCCCAATGCCACTATCACACTGTCTGTGCCATTTAGGGCTTCTCCAAAGCCTGGAGAAGAGGAGAATCTGGGAGACCCGGGGCAATGGGAGGAACTACAGGCAGGCAAGACATAATTTCAGGAAGTCAGACTCTGACAGGCAACTCTGGGTTGAACATGGGTGGGCATGCGGCTGTCTATGCAGACCAGCAACAGGCTGCACAGAAGCAGGCAGCGTGGCCTACAGGATGGAGACACTGAGGCTGCTCTAGGCCATATTTGTTAGAAAAACAAAAACAACTCACAGTAATTGCCTTCTGCCAGAAATAGTTAAATAGCATGCACATATCCATTTCTATATGTGTCTCTTGGGTTATTTCTTTCACTGTGTGTGTGCGTGCGTGCGCGCGCGTGCGCGTGTCGTGTTGCATTACCTCGAATACTGTATGTGGAGGTCAGCGGAAGGCTCTTTAATATAGCTTTAGCTGTCGTGGACATGTATGTAGACCCAGTCTTCCTACACTCTTGTTTCTAACTGAAGATAGTTTCTATACCTGGCTCTCCTTTATCTAGGGAAAATCTGTGGCTCTGCTAAGACACTTGACCCTCATAATTCTACTTTAAGTTTTTGATCAATATTTATACCAGCTCAGGATTGCAGTTCTTGATGGTTGCAGTTCTTTGTCTCCTTGCCAGTGTAAATGACAGCTTCCTTGTGCAGCTGTACAGTATAGCATGGGGTTTTAATAAAACCATAACTGCAATGTTTCGATTCTATGGAAGAGTCACTCATTCAAAATAAATGTAAGACTTTTGTTTGAAGTAGAGAATAGTTTTTGTACCTTGTTAAAACAACTTTGTGAAACACAAAAATTGCCCCCCATCCCCCTTTCTCTTCCTTCTCAAGGCAGCATTTCTCTATAGCCATGGCTGTCCTGTAACTCTGGCTGGTCTTGAACTCCTAGAGCTCCACCTGCCTCTTAGAGTCCTGGGATTAAAGGTGTGCACTACCACTGCGCCCCCCCCACCCCCCAATCTTAATTATTAGATTGCTTATCACAATATGTAAATGTTTGCATGCTTTAAGGGATTTTCTTTATAGCCAAATAGTATTATTTCTAGTGGAAACGATACAAAGACTCTATCGTGTGGATGAAGAGATGGCTCAGTAGTTAAGAGCGTTGGTTACTTTTGCAGAGGGCCCAGATTTGGTTGCTAGTGTCCACATGGTGGCCAGCAGCCATTTGTAATTCCAGTTCCAAAGAATCTGACACCCTCTTCTGTGTTCTGCAGGAACTACACACTGGTGGTACATAGAACACCCACATACATAAAATAAAACCAGGTGAAGCTTTGACGAACTACATTAGTATATGTAAAACGGAAGTGGGGATGGGTTGTTTTGGAGCCATAGTTCAGTGGGTATGAGGGCTGTGACTCTTGTGGAGGACATAGTTTCAGTCCTCAGCACACACGAGGGCCCTCAACCACACACAGCTGGAGTTCTAGGGGTATCTGACGCCTTCTTTTGGATTCAACAGGAAGGCAGTGAACATGCGCCTGCTGTACTCCCTTCATTGGTGCAGGCGACACACTCATGCACTTAAAAACAAAAGACTATCGCCTTCCGTCAGGGGCTTGCTAGCCAGCTTTCGATGGCTGTGATGGCAGACCCCATTATAAGGAAGAGAGGTTTCTACATCATAGTTTCAGAGGCTGCTGTCTGTAGGTACTTGATCTCCTTTTTGCCTGCATGTGGTAGAGGCCAACTGTTGTTGATCTCAAGGGGAACGGGGCTATGGGCTGACCGTCCCCGCTGCCCAGCTCCTCACACCGGGCCCTACCTATGTCCTGTGGGTTCCACTACCTCGCGCAACTCCAGCACAGGTCTCAGCCAGCCTGTGACATAGCTAATTTTTTTTCCCATAAGTCAGATACTTTTGGAAAACTTAGAAGGCGCAGAAAAATAATTAAAATATGTTGTAGGCTTAGATTTTTAAAACGCACTCCAATAAGGGTTCTTAAAGGCCTCGACTTCCCTTGTAGCCCACCACCCCACCCAAGGTAGTGGAAGGAAAGGTTAGTAAGGGAAATGTGGATCTGTTTAGAAATAGTTCTTTGGGGCCAATTCCAATCTGGATACCAGCAGTCCAGTTCTCTAGGAAAACACCAGCCCAGATCAACTTCTGTGGTCCAGTTCACTTGGCAGTCACCACGCACAGATCAGCAAAGGCAGCTCCATCCAGAACAAACTGCACGGCTCCACCGACTGGCTGAAGTCCACGGGAGCATTGAGAAGCTCCCCGAATATCGCCAGGGGATAACTCTGTGGCGAGTTACTCTGTGAGGTCTCGGCAAGCAAAGAGGAGCAGTCACTGCAGGGCGAGCAAACGCCGAGCATCGGCGAGCAGACGACCAAGGCAGAGCCATGGAACCTTGCCAGAGCCTCCCCACTGTCTGTATTCTTTCTACACACCACACGCCCTCTCCTGTGTCTGCTTCAGCAGAACATCATATGACAACTGAGTTTCCAAAGAAACCAGAAATTTCCACTTGAACCTTATCCGACGTTATTTTTCTTCTTTTTTTTTTTTGTCACTGAATTTTAATTGTTTATTTACTCATTGCTCTCTAATTGCCACCCCCCCCCCCAATATCCCCTTCATGGACAGACGTAAATTTTAGAATAAAAACAACGACATTCAAATAAATGGGAAAATTGACTAGCACTCTTTAAAATTGCCTTGTGGATGTGACTACTGCATTCTTATTTAGAGTATTTCAGTTTTCTCTTCATCCTTTCTTTCTTCGATGCTTGAGCAAAGCACAGGAGTGTACTCCTGTTTTTTTTAGATGACTTTTCTTTTTTCTTTTTTTTTGCTGCCACGTGGATTTAGATGATTTTTTAAGCTTCATTAGGTCATACAAGGATCAGATGTGAGGAGTGCTGAACCCCCCAGTTTTTGGGGGAAAATGTATCTGAACAGAAAGATGGGGTAGTTTGCAAATTGATTTCCCATTCTAGAACTTGTTCGCCTTTGTAAAGCAAGGCATGAAGTCTTGTCAGCTGACTGGTTTGTTAAAGGCATTGTTTATTTTTTTCCTGTCAGACTTTGGAGCCTTTTTTGATCTCATTTGTGGATTATATATAGTTGATTAGAGGGCTGACTTTCATTTTTATGAGATGCTACTGGACTTATTGTTGAAGTGTGTTTTGGCAGAGAGCTGATAGGATTTGAGGGTGGTAGCAGACTTGTGGCAGTAATTAGGTTTTATCTCTGTGAGCACACTGCACTGTCGCAGACGCACCACAAGAGGGCATCGGATCCCACTACAGACGGCTGTGAGCCACCGTGTGGGTGCTGGGACTTGAACTCAGGACCTGGTAGGAAGAACAGTGCCAGATCATCTCTCCAGCCCCAAGATTTTTACATTTTTAAAACATTTCTCCTATTCCTTCTTTTGAACATTAATTTGCAAAAATCACATTAATCATTTTGAAAATTGATTTTATTTTTCAACTTCAAATTTATTGTCATACAGAGTGTTACATGTGAGAAGTTAATACTTGTATCTTCAAAAGTTTTCATTTTACATTAAATTTGATATTAGATGCATCACAAAGATTTATTCAAAATTTTATTGGTAGTTCAAGCTAGTCGGTGAGTTTAGACTCCTCAGATGCTTGAGAGTGTAATTTTGAGATAAAATTCTTACTCCCAAGGGATGCTGAATCGTGTTGATCAGCACCGTCTGGTTAAAATGTACCCACGCTCACTCACTGCTCAGTGTCGGGGCACACTTGTCTTTAAGATGGCCACTGAAGCCAGAAAGTAGCTGTTGACGCAGTCTGCGTCTTACTTTCTTCTAGTCACATGTGCATCGCATAAGTCTCCTTGAATTAGAGAATCTTTCCATTTTGAAGCTCTCCTCTACACTCTGGTGGTGTTCTTGCTGCATCCCAGGAGGAGCCTGGTGGTCTCTTGTCCTCACCAATGGTTAGGGTCTGTTGTGAGCACTGCAGCTTGTCGTGTCATGGCTGTGAGGCAGGGTCTCTGTCAGCTCTGTCAGCACACGTGCTTACGGGGAGGATAGAGAAAGACTAGCATAGCACTCGCGACGTGCTCCACACTCCTAGACCCAAACCCAGCAACCTGTTGAAAGAAATAATATATACATATACATACACACATATATATATACTTGCTGAAAATAATGTTTGAGAAATGAATATCTTTGGTATTTCTGTATTATTTAAAGTATATTACCAAGGTCAGTTGTTTTTTGCTGCAGTCTGTTCTTCAGACAGCCATCTTATCAATTATGTTTAAAAAAAATAAGTGATGGTGTCCCGTAGGCACAAGGCCAGGGCACAGTGTGCTGCTCTAGCACATGGAACACCCTGGGTTTGATCCTGAAGACGGCAAAAACAGCAGCAAAAAAGGGCTAGAAAACAGCTCCATGGTTTTATGTTTCCAAAATGATTTTCTTTGTTAGACTTCTTTATAATGGAAATATTCACATTTGTAAATTCAGCGCTTATTCATAGTTTTCTTCAGCCAAATATAATTAGTTCTTTTCTCCTGTTATTTTGTCTTTTGTTTTTTTTTTTTTTGCTTGTTTTTTTAAATCAAAATGTTAGACTTATACAAGCACTAGCAACAACTCCATATCTGGATCCTTGAAGCGCTTGGAAGATACCGCAGCAAGATTTACAAATGCAAATTTCCAGGAAGTGTCTGCCCACACCTCTAGTGGGAAAGATGTTTCAGAGGCAAGGTCAGAGGGCAAAGGGAAGAAATCTTCAGCTCACAGCTCAGGTCAAAGGGGAAGGAAGCCTGGTGGTGGAAGAAATCCAGGAACAACGGTGTCCGCATCTAGCCCCTTTCCACAAGGTATGATATTTTGATTAATGCTTTGTTTGTAATTTTTTACTAATGACTATTCTAGATTAAGTTAGTTGATAGTATAGGATTATTTCCAAAAATAGTGTTGTGCTTTAAAATGTTTCTGCAAGGTTTGCTCTCTTTATATCTAATGATTTGTGTTTGTAAGCTATAATTTTAATGTTTAAATGGCTATAGCTATAGAATAGACATTCAGATTATGGAGGAAAAAAGATGTAGTTTTTTTTCAAGAGGAGGAATTGTCTTTCTATACATCGTTTTTATTGATTTTCCTATAGAACTGTGCTTTAGTAGGTAAATAAGAACCGAACAACTTTTATGGAATCTAAGCTAGATCTTAAATCATGATACGCCCTAAGGGTACGCTTACTACAGAGCATGCGGTTAAGGACGTGAGAGCCGGCTGCCTGCGGACCTGACATTGTGTCGTATCTTAGTGTGCTTCCCATTCAGTGTAACTGGACCATAGGATTTCAGAATGTATACGCTTATGTCAGTTTTATGTAATTTTAAATATGAACATATATCTTGAAAATCAGAAAATTTAAAATTTGGGGGGGGAGAGTAATAAATAGCTTGTTCACTGTGTCCATTGTTCCCCCGGAAGTGAATGAAAATGGCTGCCGTTCACCTTTGCCGAAGTGTTTGTTCTGTAAAGAGTAGGTAGATCTGTTGGCCTTTCATTAAAATTTATTTATAGATTTCATACTAGTAGTAAACTCTGTGGGACATGTGAGCGCATATCCTCTTAGAACAAAACGTTAAGTGAGCACAGGCAGACAGAGCACCAAAGTCGCTATTATACTTAAGTAAGAGTTATTTTTATACCACTTTGAAAATTAGTCAAATTTTAATTAACCTTACATGTAATTTCATTCACATCTTGAATGTTATATTACCAGAATTCACACAATAACACTGTTAAAACAGTTTATTTAATTTGAGACATAGCCCAGGTGGCCTTTGACACCCTATGCAGAATCTGCTCTTTTCTTCTTCTGCATTCCAAGTGCAGGGGTTGTAGTGTAGGTGGCTAGTCCTGGTTGGTATTCTTAAGTTTTTATTTTTATAACGTGCTAATCCATTTGATAATTTGCTCCTATACTTTTGGAATATCTAAGAATCTTTTTAACTTCTTACAGCATAGTAGAAAATGTGTTTTAGAACTGGAATAATAAAATATCAGGCTATGAAGAGGGAGTGTCTCAGATTGTCAGAGCTTGCTGAGAAGTTCGGAATACTTATGTGTACCAGATACTTTCTCCTCGGAGCTGGGGACCGAACCCAGGGCCTTGCGCTTGATAGGCAAGCGCTCTACCACTGAGCTAAAGTATCTGTTTTTTTTTTTTTTTTAAATACTACTTTTCTTTGGGGGTGTGTGTGTATGTGCGTGTGCGTGCGTGTGCGGATCGAGACCAGTGGTGTCCGTGAGCTGTGCAGGCGCTGTGCCGCGGAGCCTTCCTGAGGCAGCCGCCAGAGCTGACTCTGTCTAGTCGCTCATTTCATTTGGCAAACATGAGAGTGCATTTTGAAATGAGAACGATGGGTCAAACTGTTGGCTCCAGGGCAGTTTTCTACCAGGCAGACAAGGGCTTGGAGGTTCATAATGATAGGGTTGCCAAGTGTTTTTGACTAGAGGAGGTACGGCGAGAATACGCAGTTGAGAAGAGGCAGAGAGGAGCCATCTCTTCCGTGACTTTTCCTCTTTGCTTTAAGATTTATGTATGTGAGTCAGTGTTCGTCTGTGCATGTCTGTATACCATGTGAGTGCCTGAAGAGGACACCAGCTTCCCTGGAACTAGAGTTGCAGGTGTTTGAGCCACCATGTGGGTGCTGGGAGCTGAACTTGGGTCCTCTGAAAGAAAGAGGAACAAGTGCTCTTTAACCATTATGCCATCTCTCCACATGATCCTTCACTTTTAAAGTCAGAGATGATCTTCATGGCTGGTTTTCCATTACGAACCTTCATGGAAATAGGACAAGGAGAATATAAGGTGTAAATTAGGACGTGACGTCAAGTTCTGATGGGTGGGTAGATCTGGCTGAGTAAGGTAATCATGGGTAAGGCCTGCTGTTAGAACTTACAACCTGAGAAATGTCTTTCAGTCTTATTATAATTTGTAACATTTACAGTTGTGTCTCCATGCTTGGAAAAGACTGTCTGTGCCCTGGAGAGCGGGCACCCGGTAGTTGTCAGACACTCTTGTCTCTGCTCAGCCTTTCCTGTACAGTGCCTCCGACAGCGTGTTTGGTGGGAAGCAGAGAAACTGATAAATGCTCGTCTTAGGAGCAGGCTACAAGTTCAGAGCTAATGTATGATACTACCTTTGACATTTTTAAAAGATAATTTTAGAGGTAAAATTGATTTCAGTAGTAACCCTTCTCATATTTTTACATAGGAGTGACCTAGGTTTTGTAATTTAAGAAGTCCTTTTTGATCATTGTAATTTGTTGCTTAGAGGAACATTTTATGCAATTTATCTTCTTCTCCCTTGTGTGTGTGTGTGTGTGTGTGTGTGTGTCTGTCTGTCTGTCTGTCTGTCTGTCTGTCTGTCTGTTGTTACAGGCAGTTTTTCAGGAACTCCAGGCAGTGTAAAGTCATCTTCTGGAAGTTCAGTGCAGTCTCCCCAGGATTTCCTCAGCTTCACTGACTCGGACCTGCGGAATGACAGTTACACTCACACGCAGCCGCCATCGTCAACCAAAGATGTACATAAAGGGGAGCCTGGGAGCCAGGATGCAGGGGTGAACAGCTTTAGCTCTCTAGTTGGTCACCCTGGGACCTCAGGTGCGACTTCACAGCCTAAAAGCTTTGACAGCTCTCCTGGGGAGTTGGGCAGCTCCAGCCTTCCTACAGCAGGGTATAAGCGGGCTCAGACTTCTGGGGTAGAAGAGGAGGAAGCCGTGAAGGAAAAGAAACGGAAAGGGAATAAACAAAGCAAGCATGGCCCTGGCCGACCCAAAGGAAACAAGAACCAAGAAAATGTTTCTCACCTCTCGGTTTCTTCTGCTTCACCAACATCATCCGTCGCATCGGCTGCGGGGAGTGTGACAAGCTCTAGTCTTCAGAAGTCTCCCACGCTGCTCAGGAATGGAAGTCTGCAGAGTCTCAGCGTTGGCTCATCCCCGGTTGGCTCAGGTAGGGGCTGTGCCTTGCTGCCCTTTCTCTCACGACCCCAGAGAGTTGAGCAGTCGTTCTGAGTGCGCCTGAAGAGCTGTTACATTTAATTACCCGCAACATTTGTTCACCTCTATCTTTTTAAGTTTATTATCATTTGTTTTTAAAGACTAGAGCTCATTAAGTAGGCAAGGATCATTCATTCTGTAGCCAAGGCTGGCCTGAGCCTCGTCCTCCTGGATCAGCCCCAGTGTGGGGAGTTGCAGTTAGCTTGCCTGGGCACTTGGGAGGACATGGCGTGCACTGTAGCTCACCTGTGGAGGTGGAGGACCGCTCTTTCACCATGCCCGCCTCAGGTTGTCAACCTTCTGAGCCCTCTCACTGACCTTGGAGCTTTCAGTCCCTGATGGAAAGGATCCTACAGGCCCAGAAACACTATTTGGTGTTAACGTTTTTACCGTCACTCTCAGGTTGTTTAGTTGAATGTAGATAAACAGTGCACTAGCCCTCACCCGTGTCTTCGTCCCACCTGCATAGTGTATATGACCAAACCAGGACTCACATTTTAGATAGGAACATGTCTGCACTCGCTTTTGGTGTTTAAAGCTGTTTTGCTAAACCGCTTTTTTTAGTTTTTACTTTCTTAGTAATTGTATATAAATAACGTGGATTTTTGGAGCCTTTTTTTTCATAACTGATAAATTTAGGATTTTATGTCAAGTTATATCTGAAATGATTTAAAATTTGTTTTAAATGTATTTAGTGGTTTTTTTTTTATCTGAAATGAGAATTGATTTCATAGATTTGAAAGCTTGCTTTTATTTTTAATTTTGAAATGTTCCAGTTTTGCCTAGAGCTGACTCTCCAGCACCATCACGTCCGACATTGGCTGTGGCTCAGTTGTCTGTGTCTTCTTGGTGCTGAGGTAGAGCTGTGCCCGTGTGTGGGTGGCACTGGCCTGCCTCTGTGTAGCCTGTAGTTGTGTTACAAGTCTTTTTAATTCTGAAAAAGACTGGAAGCGTGTATTTCATTCTCTTTAAAGACGCGGGTTCTGTGTTCTGGGTTATGCTTGCTTGTGTGTCTGTGCTCCATGTTAGTGCCTGATGCCCTTAGGGACCAAAAGTGTGCATAGGATGCCGTGGGGCTGGGGTTGGAGATGGCTGCAGGATCTCACTGAGGAGCTCTGCTTAGCTTAGAACTTGCTATGTAGAACAGTCCAGCTTCAGAGCTAAGATGCTGGCTTGCCTCCGCCTGTGAGTGCTGTGACTAAAGACGTGCACCACCATGGCCCACCACAGGTTCTTGTGTTCATATTTTTTTTTTTAACATTTATTTATTTATACGTCATACAGCTTTCTGCCTGCGTGTATGTGCCTGCAGGCCAGAAGAGGGCACCAGACCTGATTATAGATGGTTGTGAGCCACCATGTGGTTGCTAGGAATTGTACTCAGGGCTTCTGGAAGAGCAGTCAGTGCTCTTAACCTCTGAGCCATCTCTCCAGCCCCCTCATTTTTTTTTTTTTTTTTTTAAGATTTATTCATTTATTATATATAAGTACACTGTAGCTGTCTTCAGATTCAGAAGAGGGCATTGGATCTCTTTACAGATGGTTGTGAGCCACCATGTGGTTGCTGGGATTTGAACTCAGGACCTCTGGAAGAGCAGTCAGAGCTCTTAACCACTGAGCCATCTCTCCAGCCTGTGTTTTTTAAGATTTATTTTTATTTTCATTTATGTGTATCTGTGATGTCACCTGTGTGGGTTCTTAGGGGTGTCAGAGAGGGCATTGGATCTCCTGGGGATGAGGCTAACATCTCTAATTTATAAATCTCTCTCTCTCTGTGTGTGTGTGTGTGTGTGTGTGTGTGTGTGTGTGTGTGTGTGTGTGTGTGTGTGTGTGTGTGTACACGTGCATGCGTGTGTGCATGCGGCGTTGAACCCAGGTCCTCTTGAAAAGCAACAAATACTCTTATCTACCAAGCCCTCTCTCTACCACCAACCCTTAACAGTTTGAAGTTTCATTTGTCTGTTTTTAGTTTTCTTGAATATGAAGTAAGCAGCTTTTAACACATCTTGACTGTAAACTTCACCCCTTTGGTGTAGCTGTGGATTTCTGATTGCTGAAGTAAGATTCAGCTGTGATACAACATGATCATGGATAATGACAATGTTATGTATCCCAAGAGAAGGAAGACATGATATGAGATGAAGACATATGAAAATACTCATTATGCTGTATATTCTGCAGATACAGAAGAAAATGTGTAGACAGAAATAACAGGGACAGTTTCAAGAAAGAAACACACACACACACACACATAAACACACACACACACACATACATATATATATATATATATACATACACACACATACATACATACATACACACACACACAGGGATGTTATCTGATGTGTTGTGTTTCATTGAGTTGCCATTTTCATCCCCTTTGGGAGCAGTTTAATAAAGGGCTGTTGACGACCCTGTCCTGCAGTTGATAAGTGCCTGACGGTGGCCTAAGGTTGGACAGCCTGAAGTTGTTTGTTTGTTTGTTTGTAATAGATCACAAAGCACCCCCTGTAGGGCCTGTAGCGGAGCTGTTACATGGCCACATAAGCCTGCCGTCCTCAGGCTTGGTGTCTTGGTGTCTTGGACATGTTGGGTTGGGTGTTCTCGGTGTTCGGTACTTGTCTTTTGTAGGGTGTTTTCCAGGATCCCTCACCCGTTCTCATTAGTTGCCAGTCGCACTCCCCCATAATAAATATGTCTCCAGACATTGTTTAAGTCCCCAGGAGGCCCAGATTGCCTCTGGTTGAGAACTACTGTTTCAGGAGGTGGGAAAAATAAATTACCGTGGGAACAAAGTTCATTAAAAAGATTTAAATATACTGAACATTTGAATAAATGTTTTTATTTATTTTTCCTTTGAGACCATAAGGGCCTAGCAATCAGCCTTAGCCTTTTGCCACAGAAAGCAAATTTAAATAAATTTACTTGTGAAAAATTGGGGTCATATAATTTTTAGCAAAAATTATAATTCAATGAGTACCTTGCTTAGAACATAAAGCTTAAATTTGTTTTTGTGATCTTCACTGAGTCCTGTAATTTTGTAGCATAGAATTTGAATTTCAAAGTTACATTTGAGTGCTTCTTTAAAATGCACATCTTTAGATTAATGGAATTAAAAAATTACTAATTTATAGCTGTTAAGAGATTTATTTTTTAAAAAAACCTGTTATAGATTTAGAGAGATTTTAAACATGCAAAGTAATGTTCCTTTCAGAGAACAGAATTTGTAGTACATTAGTTGCAGTAAAA
Organism: Rattus rattus; assembly: GCF_011064425.1. Classification (NCBI taxonomy): domain Eukaryota; kingdom Metazoa; phylum Chordata; class Mammalia; order Rodentia; family Muridae; genus Rattus; species Rattus rattus. The sequence continues at coordinate 5,796,699 of NC_046167.1, read as the reverse complement.
ACCTTAATTCATATTTCTTTTACCTTGTTTTTATAATCATCCAGAGGGAATTCCCATTAGAAGATATTATAGATTTAAATCAGTAAAATTTTAATATGCAAATACTTTAAAGTTATTAAAGTTACTAAAGTTATAAAACAAACTTAAGTCATTTTACTCATTTCTAATACAAGTTTCATAACCAGAACAGTGTTTTCTTCTGAGAAGTTGGGGTGAAGAGTCTGTTGTCAAAGCTTGGTACATCGGCCGCTGCTGATGAGTGCTTGAAATGTTCAGGCCCTGGGTTAAGCACTTACGGGTTAAGCATTATTACTTACGAGAAGAAACTAAGACATACAAATATTACAGCTCTAAGTGCTGAAGCTACGTTCCTTATTTGATATCAATTTTGTTATGAAATTCAACAGATAATAAAACTGTCAGTCATCTCTAACCAATGGAATGCATGAGCAAATTTAAGCAAATAATTTAACATTGTTCTGATATAAAAAAGCTAATTTTTCCTCTGGGTTAAATTTTAAATTTAGAAGTCATTTATTATCTGTAAGTTGTCCTTCTCCCTGATGAAGTGGGAAGAAGCCAGATATGATGGCATGTTCCCTTAGACCTGGGACTAGGCAGGCAGAGGCAGGTGGAGAACCTCTTGTATGTTCAAGGCTAGCCTGGTCTACATAGGAAGTTGTAGGTCATCTAAGGGCCATACAGTTTAGACCCTGCCTTAAAAGTGTTGTAACCCTTCTCTTCCCATTCCCCCTTCCCTTGTGTTGTCTTTTTTAATGACAGGTTGAGAAATTTGTAATTATGACATGAGTTCCACTTACCAATTCTTGATCTTAGAGCCTGAGCCATTGGAATTCTGTTTAGGACATTTCCCCCATTTTTCTGTCCTGTTTCTTTGACCTTAAGTTTATTGCAATTTCTTTGCTAATTTCCCTTTCTTCCGTATCCACAGAAATTTCCATGCAGTATCGACATGATGGAGCTTGTCCAACAACTAGTAAGTCGTCCAGCTGGGTTAGTAACCTGGGCTTTCGGGCTCCTTAGTTCAGGACCTTTCTGTTATGTTAATGTGTATACCTTTGAGGGTCTAAGTTCTACTTTCCAAAATGCATTCGATTTTTATTGTGTAGATTTTTTTCTCTTACAAAGATGCCTTCATATACTGCTTTTTCTTGTGCGTAGGATCGGTATTACAGTCAAATAGTGCAAATTTTAAGTATTATTGGTTTTTTACTATGGTACCTATGTTTTACAATTGTGATCTCTCCCATGGTGACATTCTGTTTTCAGTATTTGGGTGCCATTTTAGCCTTAATGTAGATACAATTTTTCAGTATTTGTACATCAGTTACCTTTGGTTTGGACATCTATATGTGTTGAAACTTATATTGAAGTTTAGAAGGTAAAAATAAAAGTTCTGTAAGGTTAGAAGGCATAATGAAATTTTGTTTTATATCTTTAGATTGTTCTTTAAGGTTGATTGTTACGTCCTGTAGCGATACTATGTTGATACCATTTTTAAAGCAATTTTCAAAAATATATTACACTAAAGAGTGTCACTATTGTAACAGTGCACCTGGCATATTGTCTCAGTTGCTAGGCCATGTGTTACTAAGTGAGATATGTAATATTTAGAGAGCTACGCTGTGGAATAGTGAATAAAGCCTTGTGTTTTATAGTTGAAGCCGTAGGTCTGGGAGACAGACGCACTGAGACTTTGTTAAGCTGATTCAGTCTGTGCCTGTGTTTTTCTCTGTGTTTGAGAATGATCTTAACCTGACGTCCTTTCTTCCTTACTTAAAAGCCTTCTCAGAGTTGCTGAATGCAATACACAATGGTAAGTTTTATTAGATCTTCTCTGCTGGTTCACTTATCGCAAACGTTGCCTTTTATCAAAAAGCTCAATTGAAAGTTAGCATGGTATATTGATTAGATAGAGTCTAGTGCTTTGGGGAGCCAATGAGTTGTTCTGTAGCTCAGAGCTCTGTATCCTGTCTTTGGAGGTGCAATCAGTCAGTCAGGTTCATCTGTCTGCCATTGTCTGTTTCTGAAAGTTCTGTGTTTGCAAATTAGTCTACTACTTTCTAGATCTTTCTCACTAATGTAATTATAGAAATTACAATAAAAAACAATAGAAACTTGATTTTAACCACAATGTGAGATGTGAATTTTGTTTTTTCATATAATTTTATTTTAAGACTTTTATTCCTGCATTTTATGTAGTGAATAAGTATTTGAAATTGTATCTATTTTGGGACCAGCTTTCACACTATAGTTATATCTTCTGTTTGGAGTCCAAGTCAGCATATAAGGCAAATTCTGTCACTTTTCATTGACAGTGTAATTATAATGCTGGTCATTATTGTGGAGTGTGAGAAGATTTCTTTAGTTTCCCCAACTTTTTGTAATCCTTTTGCATTAATTTTTTTTTTAAAATGATGTTCTATTTGTAAGTGTGCATGCATATACATTTTGAAGAGTGCATTCTCTCTCCCATAAGTGCCATGGATTAACTCAGTTTGGTGGTGAGTGCTTTTACCTGCTTTTTTCTTTTTCACCTTGAAAATATCTCTTCCCATTATTAGTACTATTAATGTGGGTCTTAGCAGGTGAGGTTGAGTGAGAAATACAAGTATTTCCTTCATCCTGCATTACAGAGAAAAGATGTGAATGAACCTTTTTTTTTTTTAGCTGAAAATGCAAATGAAAAATGGATTTCCAGTAAATGTTTTTTAGTCTATGGTGACTTAACCCTTCAGATAAAAAATACACCTGTCAGTAGAGTAACTTGAAGTTTTGGTTTGTTGTTATTGTTTAATGTTAAAGTCAGGTTAACCACACTGCCATAGACATGTACCACTTTGTTTTCTTTTTTACTTAAAAAAGGTGTGTATATGTATGTGTGCACGTGTGTGTGTGTGCACGTGTGTGTGTGTGTGTGTGTGTGCGCGCGCACATACACACGTGCAGGAGATGGCAGAGCGTGGTGTGTAGAGATGAGAGGGCAGTGTAGGCTGTAGCATTATCAGGGGCTGTGCTGCAAGCACTCTTAACCACATTGTCATTTTGCTGCTTCTTAACTGGGGTGTGTGTGTCTTGTCTGTTAATATGTGCACACATGTACTGCAGGTATGTGTATTTGTGTTTGCTGGAAAGTTTCAGACTCCCTTTTTCACAGACTTCTGCTAAGTATGTGCTAGTTCTTCTGTTGCACACTCTGATGTCAGGAAGACATGGTTTCTGTTCACTTACGTTCTCGTCATTAAGATGAATAGCAGTGCTTTTCCTCTCGATTGCACAGCCAGTCCTCGGATCTTCTCTCCTTAGCACTGGAATACTGTCTCCTTTCCAGCTCTGTGAGATAGACTTGGGAAGTACACACACACACACACACACACACACACACACACACACACACACACACACACACACGCTCCTGGGTCATACTGCTTTACACAGAGGCTTCTAGTTGTCCTCCCTTCTGTTGTTAGCTGTTTTCCATAGATGGCGTCATATATCAGGTTGAGGAAATTTGGTTACTCACTTGATCTCCTTGTTTTAGGTCACTCAGAATTCCTGTATTTCATGCTAGTTTTGTTTACTGTATATTTACTGACAGTTTTATTTCACACTAAGTACTTGGCCTGTAACTATGGAAATGCTATTCACAGTATTTTCATCTAAACATTCTATTACTCTTCATTCCTTCATTCCATGCAATCTTTTTGGGTTTTTTTTTTCCCCTCTTCCTCCTCCTTCCCCTCCCCCTTCCCTCCCCCTCCCCTCCCCCTCTTCCTCCCGTCCCGTCTCTGCCCCCCCCCCCGTGTGTAGTTAAGGATGACCCTGATACCATAAGTATTAGTTCTGCTTTTACTCTCCAAATGCTGGGATTATAGATGGGGGCTGTGTGTCAGGCTGTGTTTTCATTACCTCTGTTTCCTTCTTTATGATGCCTTCTGCATATGTGTTACGAGAAGGCAGGATCAGATGTTGTAAGGTATATAATACTCTTAAATCATCAATTCTTGGCTTACATTCTTCTTGGTGGGGAGTCAAAACAATTGTTGTGATTTAGAGAGTGGTATCAGTACCTAAAATCCTTAGTTTTCACATAGAGAACACTTATCCTTAGTACAAGAATCTGTAAAATACAGAACCTTTTTCTTCAGGACTGAGGTCTGTCTCCTCTATTTGATAAATAAATATACATTAAGTTCTCTTCATATAGGAGATTATTATGCTTGGGGGGTGTATATAGAATAAATGCATCCTGCTTTGGTGGGATACAATTTAAACATGGGATACGTTTTGTTTTGTTTTTTTTTTTTTTCCCGGAGCTGGGGACCGAACCTAGGGCCTTGTGCTTGCTAGGCAAGCGCTCTACCACTGAGCTAAATCCTCAACCCGGGATACGTTTTTATTAGTAGCATTTTGAAGAAACCTCGTGAAGATTCATGATCTGTAATAGGGAAGAGTTCAGAGTGAAGGATACACAGTGCTGGGGACGCAGCCTTTGTCCTGCCTGCTGAGAGCAGTTTGCTGTTTGGTACAGATGAGCAGACGTCATCCAGTTTCCGTACACATTTAGCACACGCAGTCCGTCCCACTCGGGTGGGACGTGTCAGTCACTTTCTTGCTGCTTTGAGAAAACACCACAGCAAAAGGCAACTTTGGGAGGAAATGATTTATTTCCGCTTATAACGGTCAGATGCCAAGGTATCTTCCAGAAAAGTAAGAGCAGGCATTCAAGACACAAACTTGGATGCAGGACCTAATGCAAAAACCATGTCAGAGCCCTTCTTATTGGCTTGCTCCTCCTGCTTGCTCAGCCTGTTTTCTATAGCACCTAGGAGTGCTGACCCAGGGGCTGTGCTGACCCAGGGGCTGTGCTGACCCAGGGGGATATTTCCTCAATTGAGGGTTTTCCTTCCCAGGTGACTCTTATCTTTAGTCAGACTGACATAAAACTAGTCAGACTGTGCAAGGTGTTAAGTAATAACTGATATTTGATTCAGAACATAAGAAAAATTAGCTTTTAAATCAATAAATACAAAAAGTATTTGCCTTTTTTTTTTTTTTTTTTTTTTGAAAAACATAGTACACTTGTTATCTAGGAAGGTTCTTTTGGTCATTGCACTTAAGAATTGAAAAAAAACTTAATACGAGACAGAAACCAAATAGAATTTTGTTAATGGTATAGTCAGATATCATGGGGACTCAAAGAGGAATGTGAAAGTCAGCCAAGCTCCTACCAGCCTCCTCCAAAAAACCAAAAACCACAAACTTACAGTTGTCAGTGAATTAAGTAGCCGTTTCTGGAGGGAAAGGAGCATGAATTCACTGGTATTTAGTACATAGAACAAGTGCATTCGTGCAGAAAAAGAGAATTGTGGCTGGCATATCAGAGTTGCAGTGAGAACAGGTGCCTGTGCCATCACTGAGGCTGGAAGAAGCAGCCCAGAGGAGGGACGGGGATGGGTATTAAAGGCAGGTAACACAGGCAGAGACCACCCCAGACTGTGGGTCTCTGCATCTCTTTGCATCAAGAAGCCTCTGAGGACCTATGCAAGTGTAGCAGATGTCTGAGTTAGATTTCTGTTAATGCGAGGACACACCATGACCAAGGCAGCTCTTATAAGGGACAACATTCAACGGGGGCTGGCTTCCACATCCAGAGGTTCAGTCCACTGTCCTCAGTAGCACTAAGCATGGCAGTGTCCTGGCAGCATGGTACTGTAGAAGGAGCGGAGAGCTCTACATCTTATGAAGATGGTCTTCCAGGCATCTGAGCCTTGCCCCACCTCCCCAGTGCCACTCCCTGGGCCAAGCACATTTAAACCACCACAGCAGAATATCTAATTCTTTTTGCTCTTGTTAAAGTACCTTTTGCTTGTTTGTCCTAGTTATTATGGAATGAATTTTTATTTATTTGTACGCTTGTCTTTGTAATTTAACTGTATATTTCTGGTGAACGCAGTTTTATCTTGGTTTTCTTGCTCCCAGTTTTATTTCTGTTTCCAGCTCATTGTGTGTTTCTTAGTGGTTACTGTGTATTAGCTAGATGGATGGCGGGGCAGGAGAGTGACTGGGTAGTCACTGCCATCCACTCTCTCTCTGCATTGTCATTTCTGTCTCTTCTGAACTTGAGAGAACTTTCCTGGACCATGTGCGTTGTAGGATTCAGTTCATTGGACTCAATGAATGTAGGTTGATTTGGGTCATAGCTGTAAACCTTGTACAGGATGGAAAGAGAATGATGTTAGAGATCTTGGTGGTGGACGGACAGAGGGATGGATGGCCTTGTAGGGAGAGCACTTGCTCTTGCTGAGTGTTGGTTTTATGTGTTCTTGCATATATGCAACATACATATATGCAACATATGGATTCCTGGTGCCTGCAGAAGTTAAAAGAGGGCATCAGATTATCTGGAACTGGAGTTTTGGGTAGTTGAGAGCCATTAAGTTTGTGTTGGGAATTGAACCTAGGTCTGCTATAAGAACAGCAAATACTAGTCTAAGCCACCTCTCCAGCTCCCCACCATTTTTTCCTTCTTAAATAAAAAGAGTAGATAGAGAAGATTTAGAAGGTCTTACCAAGTGTTTATGATGTCAAGCTGTGAGTGAAAATCAGTGTCTTCCGTTATGTTTTGGGGCCGTGAAAGGAATATTTTGTGGTATTTATAACACAACCTGAGTTCACAAAGGGCCCCAAAGCAGGATTAGTAGATTGCACTTGGCCTGGGTCATCTCTGTAAACATCCCAATGCAATAATAGCAAAACCATACATCCCAATGCAGTATCCAAACCATACATCCCAATGCAGTATCCAAACCATACATCCCAATGCAGCATCCAAACCATACATCCCAATGCAATAGCAAACCATACATCCCAATGTACTATCCAAATCATACATCCCAATGCAATATCCAAACCATACATCCCAATGCAATAGCAAACCATACATCCCAATGCAGTATCCAAACCATACATCCCAATGCAGTATCCAAACCATACATCCCAATGCACTATCCAAACCATACATCCCAATGCACTATCCAAACCATACATCCCAATGCAATAGCAAACCATACATCCCAATGCAGTATCCAAACCATACATCCCAATGCAGTATCCAAACCATACATCCCAATGCAGTATCCAAACCATACATCCCAATGCAGTATCCAAACCATACATCCCAATGCAATAGCAAACCATGAGCCTTGAAGACTGAAGGTCTTTATTCACCACAGCTTTGCCTCTCAGGATTCTACTTCTGTGATTATTGTTGCATACTTCTGTGATTATTGTTGGATGGTAATTTTGGCTTCATATTATGGCAAGGGCAGGTGGATGAGAAGATTATATTATTACTTACTTAACCTAGAAATTTTAAATTAGTACTTTAAATGCTAAAATGGCTGTAGCTACCATTTGTTGAACCATAATATGAGGTGACATTGCTAAAACCTTTAAATGGGCATTGTCAAATTAAGGTAGCTTTTTGTTTAATAATATGGAGACCCAGAACACTTGAGTAATTTTGACTATGATCATATACCGGAGAGCATCAGACTCTCTCAGTTGTTATCTCAGCCAGAAGCTTGTCCTTAAAAAGAGCATGCGCTGTTTGGCTCTCAGTATGCACCTGAGGTCTGAGCTTGGATACTGTGTGTGCTGTGCTTTCACCGACAGAACCTGTAAGCTGTTAGGGCCAAGGCACTTGGTAAAGTGTATGCTGGACCTCAGTCAGATCCCTGGTACTTAAGTAAAAGGCAAGGCGTGGTGGCAGGCATTGAACCCCTTCCTTTAAAGTTTTGCGTAGTGTTTCTTTATTTTCCTCTCGCCCTCATCTCCCCAGGTTGGAGGCAGTGTCAGTCCATAGCTTCCATCATCTTGGATTTGCAATCCTTCACTTCTGCCTCCTAATTGTGGGACTGTAGGCACAGACCACCGTGCCTAGCTTTACTAGATTATAAATGCTTGCTGTGATCATAGCAAGGCCAAGTTCTTTCTGCTGTTTTACATATTGTGTCATAGAAAGCTAACATTTGTTGACTAAAATGGAACACTCCACATTCAGCATTGTCTTATTAGGCACTGTGGCTCCCGCAGAGGCCTTGCGTTCAGTTCCCAGCACTGACATGGCAGCTCCCAACCGTCTGTCACTTGGGTTCTGAGGAATCTGGCACCTTCTTTTAACCTTCTTCGACCCCTGCACACAAACGCGCGTACACACACACACACACACACACACACACACACACACACCTTTTTCTCAGTCATCTTTGTATATAAATAAATATTCCTTTTGCTAAAAGTGCTGTTTGTGTTCTGTCTAACATGACTAAACTTTTATGTCCTATTTTCTTGTGTGTGCATGCATGCGTATAAACATTTATGCCTAATGTTGGGTGTCTGCTGTCTCTTTACGCCCTGTTTTTGGCTAGACTGGCCAGCAAGCCTTTGGCTGCTCATGTCCACTGCCCTCCTGTTGGAGCTCCATGGTACCTGGCCTTTACGTGGGTTCTGGGGATTGGACTCAAGTTTTTGTGTTTGTATGGCAGCTGCTTTACTGATGGTTCCTCTCCAAGTCTCTAAATCTGTTAAGTGTTAGTCGTCGTTCCATGGTTAGTTGTTACACTTCATTGACTTTTTATTCTGGCCTTAAATGACCATTGGTAGATGTGTTTGACCCTCTCTTTTGTGGTTGCTTGGAGAAGATCTCTGTTTTCAGTGTTTTGTTTTGTTATTTTTGTATGTCTCTCCTTTCAGTATAATACTCCACCAGGTTCTTTCTGCGGACCTCTTCCCTTGATCTGAGACATCCCTAGGTGCTCTAGTTTTTGTTCTTTGGTTTTGACCATTGAAACCCTGTATTGTTAGGGGCAAGATGGATGACAATGAGTGAGCCACACAGTGAGTGATACTTTGGGTTAAAGTAGAAACATCCTGTCTGTAGTTAGCCAGATTGTTAGTATTTCAGAACTTATCTACTTTTGATAGATTCTATGTTGTTTTTTTGTTTGCTTTTATTTTTGTTTTTCTTTGTTGTTTGGGTTTTTTTGTTTTTGTTTTTGTTTTTTTTTTTTTTTTGTTGTTGTTTGTTTTAATCCTGAAGACAGTTTCTTTGTATATAGTTCTGGCTGTCTTGGACCTCACAATGTAGAGCAGGCTCTCCTTGAACTCAGAGAATCGCCTGTCTCTGCCTCGCGCGGGCTGATTAAATGTGTGCACCACCACTGTACCCAGTGTCCTGTTTTAAATACAACCTAAAGTTTAGTTTTCTGAACAAAATGGTGCTTTTCTACAGTCACTACTTAAAACTGTAATGCAAAGCACAGGCGAGCAGAGGCTCAGCCTTAGATCCTACAAGATCACTTACTGTGCCTTAGGGCTCTCAGGTGTTCGCACGGTGGCTTTTAGAGCTACTTAACCGTGCCGTTTGTTTGTCCGTGCATGCAGATGTCACCAGCATAGATGTGAATGAAGGTCAGAATACACGTTTGTGGAGTCAGCTTTCTCATTTTTCTCTAATAGATTTTGGGGATTGAACTCAAGTTGTCAGGCATGTGTAACAATGCCTTAGCTGCTGCTCTCCTGCTGGTGAGGGTGAGGGTGAGGGTGAGGGTGAGGGTGAGGGTGAGGGTGAAGGTGAGGGTGAGGGTGAAGATTCACCCGCCATGTCTAGATTGTGTAGGTGTGGTATGCCTACAGGAATCTAGAAGGCCGTGATAATTGTCTTGTAACTCAGACTTGTAACAAGAAATGGTTTCTACTAGTTCTGATTAGGCTTGTTTCTTACTTAATTCCCATCTTTTTTTTTTTTTTTTTTTTTTTTTTTTCTCCTTTTCTTTTTTTTTTTCAGAGCTGGGGACCAGACAGGGCTCTACCACTGAGCTAAATCCCCAACCCCCCATCTTTTTTTTTTTTTTTTTTTAAATACATGTATGTGTTTGCATGCGAACATGCAGGCGCACCACATTTAGACACACACACAGTCTGTGTCTGTGTCTCTCTCTCTCTCTCTCTCTCTCTCTCTCTCTCTCTCTCTCTCTCTCTCTCTCTCTCTCTCTCTCTCTCTAAATCTAAGTTCCCCATAAGAGGAAATATGCAGCATTTCTGAGTTTAGCTTAGCTTATTTCATTTAATGTTATGATACCCAGTTACATCACTTTTTCTATATTCTTGATTTCCCTTTGCTTTATGGCTCTAAAAAATGTCTTTGTGGGGCTGGAGAGATGGCTCAGCGGTTAAGAGCACTGACTGCTCTTCCAGAGGTCCTGAGTTCAAATCCCAACAACCACATGGTGGCTCACAACCATCTGTAATGGAATCTGATGCCCTCTTCTGGTGTGTCTGAAGACAGCAACAGTGTACTCACATAAATAAAATAAATCTTTAAAAAAATGTCTTTGTGTTGCTGGGCAGTGGTGGTGCACGCCTTTATCCCCAGCACCCTGGAGGGAAAGGAGGTGGATCTCTGAGTTCCAGGACACGCAGTGAACTCCACTCCCCGAATCAATCCTGGTGGATAGGCACCACATTTTCTTTATCCATTCATTTGGTGATGGGTGTCTAGGCTCATTCCTTTTCATGGCTTTTTGGATGGAACAGCTAGGAGCATAGGTGATCAAGTATCTCTCTATGGTTTGCTGACTTAGAGTTCTGTTAATGTAATATAATTCCAAAGGTTGGGTCACATGGTTGTTTTCTTAGTTTATTTTAGAAATCTCTACAGCGATCTCCATAATAACACAAGTTTACCTTTCCATCACCAATAAGTAAGCGTCCTCTTTTCCCACATCCTCGCCATAATTTGTTGTGTTGGTGACACTGTTGTGGCTGGGATGAGGTGTCCCTGCTTTATCTTTATTTGTAAACCAGTTAGCTGTAATAGAGACCAAATGCCCTTTCCCTTGCCGTTACCGCTTCAGGCTTCTTAAACCCTGCTTACTTGTGCTTAAGAATTGTTGTTGTAAAATATAAAAAATTAAAAAAGTATGGCTGTCTTTTATCCCCCACTAGGTCTTGCACCATGGTGCCCCAAGATATCTGCTGGATATCTTAATTCTCAGTCAACAAAGCGTCTCACCCGCTCTGCTCCATCCCATATCAACACTGCCAAAGGCCTCTCTCTGAGCCTGGCAGCAGTCTCTCTACCTATCCAGTTCCCAAGGCAGGTTTCCATGCCAGAAACACACATCCCAACTCTGTGGTGGCCCAGACCAGCCGCCCCACACTCCATTGCCGTTAAATCTACACATGAAAGCCCACACAACACAATAACCTTTGACCCAATTGGTAAGATATAATTGCCCACCTAAACATACAAAGCCCAGTACCATCCATCCCTTAAGAACATTAATTACAACCTGTAAATACACAGAGCGGAATCTTAACGTCACCTGCCATGGCTTCTCTCCCTCTTTCTCCTATCTCTTCCTCCCTCCTGTTCCAGTCTCCTCCTCTTTCCTCAAACTTCTCTCCCGCCCATCCTTCCTTCTCATCCAATGGCAGGCCTCCTTCTATCCTGTTCCTGCCCTCACCTGTATTTTACAAATTAAATGGGGTGAAGGTTCTGGTGAAGTCACCTGATTCCTGAGTAAGTGACTAGGCAGCTGTCCTTGGGGCAGTGGAATTAGCACCAAAATACAGAGAACTCCAGGGCAAACCACAACAAAGAATTATTGAGGACTGTGTCCCTTTTTTTCCAGGTGTAATAGTGACTAAGTGCCAAGAACCTTGTGATGTTTGCCCAGCCCAGTTGCCTTGATTCTCTTCTTGTTCATCAGCAGCACTGTGTGAGCTCTGTGTCCAGTGGAACAGTTACCTTCCATTGCTGTTGGGTTGGTACCCGTCCTCTTGCACAGTTGCCTTGCACAGGTCTGGAGGTGCTGCCTGCACCGTTGCTTCCCCCACACTGTCCCTCTGTGTTGTGTAGTGAGTGCTCTTGGACACCGGCTCATCCCAGGGAGTCTCTTGCATCCCCAACTGTGACCCAGGGCTGTGTGATCCACCCGCCTTACCCACCACAGTCTCACGTGTCTTTCATGTGTCACCGTAATCCTCATTTCTGCCAAGGTTCTTGAAAGCAGAGAGCATATGTATTGCACAGTGCTACCCAAGGTTTAGAATAATGTCTGGGAAACAGTGACTTCTCAGATATTTGCAGGATGAATACACTAGTTTTTTTCTCTAGAAACTGGTGATTCAGAAATGATATAAAAATCTAAGTTCTAGGTGTAGAGCCTTTAAAGTGTCCTAGTTCTCCGTCTTTCTATTTGAAGAAGGTTGTACATGATTTTTATCTGCATGAATCAATATTTATGTTCTTTAGAATAAACCGCACTCATAAGCTGATATAATTTCTAATTATTACTACCTTCTAGAAGTATAGAGTGGGTGTTTTCTTGACACCCCCCTCCTTTCTCTCCATTTCCTCCTTTCTTCCTTTCATGGTTAAAACAGGTTTTTCAGTTTGGATACTTACTGACACACTGGAGAGACCGTCACATTGGCCTTTTACTCTGTACCAGGAGCCTTACCAACTCCTTCCTTGCTAGGGTCAGGTGTCGTCAGCCCCCCCGTGTGTGTGTGTGTGTGTGTGTGTGTGTGTGTGTGTGTGTGTGTGTGTGTGCGTGTGTGTGTGTGCGTGCGTGTGTGTGTGCGCGCGCGCGTGTGCTCGCTCGCTCGTGTGTGTGGGCTGGAGGAGGCCTTTAACGGCTCCACTGCCCAGTTCTCAGCCCCATTGCTGGAGTCACAGTTACGTGGGCTACATTTGTGTTTTAAATGAGGGTGTTAGTGATCTGTGCTGAGCTTCTCATGCTCACACCTAACATAAGGCTTTTTCACACTTCTGTTGTTTCTTTCCCCAGAATACATGGGGCGGCGGTGCCCAGTAACTGTTAGTTTGTTCTCCTGCTTCTCTTCCTAGCTCTTGTGGATAGAGTAACATCTACATCCTCATCCCCTTTTTCCTTGTGGCTTTACCTGATACAACAGTGAGCAAAGGTTTTCGTCAAGTTGTCCTCCTTTTCTTGTCCCCCGTGTTTTCAGAATTGAGAATCGGCTGCTCCCCTGTCTTCCATGCTGTCACCTGAGGCAGTCCTGCTCCCGGTTCTCAGTAGAAGCCACCTCTGCTTTTGCAGCTGTTATGTGTGAAGGTCTTTTATTACTGGATTCAAAATTAGTCTTGCTGTAGAGTATTTGTACATTGTAGTCTTTCTAGAACAAGTTTTCTTTCCATTTTCTTGCTTCTCAGTCATGATTTCTAGGGCTCTGAGCGTTTTGAAAGGCTTACCGAGTTTTAAAGCCATGGCCGTCAGCTGCTTCATTCTGCCGAGTGGAAGCCTCGTGTTGTTGTTAGAAATGCTGACAGTGCTTAACTGTTCTTGTTTACCAAAAACACTTGCTCTGTGAAAAGTGAAATAGGTTCTTTAGACAAATATCTTATGAAAAGTTAGTGGTAGTTTCTTCTAACATAGTTTTAAACACTAATTAAAATTTATTAGTAGGGAAGGGATCAAGGAGAAATCTTGTCTGACCAATTTGACTGCTAAATTATGAGATACTTAAATAAAATTTCTTTGGTTGCAGGTATTTATAACAGCAATGATGTAGCCGTTTCCTTCCCAAACGTGGTGTCTGGCTCAGGATCGAGCACTCCCGTCTCTAGCTCTCATATACCTCAGCAGTCGTCTGGGCATTTGCAACAGGTGGGAGCTCTCTCCCCCTCGGCTGCGTCATCTGTAACCCCCGCTGCTGCTACAACTCAGGTATGTCATAGCTCAGAGCCAGCCTTAGCTATGCAAGAGCTTCTCTCCGACAAAAATTCAGAAAATGTAGGAGAAAGTAGGAGTCAGTTTAGGGCTTTTGTGGGCTATTCTCTCTCTCTTTTTTTAAAGACCATTTGAAGTTGCAAAATAGTATTTGGAAATCTTTGGTGTAAGTTATTTTAGTTAATGCAGGAGAGGCTGCAGGAGAGGACATGCGCAGGCTGGAGGAGCGGCTCCGTGGCTCAGTGGCTCTGTTCTTGTGGACAGCCCGAGTTCTGCTGGCTCCCAAGCACCCGTGCCTCCAGCTCCAGGGGCCGATTGTCCTGTCCTCTGTTGGCCTCAGCACTCGTGCGCACGCACTCACCCATCGTACATAGAGTAAAATGATAATAGGAAGGATATCCCCAAATATCATATTCTCTTAAAAATACTTTTAAATGCTTTCATACATGCAAGTTTTTCTTTTTTCTTTTTTTCTGGTGGGAGACAAGTGTTCACAAATAAACATTTGATCACTTTTCTCTGCTTCCTGTCACAATCTGGTCTGTAGCTCGATACACAGCCTTGTTTATGGGATCTGTATATTATTTTCAGTTCTTAAATACATTGCTTTACTGTACGAGCCAGTGCTCTACCACTGTCTGTATCTCACCCAGCCCTTGGTTTTCCTTTTCTTTTTTAATTATTTTAATTTGGAGTCTCAGCTGAGTTGCCCAGGGTTCTTTGAACTCATTCTTTGGGCTAATTAGGCCTTGCATTTGTGGCCTGCTTTTTAGACTCTTCAGTAATGGACACTGGTCAGTTCTGGTAGGCCTGGCAATAGGAATGTTGCAAAGACAAGAGATAAAGAGGAAAAACCATAGACTTGTTTTTATTTTATTTCATGCATGTGAGTGCACAGTAGCTGTCTTCAGACACACCAGAAGAGGGCATCGGATCCCATTACAGATGGTTGTGAGCCACCATGTGGTTGCTGGGAGTTGAACTCAGGACCTCTGGAAGAGCAGCCTGTGCTCTTAACCACTGAGCCATTTCTCCAGCCCACGGTTGTATTGTATTAATAAGACAGTTAAGTGTTTTGGAACGCCATATAAATAGACACCTCCAATGGCAATATAGTTTGAGAGTTCTAAATCAATCTCTCTTTCTCTCTCTCTCTCTCTCTCTCTCTCTCTCTCTCTCTCTCTCCACACATGCACACACACACTCACTGAATTATTTATTTGTGTGAGTGGATGTGTGTGTTTGTCTTTGACGTATGTGCGCAGACGGCTGTGCACGCTTAGATAGAGAACTCGTCTGCGTGAGCCCTAGCTCTGGCTCTTGGTTTTCTGTCTTTGTTTTTAAGACAAAATAAGCTGAATCAGTACAAACTTTAGCCTAGTTTCTAGTATGTGGGACTACAGAATCCATGTGCATTTTCTTGGTGTTTTCTGTAAGCTGTATCATCAGAATACAGTGTTAGAGTAGTGTGATGCGTGTTTATGAATGATGTCGTCCAGATAGGAGAACAAGCAGCTGTTGAGTGCAGAGCGTCTGTGGACACGGAAACTGACTGTTTGGGGAATGAGTGAGGCTCTCCTGTGACTCTAGAGGGTCTTCCTTCAGGTTACGTCACTAGAGAAGCAGGGGAGTGAAGTCATGGGCTGGGTTAGAGCGTGTGAGTGCCGTGTCACAAGCAGTTCAGTTTAGTCAGAGGAGAGCTTGGACCAGGTTTCACTTTTCATTTTCAGTGTGCATTTTATCTTCTGCTCTGTAAAGCTCTGTTTTAATTATTGTTGTTAGTTGCAGGCTGAATTAAGCAGAGCCTCATTCCTTATCCATTATGTTGGTGTGGTCAGTGTCTGTATCAGGGAGGGAGAGCTGCATGGGGGAAGTGGGCGTGAGAAAGAAATTCACGCGGTATAAGGAATCCCTGTCCATGTTCATGTACATGGACCTTACGCACGCACGCACGCACGCACGCACGCACGCACATACAAACACAGTTTGATTCCCATAGTACTTGCTGAGAGCAGCATGCATTTCTACCTAGTGGTAAATGCATTCTGCCTTGAAGCAGAAGCCTATTTAGTCTGGCTTATCTGCTGCTGTAGCAACCATCAGTCTCCAGGCAGCTGAGGTACACTGACCTCTAAGGTGAGCTGAGGCAGATCTCCTTCAGTGTAGATGCCTAAGACACTATTAATGGTGTTGAATGTGAAATGTTATAAGCAGTCTCTAAAGGAACAGATAAAAAAACCATTTTGACTGCATTATGAGAACTGCAGACTTGTCATCATGTCTCCTCCTCTCTACTTCATGGTAGTGTTTAAGTCTTAAGTCCACTTCATGGACAGTGTGTTGATGTAGGTAGTTACTTACTGTTTGGTCTTTTGAAACAAAGCAATGTTAAAAGGTGGATAGTGAACGTTACCGGTATTTAAAATACGACTCTAGATGTCATGTCACAGCTATTAGAAACTGTGTAAGAACCTAGTATGTGCAAGGGCCAGGGTCCACTTACCAGCACTACCTAAAGGAAAGGAGACCCCCCCCCACACACACACCCAGGTGCATGCGTGTCACCCCCTCCCTTTCTCTCTCCCCTCCGGACAGATACTTTAAAATGTGCACAGAGAATAGAAATGTAGTAATGTTGACCAGTCCTTTCCTGCATACTTTAGTGAAGTCAGAAGCTTTAGGAGCCTGGTTGGAGCTAGAACAGAAGCCCGGGACCATCCTTACTCTTTCTGACCCTCAGTGTCAGCGAATTCAACATTTACTTTTGATGCCTTAGAAATCATCACCCAGGGAGGTGGTGAAGAAGGCAGAAGTCAGGACAGGTTAGAGATGCAGAGTAGTTGGTTTGATCTGGGCTTTTAGTTAGAAACAGACCTGTAGAATTGTGTGCAGGAAGGAGAAATGGTAAAAACAAAACAAAACAAACTCAACTTGATTTTTTTTTTTTTTTTTTAAGTATCAAACCTCAGCTTATTTGATACATTGTACTTGTTTTTAAAATAATTTCTCTTTCACCAATAATCAGTATAAATACTCGGTACATAGGCTGTCAGGAATACAGTAGTCATACATGTAGGTCTGTACTCTTACAGAAGGTAAAATATTATGTGACATTGGTGTGTTCTAATTTGATCACATGTAAAGGACATAAATAAATAATTTTAGGAGTACCATTAACTTTTCATATTGCCCTTTAAATTGTACTATTTTCTCCTTAAAAGATAAGTGGTAGCATGGACTAGACACTAACGCACTAAGAACCTGTTGAGAATTGGTTGTCCTGCCCAGTGCTCTGCCCAGCGGAGCTCAGCAGTGGTTTAACCGCACTTTCACCCCTCCTGTGTCTTAGCGACTCAGTTGTGGTTCACTTCAGCTCAGCCTAAGCAGTGGTTTAACCGCACATTGAGCCTGTAACAGTTCGGGAGCCGTTGGCATTGAGTAGTGGAGGATGATGCAAGGGAACCTCACAGTGTCCGCAGTGCCTACTCCAGGGAGCGGAGAGCTGCTCACGCTGGGCTTCATCTCCCCACCCCTGGGCATTAGCGCGTCCCTGGCGGAGGCTGCCTGAGGAGTGGAGTGTGCTCAGAGCATGTTTGAAGTGTGCAGTGTGAATCCTTGTGAACAACAGATGGGACTTGACCCAGTCTCTGCCTAGTGTCCATTCAGATTTCCTGCAGAAAAAGAAACCCTCTCTGGTCAAACATGTATTCTTAATGTTAATGTATATTATTTTAATATAACATAGTTTTGATATGAATTATGAAACATTTCAATCCTTACCTTGTACTTAGTCTTGTATGTGTTGCTTGTGTTGAGATCACAGATGGACCCTTCACTCAGTAGTGTGGCTGTCTTACAATAGAGTCTGTGGGTGAAGTACTGCTTAGAGCAGAGCCTTTGTGCTAACATTTTTAATTGTTTTTACTCTTGGAAATTTGCCCAAATTAGCATCAGTATATAATTGACAATTTATCTTATCCAAGTTCATGCAAAACCAGAAATCACAATAGTTCATAAATAGTTTGTTTTTAAAAGCTTTATGTTTCAAGTTTGTGTGTGTGCGTGTGTGTGTGCGCGCGTGTGCACATGGACAGCGCGTGTTAATAGTCAGAGGATACTTGGAGTCTGCTCTCTCCCAGCCTGCATGTTTCAGAGATTAAAGGGAGACCACTGTGCTTGTTACCAGGCGCCTCACCAGTCGGACCATCATGGCTGCCACCAAAGTTAATTTTAAAAATGACAAGCTAAAGCCTGTATCCCTGTTAAGGCACCTTTGTTGGCCCGTTCTGAGTACTAACCGTATTCCTGTAGCATTGTGGTAAGAGAGGCAGTGTAGCATCAGCCCCGTTTTGTAAGTGGACACAGAATTTGAGGATAGAGACGGTTAGTGGCTTGCCGGGAGCTGAGCTGGCAGCAGATACAGGGTTGATGAAATGTTTTTCCTTTAAAGTGTGTATGCACGAGGTAGGGACCTGGGGTGTAACTCACACATGTGAAGTAGGATGCCTGCCTCACCTGTGACCTCCTGCGTTTCATTCCCAGCTCACAGACAGAAAGCAAATGTGTGTGCATTGGAAATGGCAATAAAGTCGTCTTTCAGGAAATCACTTATGTTTATGTGTATTGGTGTTTGCCCATTGGTGTCTGTACCATGTGGAAACCTGGTGCTTGCCAAAAGAGGGCTACTGCTTTTAACCACTAAGCCATCTCTCCCAGCAAACTCACAAAACAGTCTTGACAAAATTTAAGAAGAATATATTTTTGTTTTATTTTTCTAAACAGGGTTTGTCTGTAGGCCTGACTGTCCTGTAGACCAGGCTGGTCTTGAACTCATGGATCTACTCGTCTTTGCCTCCTGAGTGTTGGGATTAAAGGCGAGCACAGCCACTGCCCAGCTGGAAGAATACATTTTAAAATAGTGTGCCCGTGCTAGACCCTTGCAGAAGTGGCTCCTACTACATTGTAGAGCTTGCTTGAATAGTTTGGCCACCATGTTGACTAACATACGCATTAAAGCACTGTTGGTCCTAACTTGTCCTGTAGGATAGGACTATAAAGTTTCAAGTCTACCTTTAAATTATGCATTTACTCCTAAGGATGAAAATTTCACAGCGAGTCACACCATTTACCGCTAATTTTCTTTTTTCCCTTTTTATGAAGTAGAGCCTCATGTATTTGCTTTTCGGCACAGGCTGCTAAGTTGGTGGCCCTGCGTCCACCTCCCAAGTGGGCTCATACCCCCATGTACTTATGAGATCCACTTCTTCATGTTCATTTACAATTTTGAGGAGAAAATAGTGTACCTTTTATATAATGTAGCTCTTAAATAATTTATTAGACCTTGTATTTTCCATTTTTCTTTTTATTGCATCATGTGTCAGTGGCCTGAGTACCTACCTGTTCTTGTGTGTGTGTACCACAGCACGCATACAGAAGATAACTTGTGGGGCTTGGTTCTCTCTTTCCTCCATGTGGGTCCTGGCGATTGAACTCTGAGCCTGCTGGTTGCCTGGGAGGTAGCTCTCCCTCCTGTAGAGCAAACCACTTTACAGGGAGCCTGGGATCTGTTTACTCACCATTTGCCAGAGCTCATCTCAAACACATCTGTGCTTACAACTGAACCTTAAAATAGAAAAGATAATCTGCTAATAGCTCGATTAAACCAGAGGTAGAGTTTTGATCTTAAGGGTTTTTTGTTTTTTGTTTTTTGTTTTTTTTAAGATTTATTTATTATATATGACTACAGCTGTAGCTGTCCTCAGCCACACCAGAAGAGGGCATCAGATCCCATTACAGATGGTTGTGAGCCACCATGTGGTTGCTGGGAATTGAACTCAGGACCTCTGGAAGAGCAGTCGGTGCTCTTAACCACTGAGCCATCTCTCCAGCCCCAAGGGTATTTTTTTTTTTGGTTCTTTTTTTTTTTCGGAGCTGGGGATCGAACCCAGGGCCTTGCGCTTCCTAGGCAAGCGCTCTACCACTGAGCTAAATCCCCAACCCCTTTTTTTTTTTTTTTTTTTTTTTTAATGATAGCCTAGTCTGTTTTGGAACTACTGAGTTTATTTTATGTGTCTTGAGTTTGAACACTGCCTGACGTAGTTGCTTCTGTTTCTTATGACTGCTTGATAATTAAAATCATGAGGCATATTTTTTTAAATCTTAGGCAGTTGTTTAAAAGTAATTTAGGTTTACTTCAGTAATTGTTGAGTTTACTTTTAGTTTGTTGGTCTTTGGGTCCTATGATAAAGCAACTGTCATCACACTGAGCTCTCCCAGTGTTAGGAGTGCTTAGATTTGGATTGGTAGACAGCCGAAGGAGCAGTGCAGTGCTGAGAGACACTGTGACCCCAGGAACCAGGACACCGTTCACAGTAGAAATAATTCTGGAGGGATGTCAAACAGAGTCTGACTCGTCACCAGGCTGGCCGTGGACTCTGTGGTGCTCCTGACTGGTGCTGTGTGTCTTAGGAGAGGTCATCAGAACAACACGAGAGTACCTTCCTAGCCAGAAAAATCAGTAATCATACGCTCTCTTTTGAAAATTCATTTTCCTTTTTGAAGCACGATCTTCATATGTAGCCTCAAACTTGTAATCCTCCTGCCTCAGCTTTGTAAATAAATAAAAAAATAGACTTTCCTAGTTTAGAATAGGCTAATGGTGGTTTTATTTAATAGTTCTGATCATGGTCACCAAGCAGGTCAGTCACTGCACTGCACGTACTGCCTTTGTCTGATATTTATAGTCGGCTTCCTAGCCGAAGGCGATAGGAAAACAGCGCCCTCTGCATTTGAAGCTGCCACGAAGAGACATGAACCCTTGGCAGCAGCAGGCCCTCCCTTCAAACGTTCTTTCTAATACGAGTTGGACCTGCCTGGGCAGTGGCTGTGCACACCTCTCACCCGCACTCAGAGGCAGAGCCAGCCTCATGGCCCACAGCGTGAGTTCCAGGACAGCCCAGGAGAAACCCTGTCTTGAATAAGGAAAACAACAAAGAGGTGGATCTCTTAAGAAACTCCTCAGATCTAGAAAGGTTTTCCTGCTGGTAGAACAGAGATGGCGGCAGAGGGAAAGAAAGGGCCCACAGGCTGAGTGTGCCCTGCTGTGTGGGCGTGAAGGTCTCACCCTGCCCACCCCTCTGCCCACCCCACTCTCCCCACTCACCTGTCCCCTGCTACATGCAGGTCTCTCTCCTGCTATCAAGAAACCTCTTCAAAATAAACTTTCTTTCTCCTTGTAGTTTTCTGTATGCTTAGTTGACCGTTTAAAAACTGTCTCACAAGTGGAACGCTTCCATGGAAAGAGCCTTCGTTCTAAGCCTGAGTGTTCGTGTCTGAGGCATCTCAGTGGTCCCTGTAATGCTGGTGTCTCCAGTTTTCTTGCTCCTGCTTACTTTATGAGTAGCTAATATTCCTAAAAGGTTGGGGCAGAATCACTGTTGAAAATGTTTCCATAGACAGTTCTGCACACACGTGAGAGTCCGGGTGACTCAGAAAAGTCCATTCTCCTTGTACTGTGTGAATGACGGGCGGAACTTGCTCGGGTCATCGGGCTTGGGACCTTAACCTTACTGATGGAGCCTGTCTCACAGCCCGAGAGAGTTGTACATTTTAGTTCATTGTGCTTTTAGTGTCCATGCTGTTAAATACACAGTAAGGATCCAGTGCTGGTCTTCAGGCTCACATCCCTATCACTGAGGACGAAGTTGTCTATGTAAATATACACTGTAGGGTGTGTGTGTGTGTGTGTGTGTGTGTGTGTGTGTGTGTGTGTGTGTGTGTGTGTGTGTGTTGCACATGTGGGTGTCAGGATCACCTGTAGGGAGTCAGTTTTCTCCACTGAGTGGATCTCAGGATTAGAACTCAAGTCATGAAGTTTGGTTGCAAGGGCTGTTATCCACCGAGGTACTTTGTTATTAAACATGACTTGACAATATAAATGTACCGGCTCTGTGTATATCCTTAGGAAGAGAGAAAATAGAGAAGTTGCTAAGTTAAGTTTTCATATTACTTAGGAACTAAAAAGTACTTTGGAATAATGGAAAGTCAGGGGTTTGGGTCTCGAGAGCCACAGCTGTGGATTATGAAAGTACAGTCTTAGCGCTTCCTGAATAATTACCTAACTGCCACCCTAGACTGTTGCTCGAGATAGCAGTTGGCCAGCAATAATTTATGGTCTAGACTTTTGCTTTGTCATAAGTGACATCATCAATCTCCTCTGAGCTGTCACCATGTCACGAGGCCCTGTATTTCTTCTGCTGTCATCTTGCTTCTTTACATGAGAAATACTGCTGTCCTTGGAAGTTGTTTTCAAGAGGTTTATTCTAAGATAATTATGCTTTGATTTTAGTTATATGAAAAAGGGTAAGTTAATGATTCTGTTTATTCTGAAAATAATTTTAGGGTAGTAAAACGTTTCTGTTAGTTACAGTATTTTGTGTATAAGAGACATATTTCCAAAATGGCACATCTTAAGGCTATGATATTCTTGGAAAGTAGAAACGTATACATATCAAAGAAGACATTTTTATTACATTGGATTATGTAACCCCTTGGCCAGCCTTCTTGACTTCATCTGTTTAAGGGTTCAGCTTGGCTTGTTTGGCACAGGTCCCAGTAAGAGGCCCTCAGACTTGTGGTTAGCAACATGAATGAGTCGCTATCTGTGGAGGAGCTCCTCAGCTAGCAGAACTGGCTTCCTGCCAAGAAAACCGTACCTTTCATGGGGTCAGGACAAAAGCCGTGATTGGTTGGGCTTTGCATTGTATAGAAAATATACTTGTGATGCCTGTTTGCTTTCTTTTAAGATGAAAACAGAGCAGCACACGCAGCAGGCTTCTGAGTCTCTCAGAGTAGGAGGCAGAGTGTAAGACAGTGGTAAGCAACGGCAAGCACGGCTTTGCGTGGTCGATGCGTGCTCAGGCACACGCTGACATCCCTGCTGGCCTGTGATGGGAAGAGCGTTCACACGGTTACCACACGAGCTGCAGTACAGTAGGTTCACAGATTGAGCTACTCCTTAACAACACTGTAGCTTTCAAAATTTGGCATTAGGTGTTTAAATGAAGCATTTGCTTTGCAGGTCAGCATCTGGGCTGGCCTTCGAGAGGAGTGAGAGCACTGCCGAGACTGCCCGCCGGAGGAAGACCCGTCTGACCACCAACTCTGTGCTTCTTTCTTTTTGTTTAGGCAAACACCGCTCCTGGATCTTCTCTGAGTCAGGCACCGGCCCATGTGTATGGCAGTAGATTAAATCAGAATCCATCCATGGCCGTTCTCATAGCTCAGTCTGAGAGCAGCCAAACAGGTAAAGCCCCCCACGCCTGGTGAGGACTCTCGCTGTCTTAGGTCATTTTCTTAAAATGAAAGGAAGGAAGGATGGAAGGACGGACAGGCAGCCATTTAAGGATGTAATTAGTAGATGATTTTGGTTTTATTTTTGTTTTTCTTTCTTTGAAAACGAAAAGAATTACATTTGGATGTAAATGTTACCCTGTAAAACAGTGCTGTGCTTTTTTACTCTCTAAAATGAGTGCCACAATGTCTTTTCTGACGGATTTGTTCAGCCCTCAATTCTCTGCAATGAAAGTAACATTACCGTGAATAGCCCAAACCTTTATTTGCATAATTCGTGAAATTGAATTACCCAAACTTGGTTTAAAAATATTCTTGTTAGAGAATTTCTGCAGTTTTTAGTAATCCCGGGTTTTTTTAACCAGTTAACATTTATTGCATGTTCCTCCTGCACTTTTCAATTACTCGTGCATTTGTGCATCTCATTCCATCCTTTCGGATTTGTTGACAATTCCTCGTGGTCTGGCTGGCTGCAGGGAGGGAATGGCTTTAGCAGTTCACTGAAGGGTCAGTGGCTACCTGTCGTAGAGTAAGGGGAGGCAGATAGACTGTAAAGGGCTGTGCGGGTAGGATGCAAGGTGCTTACAACGTGAAGATCTCTTACTATATCAGCTGCATATTTATCAGGGTGAACTGGTTTCACTTATTGACACATCTAGATTTTTAATTTTTTCGCCAATTTGGAAATATGTTACTATGTATTGGTGTGGCGAGCTACTTAGCAATTTTAATTTTAGTCTTGGCCTCTCTGTGCCTTGTGACTTGTGTTTGGATACAAAGTGTTAGAATTAAGAGCATCAGGCCTCGCTGTTCTCAGCACGCAGAAGAGTTGTCGCCAGCTGCGACTCATTACTTTAACCATAGAAAGTAGAAGTGGCCGAGGGAAGAGCACTGCAAACCCAAACCATGCTTCTGTGCTGTAAAATTGGAAGGAATAAAAGAGCAGAGCATAATCTATGGACTTCAGCACCTGCAGAAGACGCGTATGGACAGTGTTTTCCAGGCCACCGGTCATCAGCTCCCATCCGGAAAGCTCCTGGTGCAGGCTTGATAGGTGTTTTAGGAAAACTCAGAGCAGGAGTTTAAGTCTTGGTGTCTCTAGTAAGAGAGTCCTGTTACCAACTGTGGACTATTTCCACTGCAGATCAAGATCTCGGAGACAATACCCGCAGCCTGGTTGGTCGGGGCAGCTCCCCCCGAGGAAGCCTCTCTCCAAGGTAAGCATTGTTATTACTGGGAAGCCTAGGCAAGAAACACCTTGAGATTGGGAAATTTGTGATGTTGAGTAGGAAAGTGTATATCTGTTGAAGCTGTAAAAGCATTCTGTAGATAAGAATAAGAAGCCTGTCTAGACAAGAAAATTGATTCTAAATTAATTGAAATGTTAATTTTAAACACATTGTTAGATTTCTAAGCTAAAAGGAATACATTTTCATGTTTCTTATCAGTTTGAACTCTTTATCAGTTGTGTGTTTAGCTTGTGGGATGATTAATGCACTGACTTGGTGATTATTTTTGCTTATAAAATGCAATGTCGTAAGATGTAAGCCAAGACTGTGTGAGGCGTCCTAAAGTCCCCTCGTTCCTTCTAGGCTGCTGGAAGCAGAGTCTATCCAGTTCTGTGTGTGTTACGTGTGCTTTAGGTCTTCCATGATAAGCCAGGGCCATCAGCACTGCGTCATTTATCAGTGGGTTGTGGTTTGTTGTTGGGGGACCAGTGCTGTGGAGTAGATGCCAGTTTATGACAGGGCTTGGGGTTCAGTGATGTCTGCCTTTTCATCTCATTTCCAGCTGTGCCGTCCTTCTCCGGTTTGTTTTCCCCAGTTTATAAGCTCTGCCCACATTGCGTTGGGTGGTGAAGACAGAAGGTCTGGCTTGGTCCTCGGGTCTTCCTGTCAGGGAAGAGGCTCCTCTGAAAAGGAGAGCTTTTCCTGTCCTGACAAAAGGAACACTTGTGTCGCTGACTCAGCTGGGAAATATTCACTAAGGAGCACCTTTTATTTTATTTTTGTAAAGGCTGCGTTTCTCTATGTAGCACTGGGTGTCCCCAATTTGCTCTGAAGTCTAGGCTGGTCTCAAACTCAAGAGATTTCCCCTCCCCAGTGCTGGGGTTAAAAGTGTGAGCTACTGCTGCCCAGTCCCACATTCTTTACTGCTGTAGAGCCTGTCCAGTAACCTCAGCCATTTCCCACGTGTGGGTAGATGTGTGCCTTTCCCCATATCATTCCTAAATATAACTATGTAAAAGTAATGTGGTTTTTTTCTTATTAAATTCTGGAGAAAATATTAAAATATTCCTCATTTGGAAATGAGGAATCTGAGCTACAGAATGAAAAAAATTATACCACTGCCCTGTGATTTTTATATTGTATTTCTATACAGTTTATGGTTTTCTTTTCAAACGAGAAAGTTAAGGGAATCTTGCTCATGTTTAGTAGAGAAAGCGTTTCCTTGTCCCTTTCTAAAGTTACATCATCACACATGTTATGTGAGTGGGTTCAGAGTGCGATTTTGCTTAGTAAAAATGTTTTTATGCTAAACAGAACATAATGCAGTGAGTGGCACCAGATTACTTTAAGCGCCATTTAAGGGTCACATTACTCTTTAAAAGTCAGCCCGGAGTGGAATGACCCAGCCTACCTGTCATAGTGTGTTTGGAAAATGGTAACAGCTCACGATGCATGCACTCAGGTAGAATGGAGACCAGAGACCAGGATGACCCGTTTAGTGATGGGAAAGGAAGACCGGGCCTAAGAATGAGCCCGTTCATTTTCATCTCTTTTACAAGGGTTAAAAACTGTGTGAAGAACTAAGTTATGACATTAAAAAATGCTTGTATAATCTACATTCTACACAGATAAGTTGCTTTGGATTGATAGAACTGAAACGGATTTTTATTTTTAATTGAAAATCATTAAATTTTTCTTTTTATTGGACCTTAAGATTCAGATGCCCTTGATAGTGTTACTTGTAGTATTGTACTGATAGCCTGCACATTGAGACCTAGCAGTAGAGTTTTATTTAATTTTATTAACGCACTTTGCCTACATGTGCGTCATGTATGTGCACCGTAGGAAGCCAGAAGGAGGGCATCAGATCCCCAGGACTTTGAGCTACAGACAGTTGTGAGCCATCATGTGGGTTCTGGGTGTACTCCAGGGCCCTCTGCAGGAGCAGTGAGGCTGAGCCCCGCAGTCAACTCTTGGCCCTTTCTCCTCTCTGCTGTCTGCTTTAAAGCTCTCCTGATGTCGGGTTCCCTGTGTCCTATAAAGACAGCCTACTTCAGCGCACAGTGGTCGATTGTTTTCTAGTGGTTTTAATTATTTACTGTGTTCAGCTATTTTATAATTTAGTGAGGAAGAATGATAATGACTCAATAGCAATCTTATTGATACCTCTGCCATAGGCCACTTGGTGCTAGAAAATGTGTACAGGCAATGGCTCTTAGAATGACGTAGGGGCTGGATGTGCAGCCACTTAGACCACTCCCTTCTTTTTAACTTGAGAATGAATGTTTTTGACAGATCCCCTGTGAGCAACTTGCAGATTCGATATGATCAGCCAAGCAGTAGTGGTTTGGAAAGCCTGCCTCCAGTGGCAGTGAGTATTGAGCAGCTCTTGGAGAGGCAATGGAGCGAAGGGCAGCAGTTTTTATTAGAGCAGGGCACTCCGAGTGACAGTAAGTAGCCACTGCTTGCGTCTAAGACGGGCACTTGGAAGCGGGCGGTGGTGGCACACGGGCGGTGGTGGCGCACGCTTGGGAGGCAGAGGGAGGCGGGTCTCTGGGGTCTCAGTCGGGCTGATCTACAAGTCACGTTCCAGGGTAGCTGGATCTGCACAGAGAAACTTCCCCGAAAAATACAAACCAATAAATAAAACACAGCAGCAGAAAGTGTTTGCCCAGAATAATGACACTGTGTTACGTAATATATGTAGTTAGAGAAGGTGTGTGTCATGCTTGGTCAAAGCTATCGCTACAGTGTTAGCTCTAAATTTGTCTTTAGTTGTCTTCAAGAATATCTCTGGCAAGTTTTGGTTTTTGGTTTCGTGTGTGTGTGTGTGTGTGTGTGTGTGTGTGTGTGTGTGTGTAGTGTGCAGTGTCTTGTGGACTCAAGAGTGAGACTGTACCTTTTTCCTAGGGTTGGTATGAAGATAAATGACATGAACACTGACAAAACTTGCTGTGTTATTTGGTTGCTGGTTGAAATAAATGGCTGTGGCTGTCCCTCTGCCCACTAGACTTTGTTCTTGACCACTTGTGAGAACACTTGGTCTCTCCTCTCAGCTCTGGATTTAAACAAAGATTCCTATGCACAGATATCTTCTTTTAAAAAGAAAATGTCTCTAGTCAGCTGTAGCTAGGTATCAGGTTTTAGAATTTGAAGGAATAATAACTAGGCAGACATAGTGACACCCATTTTTGATTAATAATGCCACTTACCAGGTAGAAGCAGGTGGCACACATCTTTAATCCCAGCGCTTGGAAGGCAGAGGCAGACTGATCTCTTGTGAGTTTGAGGCTAGCCTGGATCTATGTAATGAATTCCAGAAGAGCCAGGGCTACATTTTAGACCCTGTTCTTGCAAAAGGAATAGTAATTAGTAAATTTTTATTTAATTAGAATGTTAATCATACTTATGAGATTATATGGTATTTTTGTATATATACATAGTATTACTATCAACGGGGTGGGGTGGGGGTGTGGTAACATGATGCCATAAAAACACAGTTGGAGCAGCTTAGGGAGAAGAGTTAGGTGGTTTTTATCATTTTGGTATGGAAAATTTCAGTGCTTTATTTATTTATTTATTTATTTATTTATTTATTTATTTATTTTTAAAAACTAGGCTTTAAAAAAAATGCTAGTGAGCTAAGTGCCTTGAATTGATCCTTTATGTATGGTGCCCCAACACTGTTGACTGTAAGGAAACTGATGTGGGCAGAACCTTTTAAACAGAGCAAAGATGTGGGCAGAGGGCAGGCTAGCTGTATTATCATTTCTCATCTGGGCACCTTAAGGGGATAAAACTTAAATCTTGTAATGCTAGAGGGTCCTTGAAAGGCCCTGAGCTCATGCTAAGCAAATATGACTTTTTCATACCTGGAGTTTTTCAGATGTCCATCACCATTACAACAGTGCTCTTGATTGGCAGTTGAAAGTCCAAGCCTTGGAAGAATTCTTCTTTTTTCTTTTTTTTTTTTTTTCTCGAAGCTGGGGACCGAACCCAGGGCCTTGCGCTTCCTAGGCAAGCGCTCTACCACTGAGCTAAATCCCCAACCCCCCTGCCTTGGAAGAATTAACACAGTATCTAAGTGGTCAGGCAGGGCCCAAAGTTTGTTAACAGATGAGGAGGCCTGGTCCTCCAGAGAGAAGTTAAGGGCTTCAGAGACAGCGCTCCATGCTGGGAGCCTGCAGAGAGACATGGCGAGAGCTGCCATGGCCGGCTTTCTGCCAGCTGTGTGGCAGCATTGGTGGCTGTGGCTGCGACTGCTTGGGCTCCTGAGGAGTCTGCCCAGGCCCTGTGCATGCCAGCTGCATGCTCGCTCCCCACAGACTGCATCCCCGCTCCTGCATGTTTAAACAGTACACCTAAGAAAGCATGTCCTTATTTGAGTAAAGCATATTGGTGGTAATTTTCCTATTGTAAGTCTCAGCTATTGTCATGATTATTTTTTTTTACAAAAATTATGAAAAGTACTTTGAAATTTTAATTAAGTTTTACTTTGAGGAAACCTCTTTTTTGAGGATAGAAACTACGTGATGGGGGGTGGGTTGCTGTTTATTAGACACACATGCTTACACAGGTATATGCAGCAAAGCTTCCGTGTGGTGCATCTGTGTACAGTCTTCCTTGTGTACACACTCAATAGAACACGATGTTTGTAGCTACAGTCAGACCTTGGAACAAGGCTCAGTCATGCCAGGATTAGCCCACACGATTTCCACATGTTTAGGTCTGAAGCAATTCACACTATGACCATAAAGTACTTAGTCATGGGAGTGGAGTTGTCTTTACTTTAAAATCACACAAATATTTGCCAGTTTTAGGAATGTTAAAGTCATTACATCAACTTCAAGTTGAAAATCGAAGATTAGAAGAACAGATTAAAAACTTGACTGCCAAAAAAGAACGTCTTCAGTTGTTGAACGCACAACTTTCAGTGCCTTTCCCAGCAATAACGACAAACCCTAGCCCGTCTCATCAGATACACACATACACAGCACAGACCGGTGAGTACAAGGACCACGGACGGGCTCTTACTGTCATGTATGCAGAGAACAGTACCTGGCCACCATTGCCGTGAAGAAGCAGCTACTTCTAAGGGGCAGAGACAGCCTAACAAGTCCCTTGAGTTTGCTTTTACTTCAATGGATAGTTTAATGATAAAATCCTTTAGATGCAAGATTTCATTACTGAAATAAAGCTACAACATTCAGTACAAAGACACCACCTTCTCCCCCACCCCCATTTAGTAAGTGTTAGGAGTAACAGAGCTGTGACTTCAGCATCCTCGTAATCCCACACATGATGCAACTAACAGGGTCCCTGTTTCTATCTTTTCCTGTTTCTAGCTCCTACTACTGACTCTCTGAACAGCAGTAAGAGCCCGCATATAGGAAACAGCTTTGTACCCGACAATTCTCTTCCTGTATTAAATCAGGTGAATTTTTTGCGTGTGGTTATGTTCATTTGTGTGTTGTACTTGGGAACATTGCACATTACATCCAGTGATTTAAAATTATGTTAAACACGCTTGCTGCGTTCTTTGCAACTTGGGTTTTATTCTCTTTCCCCTAGGACCTGACTTCCAGTGGGCAAAGCACCAGCAGCTCTTCTGCTCTTTCCACTCCTCCGCCTGCTGGGCAGAGTCCAGCCCAGCAGGGCTCTGGAGTTAGTGGGGTTCAGCAGGTGAACGGCGTGACAGTGGGGCCACTAGCTAGTGGAATGCAGACTGTCACATCCACCATTCCTGCTGTGTCCGCAGTGGGTGGAATAATTGGAGCTTTGCCAGGTAACCAGCTGGCAATCAATGGCATTGTAGGAGCGTTAAATGGTGTTATTCAGACGCCGGTCACAATATCCCAGAACCCTGCCCCGCTCACCCACACCAGTGTGCCACCTAACGCAGCACATCCCATGCCAGCCGCCGCCCTGACTAACAGGTAAGATGCTGAGCTCGGTATGCTGTTGTCATTGCCGCCGCCGCCTCCTCCTCCTCCTCCTCCTCCTCCTCCTCCTCGTTCTTGTTTTTGTTTTTCATGCAACATGTTATCGGTGTTGTCCTTATTTTGGGTTAGGCTTCTTAAATGTATTTTGCAGATGTTCTCCAGGAAAAATTAAGTGCTAGCTACTTAATGAATGTTAGGCTTGTTTTTTAAAATGATGTAATTCAATTAAAGATTAATTTCAGTATCACATTAAATATATTGTGTTGAATTAAATATATTGTCCTGATCTGGAATATCTATCTTAAAATATTGCTTCTCTTTATTACATAAAATTATACTAAATTTTAAAAAGTTTTTTTTTTTTTTGGTGTGTTTTTTGTGGCAGTCACATGTACATTTTAACAGCAGTTTTGATACTTCTCTAACATAGATTTCGATGACGTGATGGACTGATGAATTCTTATGTTTGTTTAACCTAACTTGTTGACTGAGTTTCTGTCGCTGACAGTCAAGTCTGCGTATATAAGGAGAGAGAATGATTTGTACATAATGAAGTACTGTAGTTCAGGCAGTTTGCTAGTTCCTGGTGAGGAGGCTGCCGTCGTGCTGCCCTCCCTGAGGGGGCACAGGAGACATTACGGCTGTGCTGGTTTTTCAGTGCCTCGGGCCTGGGGCTGCTGTCGGACCAGCAGCGACAGATGTTCCTCCAGCAGCAGCAGTTCCAGCAGCTCTTGAACTCCCAGCAGCTCACGCCGGTAAGTGAACTGTGTTCTTTTTGTCAGTGTCTGCTGTTGTGACTGGAATGGGCTCCTCCTCTGTGGATGTGGATCTTAGAAGTTGTCGAGCCCTTTGGCCTACCTGTGCTCTCCCGTTTGTGGGTTGGTTGTTTTACAAATGTTAACTGGGCTCTGGGGAGTGGAGTGCGAGCTGTACTCTCCTGGCCGTTCATTCTGAGAGGAGAGGTAGAGAGCGCACACACTTGCATCACGGTACCTTCCAAGGATGAGGGCAGGCATTAAATGGTCTAAGGGAAGACAGATGTAAGGTGAGGGTGAGGGCCATTTCACTTCTTTCTTTGGTGGTATTGGGAGCAGAACCAGGACCTCACATGTGACTTTCTTAAAGAACTCATTGAAGAATGTTGCACAGACGTGACATGAAAATGACTGAGAGCGTAGAGACATTGGTTGCTGTGTGGAATCATTTTGTGTCAGGAGGGAGAAGGTGGGTTCAGCAGTGGACACGGGAGTCACTAATGCAGAGCTGGCTCTGGTACTATACCGTACA
This sequence comes from Rattus rattus, assembly GCF_011064425.1. Classification (NCBI taxonomy): domain Eukaryota; kingdom Metazoa; phylum Chordata; class Mammalia; order Rodentia; family Muridae; genus Rattus; species Rattus rattus. Next base: position 5,765,106 of record NC_046167.1, on the reverse strand, counting down.
GCTGTAGTGCATTTTGATCAAAGCAAGAAAAGGAACCCTAAACGGTTGGCTATTGACTTTACGGAGATACGGAGGAATAGACGGCAGAGTTTCCTGAGAAGTAGTAACCATTATCACGTACAGTGAGCCCACCTGCCGACTCTTTACTGTAAATCAGAACGATTAACCATGCCATCTGCACAGATCTTGTATATTCTGTTTGCTACAATTTCCTAAACTACACTGTGTAATGTATATTCTACCCTTTGTATTCTAACAATTTTCGACTGTGGGAGGATACCCAGGTGAAAGACAGACAGACGCTGCCTGTTTTGGAGATGATGTGGCATTGGTGTGGCCTTGGCTGCTTGAGCTCACCGCCCTCCAACCTCCGCTTCCTCAGAGTGCATTTCAGACATGTGTCAACAAAAACAGCTGTAGCTCTGGTCTCTAACAAATGACAGATAGTCCGACAATACAGTTTGATCTTAATCACGGGTAGGTTATGGGCTGCTTTAGTTTGCCCACAGCAGCTGACTGTGATTTGCCCCGTGCTTGATCAGGGGCATGATTTTGTGAGGTGCAGATAGTTTGTGTAGTGCTGTGACATTCGGAGTTCTGAGAGCTCCTCGGAGGGTACATAAATGGGGCGGGTCATTGGTTGGTTGCTATTGGTCACTGTTTGTTAAGTTGGTGGTGAGGCTCCAACTTGCCATAAGGAACCCGGCTGGCGCCCCCAGTCAGCAGGAAGTAGTCCAAGGGTCAGGCCACCCATTTCCCTCTATCCTTTTTCTCTCCTGTCTAGTGTTAGGTGGTTAGAGGGGTGGAGAAGAGTGGAAGAAATAACCCACAAAGTAGCAAAAGTCCTGCTACAGTAGCAAACCCCCCAACCCCCAAGCAGTCCTCACATGTGCGAAGTAAAGGCCAGAGATCAGGAGGTGCAGGCCGGACTGACTGTATAGACGTTTCCAAAGCCAGACACTCAGCTCTTACTTGCCCACCGCTGACGGCAGTATAGACTTCTGAGTTCGTGGGCTACACCTTCCTGACCCAGCAGTCATATCTGACAGCTGATCTTTCTTCACTCAACTTTGATAATGTCACAGCCCCTTACAGCTGTACTTGATCTCTGTAAGCTGTCTTCAGAGCTGCATGCCATGGGCCCACCAGCTTATTGTGTAGCCCCACGGCACACCCTGAGGGCATTGGGCATTGTAAACTCAGCCCAGACTGGGCTACCTCGCTTCTTCCTTACCCCAGCCAGCCTTTCCCAGCTCCAACCTAAGTCAGACCTGCACAGTCCTTTTTGTTTTTCTTTCTTTTCTTTTTTGGAAATACTACTGTGACTTCACGAAGAAACCTCATTTAACTGGTGGCACACACCTTTAATCCCTGAATGCTGGTTCAGGAGACCGAGGCAGTCACTCTATACCTGAGTGTCAGGTCATACAAGGATATAATACTGAGATGATAATCTGTCCCTTTCCCCAGCCAACTCTAAATCCCTCCTCCCTCCCCATCCCTCCTCTGCTCAAAAGTATTCCTGACCTCACATCGTCTATCCTTTCTGCCTGCCAGTCTGGCGGGGCTCTCAGGGGTCTAGGGCGTCCTGTACAATGTCTCACTGAGGCTCAAGAACCGCCCTCCTGCTTCCTCAGTGTACGGGGTAATGTAATCCCCTGCAGGCTCTGTCTGCTCCTGATTTGGGACAGCAGCTCTGACTACGACACTCATGGACTGCAGTGGTCAGCACCCTGGGACTCCTGAATGGAACTGATGCTGAGGAAGGAAGAGCTAAACTGCGGGAAGAAAATACCTTCTGTTAGGAGTTGTTGGCAACTTTAGAAACCGTGGCAAAGAATTATGCCAGGGCTTGGTCCCTGTGAGGACCTCTAGAGTAGCTTTTTATAATGTGACTTACCCTGTTTCAGTTTGTTTCTCTGTTGCTGTGACAAAACATTGACCAAAGCACCTGGGCAAATGTTAATTTTGGCTTCTAGGCTACTCCACCACCTAGGGACAGCACAGCAGGAACCTCGGCGGGAACTGAAGCAGAGCCATTGGTGACCTGCCCTGCTCCTAGGGCTGGTGCTGTCCACTGTGGCCCAGACTCTCCTGCATCACTCATGAGTCGAGACAGTGCCCAGCAAGCTCGTCCATAGGCCAGTCTGACTGAGGCGTTTTCTCAACTGAGGCCTCCCTCAGATGGCCTGCTTGTGTGGTCACAGGGCCCAGCAGCACAGCACCCTTGCTGCTGCTCCTGTTCTCTGTTCCTCACGGGCAGCCTCATCGGAGTGCACTTCTCCTGTATTTGCCCACTTGTCTTGGAAATGGGCAGTTCAGCCGGGCGGCAGCAGTGGTCACACCTTTAATCCAGGGGCAGGGCAGGGGCAGGGGCAGGGGCAGGGGGCAGGGGCAGGGGGGGGGAGCAGGGGCAGGCTGGTCTCAGAGTTCCAGGACAGCCTGGGCTACACAGAGAAAACCCTGTCCTGAAAAACAAAAATCAACTCATCAGTCAATCAAAAAATGGTCAGTTCCCAAGTGGTGCTGGGTTATTACCCAGTGCAGTTGCTTTCCCTAGAGGCTGGTGTTTGTTTTGTTTGCTTTTAAACAGACTTCAGAGAGTCGTGGCCGGCATGACACTATGCAGACCGAGCTGTTCTGGGAATTCAGAGAGATAAACCTGCCTCTGCCTGCCAGATGCTGGCACTGAAGGCCTGAGCCGCCACACTGGGCTCCTGTTGTAGTGCGACTGGTTTAAATAACACTGTAGAGGAGAGATGGGGGAGGCAGGCTTGCTGACTCCCTGGCTGAGGCTGCTCTTGTGTCCCATTGCTGAAGGAGCAGCACCAGGCCTTCCTGTACCAGCTGATGCAGCAGCAGCACCATCCCCCCGAGCTCCAGCAGATGCAGCTCCCAGGGCCCACGCAGATCCCCATCAACAACCTCCTGGCAGGCCCTCCGGCGCCCCCACTCCACACGGCGACCACCAACCCCTTCCTCACCATCCACGGGGACAGCACAAGCCAGAAAGTCACAGTAAGTATGTTGTAGTATGTATGTATGTATGTATGTATGTATGTATGTATGTATGTATGTATGTATGTATGTATGTATTACCTTGGAGGCAGGGTTCCCAGGGAACCAGGGCGGGTGTTCCTCTGAGTTTTCCTCGTGAGGATCAGTTGTTTTAGCAGCTGGATATATTGCAAGGAGAGTGTCCCTTAAGTATATTGATCCGAATTTGCATATAAGGTTCTAAGGCCATTTATAATATAGCATTTTCTAAAATGATTTGTTAGCAAGACGTATGAGACAGATTATTAATTCAAAACAGATCATTTTTCTTTAAAAAGACTTTAATTTGACTAGTTATAGAATTTTTCTCCATTTAATTCTATATGTTTTATTACCTTGTTCCAACTTACTTTTAAAATGGAGTTATATTTTTGATATGGTAAATACACAATTAGGGCAGGATTCCTAACGTTGTACCACTTGCCTTGAGAAAGTCGATTGCTGTGCTGGAGAGAGGCCCAGCGCTAACAGAGCATCCAAAGCACCTGAGTTCGGGGTCTAGCACCCCACTGCCCCCAGCTCCAGGAAGCCCATTCCCACTTTCTGTAGGCACCTGTGCACACACACCCACCCCCACAGGCATGTGCACACACACACGTAATATAAGTGCTCCCAAAACCTAATTGCAGCTACAATTTTAAAATTTAAGGTTACTGACTTGATAATTTGTAAGTCATAGCATCTCACCCTTAAGGGGGTCAAGGTAAAGTTAGGCGTGGCTACAGGAACAGCCTGCACGTGGCTCACGTTGTCGGAAGGTGCCGCAGAGTAGAGCATGGAGACCTGGTGCTAGGAGCGGAGAGACAGGCAGGACCCGAGGGGTGGATACGAATACTGACGTTGCACGCCCCTTGCTTTGGTTTCTCTCGTTTTACTTTAACCTTCACTTAGTAATGTACACTGGCTCAAAGTCTGGGCTCATTGCCGAGTGCGCCTGCTTCCTGAGTGTGCGCGCCATCACCATGGGCATTGCCCCTTTCCCTGTCAGTGAGTCTGCGTTTATGTGGACATTTGATACAGTGTATTGTGCTTTTGCTCATGGATATTTTCCACATTAAAACTAGATTAATTGTTAATGGAGGAACCACAGTGAAGCCTCATGGGGTGCAGTACGTGCCTCAGCTCTTGGGTGGCTAAAGATGGAGGCTCGAGCCATATAGAGAGGCTCCATAGCCCTCTGTCTCTTTTTCCATATACCCCTCTCTCTTCCCTCCCCTTCCCCTCTCCTCCATCCCACCCCCCAACCCCCATCCCTGCTCCCTCAAGACAGGATCTCTGTACAGTCCTGGATGTCCGGGAACTCACTGTGTAGACCAGGCTGGCCTTGAACTCCTAGGACCTGTCTGTCTCTGGTCCCTCATGTTGGATTAAAAGACAGGTGCTACCACACCTTGCTGAGACCCAATCTCAAACAAAACCAGCAGGGAGCTGGGTTGAGAGGGAAGTTAAGGCATCCCTGCTTGGGTACCAAGATCTGAGGAGTACAACGTCATAATGTGATTTCAGTTCTTAACATGGTAGGTGGAACCTCACTTAAAATAGGCAAGAGCTAAGAGAGGTCCAAGCTCAGGGAACATGTACAATTGAGGGGCCAACTTAGGCTTTTTCCTAGTCCGTAAAAACTCAGTACTGGCCATAGCTGTGCCTCCTGTGGGAAGGTGGGTCTAGGAAGGTGACACTATATCCTTTCCTTGAAACCATAGCCAAGGATGGGCTCGCCACCTCTGTGCCTTTCCCTGTGTCCAGTGTGGTGATGTGAAGTCCTTAGAAAATCCGTGTTCCCCATGCAGAAGAGTAGCTGACTTGAGGAGAAATCACTGTATCAATGACGGTCGCAGTTAGAGGGGATTGTCTCGTCTTGGCCAACACTGGTTGAACTAATGCTTCTAATTTTTGATTTGAACTGCAGAGACTTAGTGATAAGACTGGGCCTGTAGCTCAAGAGAAAAGCTGACACCGGAAAGTCTGCGACCCTGCCTCTCCTGCTGGCTTGTGCTTCTCTGGCTGCTGCAGTGTCTGCCACAGCTATGAAGAAGGGCGGCAGGACGCACAGGGAAGATGCCACCCATGCCCTTGTAAGGCTCTGATTAATTTTCTTGTTGCTTTGTTGCACTGAAATGGAATTCCTATATCCCCATCCCCTACCAAAGTGTTCGAACTTTGGAAGAAAAATTAATAACTTTTTGTCAATGAAATAATTCACATGCAGTGAGTTTACCAATCCAAGAGAAATGCAATGTGCTTTGTGCACAGCTGGTTTTGGTACAAATTGGAGACGTATAAAACTGAAGACTATTCTATCTGCAGACCACTTGGTTTATCATAAAAGTTTGAATATGAATTATCTTATTGGGATAGAGTGTGCTTGTTCCATAGGGCAGATCCTAAGTTTTGAGACCTCCAAGAGAAGAAATCAGTAATTCTCTTGGAGTTGTATTCATTAAATATTGTGGTTATGCAATTCCTCAACTGGGGCTTTGCATGTGTTTTAAGAACTTCCTTTCTAATGAGATTTGCCATTTGGAGATCAAATTAGGATGGAGACAACTGCTTCTGCTAACAGTAATTTTCTTTTCCAAAAAAAATTTATTTTTTTTGATGTGTGTGTTAAAACCTCTTATTTAAAGAGATCTTTAGTTAAGCGAGTTCCAAGGCTGCTGGGAGAACCAGGTCAATTGGAAGTGAATGGTTCTTTTCAGAAAGAGATACCAATGTGGAAGGTTCTGGCATCAATCAAGTGCCTGTTGGGACCTTCCTGGGTAGAACAGGCTCTGTCCAAGAGGCTAGGCCACTTGTGCCGACAGCCTTCCCGGGCATGCTTCTGCCTTTGCTGAACCTTTCTGTGTCACCATAGAGAGCTCAGGCAAACTGTCCACAAGGAAAGAAGTAGATTTGCGAAGAGTCTTTGTGCTTGTTTATCTCTCTAAACCACCCACTGGAACAATGGCGCCTGTGCCATGGTTCCTAAACCTGCCCCACAGCCTTTGAGTTCCAGTCACCATGCGCTTGACTGTGACAATATGGCAGACTAGTAGGCCAAACAATTGGGGATACAATCATTGATCTGTGTCTGGAATGCATGAATTACTAATGGGAAAGACCAGCCGCACTTGGACCTCCACGGTGTGCTTAGCTGGAAGAGCGCGCTCGCTCTGCAGTATGTCTCCTGTGAGTGACACTGCACACTTCTTACCTCACTTGTGTAAATAAGGTTGTGAATCTGTTTTGTAATGTGAAAAATTCATAAGATAACTTTGATATTTTGATTTGTAATATTTCTAATTGGTAGATTTAATTGAAAAGTAAAATTAATTTATTTTTATATGTTCAGGGGAATTTTAAAGAAAGTCAAACCTTTTGTAGATAATTTAAAAGAATCAGTGTGGTTTTTTATTTTACGTATTTGACCCACTGGTTGTTATTCTGTAACAATTTGTATAAATGGTAAATTTTTTGAATGCGCTGTTATTTTAGATGTAAAATTCCACATGTATTAAAATGTACAAAGTTTTGTTAATAAAATTTAATGATGTTTATAACCCTGTGCCCTTCTTTTTCGGAGAGGTGGCTGTCCTGAGCTCAGGTGTGCGGTGCTCCCTACCATTGCAGGCGTGTCTGGGGGGAGTTTGTCGGATTTCTCAGGGTAGGCTGTGCAGAGCAGCATGGGCTGCCCAGCTGTGCCCAGAGATGGCAGGCGATTGTTGAGGAGAGGGTGGGTGGGGATCTGCAATATAAGGGGATCTGCAGTATAAGGGAATCCGCTCTGGAGGAGGTGTTTATTTATACCACATTCTTAAAAGGTAGCATGCACACTTGATTAAAAACTAAATCCTGCTGCTCACATATTTAGAGTAAATGAAGGGCAGTCCTTCATTCTCTGGAACAGAAACGCACATGTGTTCGGTGATCCTTGGACACACCATGGTTTGCCCAGACATAAGTGAACCAGAGCATGCATGTTGTTTCTTCTTGGCCGTGAAGAGTTGAGTGAGCAGGGAAAAACTAACCCTGGGCCCCTAACTGTATTGCTTTATTTTAATAGGGGTCATGCACCCTGGCCAGCCTTGGACTCTTTGTAGGTAGCTCAGGTTGCCCTGGAACTTGCAGTTCTTTTTCCATGAACTCCTGGGGAGTGGGGTTTCAGGTTTGTGTTGTCACCTAGCTTCTGTGGTGCTATGGACAGAACCAAGAGCTCCTTGCAGTTAGTGTCTCCGGTTAGTTAGTACTCCATTGTCTCCAGCCCTAAGTTCCCAAGTTTATTACAGGGTGAATTAGGTTTGTAGGAAGAGACAACGAAACTGACCAACAGCACACACATGGGGACCCTTCCATCTGTAACTCTTACTGCAGGGATCTAACCCCTTCTCCGGCCTCTGTGACCACAAGGCATGCAGATGGTACATTTACATACATACAGGCAAACATTCAACCAAATACAAACTGGTTTTTGAAACAGGAGAGCCTTGTCTTCTCTCCAGAGCTCAGCTAAGAGGGCAGCTGCAGCAGCTCTGTTTGCTCATCAGTCTGCAGTCCACTGTGCAGGAGGGTTCCCTCTGCTTTACCAGTTCCCTCCTCAAAGCGTGACCTGTACCTGTACGTTCTTCATCTGGCTAGGACACATAGGTGGCTCATTTTGGAGGTGGCAGTGGTACCCAGGTCAGCTTGTCCCCTGGACAGCACTTACACTGTCCAACTTTGTGAGCAGTTCGTCCCCGCATCTTGGGGTTTGTATGTCGTGTGTCAAGCATTGCACGTTGAAGCCAAGGAGGTCAGAGCACCCAGTTGGTGTGCTTGGGGCTTGCTTTCCCTTGGTTGTCTTTTGAGTGTGGACTGGGCTGGTCTCCAGCCCTCAGTTCCAGTTCCTCTCAAGGCCTGCAGCCTTGCTCCCTGCTGCCTTTTCACCAAGTTGCTATGTTGCCCCAACAGAGCAGAGGGAGGGATAATGCCCTCCATTCCATGGACAGTTTCTGAAACCAGGGGCAGAGGTTTTAGGATGAAGGGCCCCTACTGCTATTGCTGTGTGGTTCATGTACTAATGATCAAATCCATGGGAGACTGTACAGCTGGGTGTGGTACACACCTGAAACCCCAGCACCTTGGGAGGTCAAGAGGCTCAGGAGTTCAAGGTCAACCTGTGGTCCAGTGTTAGAAACCAACAGAGGGAAATGAACCAGCCACCTCTGTGAGCTTTCAAAATTAAGGCAAGGCTCTCAAAAGACATGAGTGGCTGCTCCTGAAGCACTGAGCTAAGATCCGGGCCTTGGAGGGCTTAGTGACTACTTTACTGTGTCCCAACCAGGAAGGTCTAGAAGTCTCTGTCATGGGCCAGCCTACAGTTACTCCTTTCTCAATGTTTGCAACAAAGTCAAGGACACCCAGCACCCTGTCACCAAAGAGGAAACACTAGGGGGGGAAAAGGGAGTCCCCCATTATTCTTTTCGGTCTTTATGATACACACACACACACACACACACACACACACACACACACACACATCCCATTTAAAACATTTCCCCTTATGTTTCCTAAAGTCACAATATTGTACTTTCACAGGTTTTTGACTGACTTTTGTTACTTTACTCAAGTGGCACATGTGAGTTTGAATTTTAGGAGCTGAATTCTTTGTTGCTTAAGTTCCGGGTAAACCTGTGGGCTTCCACCATGACACCATCCCCAGGAGCCCAGCGGAGCTTCCTTGCCAGACTCGACTCACATCCTGGAAAGGAGGGGATGGGGAGCAGCCATGTGAGTATCCACCCCCACCCCACCCCACCCCCCACAGCTGTCTGCATGCAATTCTGGTCTAATTGCACGTGCTCTGGAGTCTCTGGAAGGTGCTAGACGCTATAGGAGGGGAAGTATAGTGCTAGGGAGCTGGCTCCCTCGATGTAGCTTTGGGAAGCCACCATCCCTGCTGGGTGCAGACCTTCCAATGTGGCTGCTTAAAGTACCCATAAGCTACTGCTCTGAGGTAGCCCTAATAAACTGGTTCCCCTACATGAGCATTGGGGCTTTTGGCCTGTCTTTGAGACCTTAGGTGGAGGGGGAGATGTTGAGTTTTGGCCACAGCTCATCACCCTGAGAGGCCTTACCTCCTAACAGTAACATCCTGGGTTTGGGGTGTCATTGTGTAGAAATGGGTGTGACCACCAACAGCACACTGCAGCTAGTGGAGCACATTGAAGTTTCCTCCTAAAGCTTCAAACAAGGGGCTGGACTGAAGTTCGATTTCCATCACCTACGTCCATGCATGCATGGTACCTTAGAACCATCCATAATGCCAGGCCCAGGGCATCCAGTGTCCTCTTCTGGTCCACAGACATACACAAAGGGAGAACACTCATGCCAAAACAAAACAAAACAAAACCAAAAAACAAACCCCCAAACCTTTAAAGTTTCAAACAAAAGCAAGACATTCTTTAAAAACCTTAAGATACGTGTATTCGTGTGCATGTGTGTATGTGGGCTGGGCTGTGTGTGACTCACCACAGTGTGAATGCAGAGGGCGCAGGGCAGCTTCTGTGAACACATGCTTCCTGGAGAGCGACCTCCTCCTGGCAGGATCTACCGGGCCACAGTCCCGGCTCAGAATTCTTATTTGACAATCAAATTTACTTGCTTTATCTCAAATTCTGCCTCATGCACGTCTTTCCCTCCTTGGCTGGCCGACAGGAGACCTTTTTGGCACCACAACCTGCTCCTATCAGGGCACGCAAGTCTCCTGCTAAAAGCCGGCCGGCTTTGGACACAGTAGAAGCCTGCTGCTTTTGCAATGGATTCAATCTTCAGTGCATGCGAGTCCTACTGTGAGGGATTCTGCTCTGGACAGTGACCTGGGGCTTGGAGGATGGACCACCCTGGCCTCATGGCTTCTACCATCTCTAGAATCCTGCATCCCCACTGGGGTAAGGACACAGACCTACAGTGGGGTTCAGAACCTGACATTGCAGTGGCCCACAGAGCCCTTGGCTTGGGTTGGGAAGATACAAGCCACGTCCTTGTCGGTTAGGCATAGGTCCTGACTTGTTCAGCAGCCTCTGGTTCTTGGGCCTGTGGGTCTGTGTGACTTCGGCCACTACTCTCATCCATAATAGATCAAGGACCCCAGGCAGGGATGTGAGCTCACATGGGGGAGCCTCTCTTGGCCTGACAGCTTCACCACCAACACTGGTGATACTCAACGACAGTTAAGAAACCTGTGTGATTACCCCAAAAAAGGAACACTGCACTTGAGAAGCTGGGTGCTCAAAGCCTTTACAGATCATCAGTCTGCCATTTTCAAATAAGCTACTTAACACAAACCTGTGTTTTCTGATGAGCTGGGACTAAAAATGATATCGCTCGAGAGATGTCTCCCATCCTCTGCCAGGGGTGGCCACACAGAACACTCCTGGGCATAGAGGGTAGCGTCATGGAGAGGCTTCCCAGGGAAGCTTCACCGAAAGCACGCTGCTGCATAGCAGCTACTCCCAAAAGGGTCCTGGCAACTGTCAGGTGGATCCATCCACTGTTGAAACTATCCTGTACTCTAAGGCAACATCTCAGTGACAGGCCACATCCTTGCAAGGCCTGGCTCCTACCACCTTGGTGAGCAGCTGTAAAAGGCTCAGAGATGGGGTTGGCAAGTCCCTCTCTAACCAGGATGAAAACCTGACATGGTAATTCGTGGCCACAGCCAGCTTCTCCCTGGCCTCCAGAACAAACAAGCAACAGTAACAGGAAGAAGGAGGCTGGCAGACACCTGTGGGTCAGGAGAACTCGGGAGGGGGTGAGGTGAGAGGAGCACCTGGAGTTTCTTACTTGACTTAGGGCCCTCCATTCCCCAGGGTTGGGCATCTGGGGCTGAAACGGGGTCACATACTGCAACGGTTGGTCTGCAGGTTTGCCCCACTGGGCGGTGCCTGCTTGTCTGCAGCCCACAGCCCCTTAGGAGGCATCCTCCTCTGCCTCTGAGGGCTGTAAGTCTAGTATATGGACCTGTTTGGTCCTAGAGCAACCCAACCTTTCTTAGAAGCCCTGATGGGCACAGGACGCAGCGCCAGCGCCTGCCTCATGTTCTTAATGACTGGAGGAGCGTGAGCAGGCTTATGCCTGAGTTGTACCTTTACAAAGTGTCTGTGCAGGGCTCACTGTGTAGCCCTGGCTAGCCTAGAACTCATGTACAGACCAACCTCAAACTTGCAGCCCCTCAGCTCGTAGCCTATGGGTGCTAGGATTACAGATGTGTTTCACACGTCCTGTAAGATACATTTGGCTTTAGAAGCCCAGAATGTTGTACTAAGATTTGGGCAGGGTATGATCGAGACAGGGTTAATAGCCCTGTAAATGGTGACTTACTAGCAGGGTCCTCATAGGTGTCACAAGCTGCCCAGTACAAGGCCTGAGGTGGGATTTCAGCCAGGCCAATCTACTTTGTTTCTCCTACATGCTTGTCTGCCCTAGCTGTGTAGGGGCAGGATGGGGTCAGCTTGAAATGTGTAGTGACCACTTCTAGGCCATGATCTCTAGGGGTTCTAGAGAAGTGTCCTCTCTTCCCCATGTCTCCATGGTCCTTTTTGTCTGCTCCAGGACACAAGTTGTTCAGCTGCTCCTTGGGAGCCAGTTGGTTGGCTCTGGGACAGAGTTTCCACAGGTCAGAGACCTGAGCCTGCCTTCTTGTCTGAGCTCAGCCAAGGGCACAGGCGACCTCGGACTCCTTTATGCACATGCTGAGTCAGTCTCCTTAGACCTGTTCTAGATACTTCCGTGTTTTCCGCTCAGGCACGCTGCGTGTACCAGCAAGTGACAGGTTTTAAAGGGATGCCCAGCAGATGTCATAGATCAAAGAGGAAGAAGGTACAGGAGGCGGAGAGAAGACATTGAGAAAGTTAGCTCCTCTGTTCCCATGGAAACTCTGGCTGTGGCACAGGTCCACAGAGCAAGTCAGCCTCAGATCTCTCTCTGACCCAATTTAAGATGGCCTTCCATTGCTCTGCCAGCCAGCTTGGGGCCAAGCTGGTTTATCTCTAACCCTGTCGCATTGCTTGGTCCCAGCAGTGAATTAACTGTGTGTCTTGGCTGCTTGTTTGTTTTGGTTTGGTATTATTTTATAGCCTTGGCTGTCCTGGAACTCATTGTGTACAAGAGGCTGGCCTCAAGGTCTCGGGATCCTTCCCCGAGTGCTGGGATGAAAGGCCGTTGCTACCACGCCCAGCTCCTTTGGTTCCTGGATTAGGAGAGCCTATGGTGTTTAAATTCTTCCACATTAGTGGTTCATTCACAGGCTCTGCTGTCTACCTGGTCACTAGAACCTCCCAGCAAAGTAAACTTGACAGTGAGGTGAAGTTAAGTCTGCAGAGCACCCCACCCTCCCCTGGAAACACAAGGAAGGCCTGCAAACAACGCCTCACAGCAGCTACAGTTGAGTAACTCTTTTCTTTTTTTTTTTTTTTTTACTAAGGCACATGACGTTTAGAAACACTGAGGTACAAAATGCAAGTTTCTGCATAAGATTTCTAGAGTACTCGTTTGGAAAACGATGGTCACAGTCATCTTCCAGGAGATTCAGCTTTTAGCTTGCTTTTTCTTTTGGACCAGTTCAACCAGCAGCTTGTATCTAGCAATACAGTCTTCCTGTGGGAAACAGAGAGGTGGTGACAGTTACTTCTTGGGCCAGTGCCCCTGGTGCTGTCAAGCTCACTGGCCTCTGCTGGTCCTAGTAAGGAGGCCTGTGCTTTAGGCCCTTCTGAATTATCCTGGAAAAAGCCTAGCTGGTCCCAGGCAGACCTGGTCAGAGAAGACCTGCTGCAAGGAAGCCAAGGTCATGGTGTTGACAGTCTGTGAAGGTCAAGAGTATTTTCTGTGGAGTACAATGTGACAGTCCTGACGTCAGCTTGCTACCGATTCTACCATGGGAATGCCACCTCGTCACATCCCAGTCCAGAGAAACCACGGAACCTGGGGCCACAGTGCTCTTATGCTTTGGATGCCCCCTCCCTTCCTGTGTGAACCACAGCACACAACTAGCATTGAAGGCGGCCATGTTGAGTGGAGCTGAGGCAGGGAAGATGGAAGGAGGCGGGTCATCATTTCCAGGTGGGCATGATGTGTGTTTTAGAAGCTGTTCTCTCTCCGTCTAGATGATACTGACCCTACGGTACTGTAAGCTGTTAATTCACGGCCCAGGGCGAAAGGGCAGGATGGGTGCAGCAGTGTCACACGGATGAGCATCTCGTGAGTGCTGCCCTCCATCAACATTGCCCACCCATGCCGGCCTTCAAAGTATTAGCACAGAAACAGCTGTGGCCGCTCCAGCATTCAGCCCTCAACAGGACAGTTGGCAAGTGCTGATGAGGTCTGAGCAGGCCGGTGGCCGGCCGTGCGGCTCCTGACAGGACCTGAGCGCCCGCCCACCAAGGCAGCTGATACCACCCTCCTGTGCCTGTGCTGTTAGGCTGCAGTCAAAGCGAGGACAAGGGCTGGAGAGATGGCTCAGTGGTTAAGAGCATGGACTGCTCTTCCAGAGGTCTTGAGTTCAATTCCCAGCAACCACGTGATGGCTCACAACCATCTGTGATGGGATCTGGTGCCCTCTTCTGGTGTGTCTGAAGACAGCTACAGTGAACTTATGTACATAAAATAAATAAATCCTTCAAAAAAAAGCTAAGAGATGCCCGTGGGACTCAGGAGCCTTGCTCCTCTCTGGGGCAAACAAGAAGGTTCCACTCCCTCTCTGCTGCTTTAATTTGAGCAAAACTCAATTCATCACACAGGTAAATGGCTGAGTCTGTCAGAAGTTAGAGAAACTCAGTGAAACAATTACTTTTGGCAAACTGACTGGAGCTTGGAAGAATTTGTGCTTCCTAAAGAGATGAAGAGATGGACTGCTAATGGCTTATTTTTCTACTCAGAAAAAACTCAGTTTCATCACTGTAAAGTAGGTGACCTGTACACTCAGGGACAGGCATGGCCACAAGCAAGGCTTTCCACCGCAGAACTCCATTAAAGAGCATAAGCATGCAATGGGCGTCAACGTGCCCAGAGGCTACCTCACACCTGGAGCACAGCCTGCAGGGAAGGAGCTATGCTGGGGAGGAGGGCTGCCCGTGGAAACCTCACCCTGGAGCTCAGCGGCGGGGAAGGCACGCCTGGCTCTCAGCAGGTCACCTTTTCTGCCTTTCATTCTGTACTTGAGAATGATGTATTAGCAGTTGCTCAGAGCTCTCAATGGCAGTCAATTATGAATGGCCTAAGTCCTGAGAGATGTGTACTGCCCCATGTGAGTCACCCTGACAGTTACAGTTGTCACATAGGCAGAGGACCCTACCCCACCCTCTGTGGAGCAGGGACACTGCTTGCCAGCTCCGTTTCACTCAGACTGTCCTTCCTGAGTAGGATGAACTCGTAGTAGGCTGGCAGGCTGTAGGGGAAAGTTTATGTTCTTTTACAAAACTATACATGTGTCTATATATACCCACATAATATCTACATATATACCTATGATTATAATATATGTTAGTATGTGTGTATACATGAATGCATGCTTGCGCATGTATGGCCAGAAACATGCTGGGACAACTCCCGAGGGAGTTGGTTCTCTCTCTGTGCAGCTTGAAGGCAAGCCTCTCACCACCGAGAGCCGCTCTCTGGGCAGCCTGAGCTCTGTTGTAAGCTGGTGTTTTCTGAGACGAGCTAGCCTGCATGACGTCTACACTGAGCACCCTGACCTCATCTCTACCTCAGCAAGTGTGCAGATTCACACTGAGGACAGACTGAAGACAACTGGGAAATACAAGGTCCTGCAGCTAGTGGGGGATGGGAGAGGGCTGCCGGCCGGGGAAGGAAGCACGGGTCGGGTCCACCCACCCCACTGCAGTGTTACGCACCTTACTCTTAGACGGGACACATTTGGCGATTTTGTCCCATCGGTCAGAGGCTCCTTTTGGGTATTGCTGTAATGCCAACTCCAGAAGTTTCTGCTGACTCTGAGTCCAGGCGTCCTCTGTAGCACGACTTCTTTCTTTTCTCTGTCTCTCTTCATCACTGGAATCATTTTGTTCCGATATATCAAAATCTTTTTGCCTCTTTCCTCTCAGCTTCTCCTCTGGCTCTACCCTGGTTACTACCTCCGCCACCTTGGCTGATTTCCGCCTCCGAGGCCGGGCTTCTGAGGTCACTGTCTCCTGGTCACCCTCAGCAGTCTCTTGCTCCTCCTCCTCCTCCATGGCCCCTGCTGAGTCCTCTCGCTGGGTGATGATGTCATCTGGCAAGGCTGTGGCTATCTTGAGTGGCCTGGAATTCTGAACGTTTGACTTAAGTTCAGAGAGCCTGGTCATTCCTAGGAAGGGACCACAGTACACAAGAGAAAGGGTACAGTGAGCTCAAGCCTTGTGCTAGGCATTTGACAGGCACTGTCCAATTTACCTTTCACTGTCAACAGGGAAGTCATTCACTGGATGCATTAGACATGGGAGCTGGTTCTGATCCCTTGTCTCTGTCCTTTTCACTGCTCTCAGGTATATATGGGCAGACTGTGATCCTTTAGAGAGGTCACCTGACACCTACTGGACGAGCCAAGGGATTCTCTATAACCTAGGATTCATTAGTTCTATAGCACGGTTCAAACACACTGGTGAGCGTAGCACGGCCCCTCCTTTGCAAACAGCACAGACGCAGTGTGCTGCTGGAAGAACTCTTTCTGCCTTATTCACACCACCATGCAAGGCTAGTGTGTTTTAGTGAAATCAACTTTACTGCATGTCAAGAATGTTCATTTTCTTAGTCTCTAAAATACCCATTAACACCCCCTCCTGACATTCCTACCCAAAGTTCCTAGCATGCAAGGAGGCATTTGTCTGCCCCGGGAGCACCCTGAACTTACATTCAAAGGGACAATGGAGTCCCAGAAACCCAAGAAGAGTTCTTGATAGAGTCTGTCCACTTAAGAAGACAGTACGCAGCTGCTCACCACTGTCTGGTTGCAGACTGACAGACATACATAGATAATTTCTTCACCTAGCTCATCACAGTAAGAAATTGAGACTGGCTGGGTGTGACAGGAGAGCTATTCTCATAGCCAGGATCTGCAGTGGCATTGGTAGCTGAATGGGATGTGCCCTGTGGTAAACATGGACAACGTGCCTATTTTTCTTAGCAAGTAGCACTGCCCACCACCACAGATAGAAGTTCCTTCGCACTTCTGCTACCTCTGCAGACTGAGTAACTTTCTCAGCTGACCCTACGCTCAGGGAAAAAAATGCTAGGCTAATGAGATGGCTCTGGGGTTAAAGGTGCTTGCCACTAAACCTGACCTTCTGAGTTTGCCTCAGGACCCAGATTATAGATGGAAAGAACAGATACCCCCAACACACATCCCCTAAGGCTGTCCTCTGGCTTCTACATGCACAGAGATGCACACACACACACATATACACACAGATGAAAAAATCAGAAGACATGATACGCTGCCTCCCACGACGGGGTGCTCTGTACAACGACGGCTGTCCCGAGTGCTGCTGCCCCTGTGCAGAGGCAGTGTGAGCACTAGGACTGACTCTGCAGTTACAAGGCCTTTGCCAACGGGAAGAGCCGGGACACTCCAGACAGCTCTAGACTGGCAGAAACTGCAAGTTCACATGTGTAGGGATGCCCAAACTGATTGCTTTCTAAAAGGACTAAGTGAAATAGTAAAAAATGAGTCTGATGGAAAAAAAATTCATTAGTAATATTGAAAAAATAGAAAAAAATGTGACACTGGATAAAACACCAAATTTACAAGTTAGCTCCAAAGTCCGTTATGACACCAAGCATTTCCTGGCCATCATGGCTGGACAGGGCGGTAAGCAAGGACAGACAGTGGTGTGGTGCTGCTGTGCTGCTAAGACTGAGCTTTAAGTAAGTCATTTTTTTTTTTCCCACGTGGAAAGGTTTAATGAGAGAACAAGAGTAGAAGAGGAAAGGAGTAAAGGCTGGCCATGAGCATGTGGAGGGGAATGGGGAGAGAAGGGACAAAGGGAAGAACAAGAGAGACTAAGTAAGTCATTCTTAAACCGGTCAGTGTCTTCCCACCCTGCTGAGGACTGATCTGAGGCTTCGCAGTTCTGGTGGTGACTGAAATCCCCAACCCCCAATGCAGTATTTCGTTTTTTTATTAAGTAAACTTCTCATTTATCTCATTGTATGTATGACAGACTTTTTTGCAGGTTAAGTAACTTTCTGCTGCTGTCCTTATTGTGTGAGAGGTTCTTTTATAACATGTGGGTCCCACACACTGAACTCAGGTTGTCAGGCTTGGCAGCAAACACACTTTTATCCGCCATCTTGTTCCTCCACATCAGCTATTTTTGCAAACTGATATAAAGCCACCTCCACCAAGCCTCCATAGGCACTCACACACCAACATGTATGTTCTACTGTGCTTCAGTCTGGCCCTGAGCTTGCTACACAACTGAGGATGAGCTCCTAATCCTCCTGTCTCCACACCCTAATGGGATGGCAGGCCTGTATCCCCGTGCCCAGTAACAGTCATCCTGGCCGCAAAATAACATATACAAGATAAAATGAATAATATATAGCACATGATGAGTGCTTTAAAGCATCTGTTTTCTAAATGTTCTTTCCTCAACACAAATGTATTTCCAAATAGTTACTTCACATTCAGTGTTTAAAAGTCATTTTTTATTTTAATATCTGAACACAAGTTTAGAACTTTTATTGATTGAAAAATGTGAAAATTTATTTAACTTTTAAAAGCATTTTGTTAAACTCCTAGGTGCGTCTGTCTGTCTGTCTGTGTGACATGAGGCGGTGGCAGGCTTGTTCTCCAAGTCATCCAGAAAGCACCGTCATGACTCGGAGGTGCCTGGCTGTCCTGGATGCTAAGAAGCTCAAGTCATAGCCTGAGCAATGAGGCCACGCCAGCCCCTTCCCTCTGGTCTGGGCACATGAGGCATCTGCTCTCTCAGAATGGACACAGGGAGCTGAAGTAAAGAAGACGTCATTCCTCACGATTTTAGTTAATATAAAGCAGGAGAGATCCTAATATGCTCTTCCTACACTGCAAAGGACTATTTTCCTGTCACCTCCTCCTGTAACCCCCCCCTGTGTGTGTGTGTGTGTGTGTGTGTGTGTGTGTGTCTGTGTGTGTGTGTCTATGTGTGTGGCGGGTGTGCAGTATGTGTGTGTCTGTGTGTGTGTGTCCGTGTGTGTATGTCTGTGTGTGAGTGTGTGTGTATGTGTGGGTGGTGTGTGGGTATGGGTGGGTGTGTGTGGTGTGTCTGTCTGTGTGTCTGTGTGTGTGTGTGTGTGTGTGTGTGTGAGAGAGAGAGAGAGAGAGAGAGAGAGAGAGTCCAGAAATCTTTAATAATTTGATTTTAATAATTTGCCTGGTAACTGATAGTTTAAAGCATTCCACCTTTGTCTTCATCTCATTTTATTAATGGTAATAGTTATTAATATCAGCAATGATAATAATTAGGTGTTAGTCACTGCTCTCATTCACTGCTTAGCCTGACAAACTTGATTTCCTCAGCAACAATGGAAATCTGAAGATGTTAATTGTTCTTTCTGCTGTCTTCTTGTGGACTTTTTTCTTCCAAACATAAGGTCTCATCCAACCCATATCGGCCTTCAATTTCAGTAACTGAGGCTGGTCTCTCCCACGTAGATTACAGAACTACTTCAGATATTTCTCTTTGGAGCACACAGTTTCATAATTCCTTTGAAAGTAAAGCTGAACTAGGCAGTGGTGGGTGGCCACGCCATTAACCCCAGCACTTGGGAGCAGAGGCAGGCAGATCCGTGAGTTTGAGACCAGCCTGGTCTACAGTGTGAGATCCAGGACAGCCAGGGCTACACAGAGATCCCTTGTCCTGGGGCAGTGGGAAGGGGATGAAACTTGATTGGCCATGCCTATAGCCTCTCTCAGCTCCACAGGGGGCCACTGGGAAATCCACAGCAGGTGCTTGCCTGTTTTCACCACAACCTTTCCAACAACACATTTCTACAGAAAGTTCTGGAATCAGGCATCCTTGTGGTAGACTCCTATTACTCTCTGTCTCTCTGCCCACATAAGTCACTTCACTGGTGGAAGGAAGCTTTAGAACACCATACTGAACTCGTCTGAAGATCCTGGGATCCCTAGGTGTGCTACCACTGCACATCTTTAAACTTACTCAACTTTGGGGGACCAGACTCATTCAGTCTGGATCAGTAGAGGTTTCTGGGAAAGCTACCATCCCCAGCACTTAAAAAAGTTATGACAAAAAGGGATTAATCTTGAAGAAACCTTGTCAGAGTAGTGATAAAGTAGACACTCACTTGGGGAGCAAGTGATTTTCATTTGCTTGGATTAAAGTGGCAACTCACCGGGGGAGCTGGTGACTGAATCCTTCAGTTCCTTGGCTTTGGTTGTCACCTATTTAAAAACACAAAGAGCAAGACATCTTACTTTCCACATGCCCTGCAGGTAAATTGATTGTTTTCGTATAAGACCCATATGAAGGATCAGGGGTCATGGAAGCCATCAGCACAGAAGGCCCTCATTCCTCTGTGAGGGGCTGAGGAAGCCTTGCGTAAATGCAGAGTTGAAGAAGTCCTCAGTGAGTGTGGGTTGTTGACAGGGCAAGAGAATGTCAGGGACTAACCTCCCAGACCCTTGGGAATGGCAAAGCTTTCAGCTTGCTTTCTTCCTGAGTGCAAATGTTGACAGTGTGTACAAGTGCAAACAAGCGACCAGAGTGTGCCGAACTGTCATCTGCACATTCTTCCTCCAGACAGAGACTCTTCCTGAGCCCCTCATCTAAGCCCCTCATCCCAACTTGTGCTGTGTGTAATACATGTGCTGGGATTCCCCGATGTCGGGCTGCGGTCATGGTTGGTGAGCTCCATCAGAGCAGGCGCAGCGCTCAGGAGCCTTGCTTTCCTGTATGTGTCTCCTTTCTTAACCCCCCAGCCTCACTCAACTCCAGCTCAGGCCAGGTTTCCTGCTATGCAAGGCGAGGCGCAAGAGAGCCCAGCAATGGTAGAATCAGAACCCGAATCATTTCACTAATTTCAGTGGCAATTAATCATACTAGACTGCTTTTAAAAATAGTTTTAAAAGAGCTGTGTAAATGGATCACTATTTTCAGTAAGGATTCCCAGAAACTGAATGTGTGTCTTCCCGGGAAGACATTATACCAGTGAGCATAGTGAGTGCAAGGGGACAACAGTCATGCTAATCATGTCACAACATTCTCCACACGTGTGAAAGGAACCCAAGATCACATAGGAGTTCACCACAGGAACATGTTTTGGAGGTGAAGGCTTATGGACCCAAGAAACAATACATTTCTCTTTGAGTGTGAACACAAAGAAATAATACTTGAGTGGCATTTACTAGGTCAGAGTGAGCTCTGTAATATTAAAACACACCCCTTCAGGCTGTTCAGCTTTAAGATCATTTATGTGCATGGCATTTTCCTCCACGTGTACCAATGCATGCAGTGCCTGTGAGGAACGGGAACCAAGGGTGTCACACCCTGAAAATGAATTTACAGTGGCTGTGAGGCACCGGGTCCTTGCTGTGATTGAACCAGGGTCTTCTGTAAGAGCAACGAGTTGGCTGACATCCCTCGGCCCCAACGTGCTGGGCTGGAAATAAGCTGTTAGCATGAGGCATGGGAATATTTAAAGTGTAGTAGGTCATGCAGAAGGCAGTGAGAGAACACATCTAAGGCTGGTTAGAAACACTAATTTCACAGATGCTGCCTCATAGTAAAACAAGCTGAAGTTGTCATCCAACACAAGTTCCTTTAACTTTTGAGTGTTTGCTTCTTTTTTTTTCTCTTTGTTTTGAGACCAAGTTGCTCTGTATGGCCCTGGTTGCCCTCAAACTCAAGAGATTTCACCTGCCTGTGCCTCTTGAGTACTGGAATTAAAGGCGAGTGCCACCAATGCTTGGCTTCCACACGTCTCTAAGTAAAAATTTCCTACGCAAAATCTGATTACATATATGTCTTTTCCTTTAACCCCAAAACAGTGACCTTGCCTTGGTTTTCCAAGTTTCCTTCACCTCTTCAGTTTTTCCTCCCCACTGCATACATCCCATAACCCTAGCACAGAATCTTCTTATGGCCACGCTGTCTTCACTGCATGTGGTTTTCCCCAGAATGGTTGTTCCCACTCTGATTTTGCATGCTTCTCCATGTTTTGTCCTGACGGGAGCTCTGCACCTGCCAGTCTACATGCTCTTCCCTACCTTTCGAGGGAGTTTCTTCCTGTCTCTTCACCTCAGAGGCTGTCTGTCATTAGCATATGCTAACTGTATATAACAAGGACAGTAATTAGTAACCTGTGCTCCTGGTCTTGCCCATTTTATAGAAATTCAGATGTGAAAAGGGAAATAAGCTGTGTACCAGACAGTGTTCTGAGCAAGGCACACGTGCACATCAATGTATGTACCTAAATATAACAACAGCCACATTTAGGTGTGTAACTCTTATAAATGTGACGTCAGAAGAGAATACATGATGTGTGAAGTGAGAAGCCCAGGCAAGAAGGGATCTGAGCTCTCAATGGTGACAACATACCACATTTGGAAACAAAATCTCATCTTATGGACAGACAGGTCAAGTGTTCTTTCATGACCACTAATCTCATTCTGTTTGGATCCGCTAGGTCCACAGACTAAACAAACTTCACAGAAAACCAACACCATCCCTCTTAGAATAACTTCTCTGCGTTCTGGACAGGTCTCCCTAGTGCACCAGGCCACTCTCACATTCATACCATAGTTCTTTGCATGCATGGTTCTATGCATCTGTAGTTTCAATTACTAGACAGTCAGTTTCACCCATATGTATTTGAAGAAGAGGTATTTTATTTCTTGGCATACATTTACTCACAGTAGAATTCCTTTTTCCTTTTTTTATTATTTCTGTAAGGTCAGCAATTTAAATCCTCTCACCCTTATCCCCTCAATTAATCCTATTAAATGCACGGCAATCTTCTTGGTATTTTATAGAATTAACTTTTGGTTTCAATGGCATTGCTGACACATTATTCCCCCCCCTTTCTTTTTTAGTCTTTTGATTTGAAACTCCCCCCACCCTGTATGACATAGGTATTTTCATTTCCTAGCTAGCTAGGCTACCTTTGAACTCATGGTAACGCTCCTTCCTCAGTGTGCTTGACTGTTAAGATTCCTGGCTGAGCCCCAGCCAGATCTTCCCCTTGTACCCCTGAGCCTCTTGTTCTGAGCACACACTCAGTTACCTTACTCATTTCCAAGAAATTTCCTTCCAGTTGTTTTCTTTTTTGGCCCACTACCTCCTGGAGAAGGGGGCATTCCCACAAATTTACTTAATTTCCCCACTGTGTGTGTTGCTGATTTGACCTTTACTCTGTGGGGCCTGCTGACACACTCAGAGATGCTCTGTGTGCTCAGGGAGGATGCGCACTTGGCTGCTGGAGAGGTTATTACAGATACACTGGGCTGACTGCATTACTTGGGTCTCCCTACCTGCCTTGTTATTAGCAGGCATAAGTACTGAAACTTCAAGTCATTACCATTAACTTTTGTTTTTTCTTCTCACCTCTTTCATTAGATAAACCTAAATTGGCCTTTAAAAAAAATCATACAATGACTAGTAAACTTTATTTCACTTAACCCTGTTTGATGCATTGCAGAATATATGGACTAAGCTGTATTTTTACATTATGACTCATTTCCAAACCTTTTTCTTTCTGATTTAGGCTTGATTTATCAGTTACTTTATATAAATATAATTCATACATCTACACTGGCATGCTTATATTTTCACTTGAGAACTCCAATTTGGCTGAACTCCTTAGTAGACGAAACCATTTGTCACTGAAGTATTAGATCTCCATGTTAGAAACGGAGGCGGCCTGAGTCTCACCTAGAGCCCCCTTTAAGACTTTCCATTTCCTGGTCAGTTCTAGAGCTCAAAGTACAGGCCAAAAGAGCTTGGTGGGAAGTCCCATGTGGTTTGCTTTCCAAAGTAAAGTATCAAGAAAAAACCCTTGGGCTTCCTCAAGTCTTGTAACTCACAAAAGTTCATGAAGAGAAATATAGGGACCAGTAACATTCTGCTGGAAAAGGTAAATACACCTGAGATTACAAAAAGAACTGGAGGATGGGGTGGTGGTGGTAGGAGAATTCAAACCTGGGAGATGAGAGATATTGCTCTCCAGATAAACATGGTTGCAAAGCAAGCCTTGCAGCCAAGACGAAAAGAAAGCCAACTCCTGAAGGCTGTCCTCTGACCTCCACACTTGTGCGTGAGCACATGTACGCTCAACACTATTTAAAAATCGAAACTTTTTTTTAGTTTGTTCCAAGCTGGCTTCAAACTCAGTCTTCCTGCCTTTCTCTTGGGGTGTTGGGATGAGGCATATACAACAGCATACATACATAATACATAATGCATACATACACATACACACACACATACATACTTAGGTCAACAGACAAAGTCATAAATATATTTGACCTCAGAATCTCAAAACCTGAGGTACCTCAAAATCATGATATATCCTTTTATTGAGTCTTTTCATCGGGACCTTTCCTTTGACATGAGAGACCAGTATATTAAGTATGTTAGGGTACTTCCCCGCTCCTCCTTTTCTGTTTTAGTTGTTTCCAGACAATGTTTCTCTATGTAGCCCTGGCTTTCCTGGAACTTCCCGGGTAGACCAGGTGGGCCTCAAACTCAGAGATCTACCTGCCTCTGCCTCCTGAGTGCTGGGATTACCATGCACAATCATTGCCTAACTGCCTTTTTTCCTTCCTTCCTTCCTTCCTTCCTTCCTTCCTTCCTTCCTTCCTTCTTTCTTCTCTTCCTTTCCTCCCTTCCTCCCTCCTTCCCTGCTTCCCTGCCTCCCATTCTTCCTTTCTTTTCTAGACAGGGTCTCCCTAAGATATGGCTGGGATTAAAGTTGTGTGCCACATGACTTCCTCCACCATGTTTTCTCTAACCAAACAGACTCTTAATCTCTAAACCCTAACTCTCACGTGCATGTGGAGATGAAGCACCTTAGAGATCCACTCTCTTGGTACTGACAGTCTGCCGTCCACAGCCAAAACCAACTTTCTAATTCACAGGTCACTGAATTAGTGGTATACAAACATATACACAGGCAAAGCACCCACACACAAACAATAAAACAATGTATGTTTTATAAAAATGATGGCTGCAGGTAACAGTTCTTTTGTTAACTTCTAATGTCTCAGGGGAAGCATTTATATGGTTGATAAAGGCAAAATATGTGTGTATGTGGGGAGGGGATGGGGCAAGTTTGGCATCTAAAGCCAAACTTGAGTCTAGTGTTATAAAGAACTTATCAAATAAATAATAGCTGGGCTGGAGAGATAGCTCAGTGGTTAAGAGCACTGACTGCTCTTCCAGAGGTCCTGAGTTCAATTCCAAGCAACCACATGGTGGCTCACAACCATCTGTAATGGGATCTGATGCCCTCTTCTGGTGTGTCTGAAGACAGCTACAGTGTACTCACATATAATAAATAAATAAATCTTTAAAAAAATAAGTAACATTTAATGTCCAGGATGCTGCTGAGTAACACAGCCCACCACTCTAGGAAGGGAAGTCATCACCAAATGTACTTCCCCCTGACACCTTATAACTTACTTCAGAGGGATGGGCGCGCTGACTTGCTCTTGAGCTGGTTGGAGGTTTGCCATACAACCTCCGGTGTATGGTTGCCATTCTCTCACACGTGCCATTGCAGATGTGTCTTGACACATCATAACAAGGTATGCCTACGATTGGTTTCCTGTCTCCATACATGGTACACATCATGTAACCCACTGTCCTTCTCCACACAGAGAGCAAACAAGGATACATAAAAAGTCATGCCGCTAAGAGGCATATTTACCTATGTACAAATACACCTAAGTGGTATATACTATTTCCTCTAGTAGTTTTCTATTTGGATTTCACACATTTACAACTAAGAATTATTGCAGCTTTCAAATTCTAGGTCTATTCTGTTACCTGAACATTAAACAAACCGCGTGGAAACTGTTTTCAACTGGTAGGAAGTAGTGTGAACATTCCTGCTACGTACGTCTCCAAATGTCTTTAACTGTGCTCATCTTATCCTTTAAAAGGGGGGGTTCAGCTAGCTGACCCCATCTCTGTAAGTAGTCTTGACAGTCATCTGCAGGCAGGCAGGCAGGATACTTCTGTGACAAATACTGGCATAACGTTGTAGACACTATTAGCACACCAGTTCAGACTGAAATAAGTCAGTATGTCTTCAACCCTATTCCTCTCTTATTAGTAGCTTCCCAAACATTAGGAAAAGTTGGTGACTTAAACCATACTGGTTTCTACGTCTGCTCAAGGTCCGTAAGTCCTTAGGCAAATAACTGAAGGAGCTACATTAAGTCCCTACTGAGAGCTGGAAGTAAGAGTGACAGCCATCATCAAAGCACCCATGATTTAACTAGTAAACTGGATACAACCTGTAAGGCAGATGCTATGCTTTTACTAAGACACCAAGTTTTGATGCATACAAATTGCAAACCCAGTTTGTTAGCAACAGAACATGTAGAGGACTAGAGAACCAACACAAAGGGTCTGATGTGGGAGAATTATACAGAAAAATTTCAGTTGGGCTCACCAGAATGGCTTGTGAAAGAGGGGCAGGAGGATTGTGACTTTGAGGCCAGCTTGGATTTCATAGATTCCCCCCAGTGTTTTCAAAAGCATGTTAAGCTATCTTTACAGCATATCCTCCTGCATCAAGCATGTGCAGTGCTGAGAGTGGAACTCAGTCTGCGAGTGTAGGACCTTGAAACAGTGGCCCTTCTCAGGAAGCCCCTGCACTTGGAGGCCTGTTGCTAGGACAGTACTCTCCTGTCTGGCTCCAGGAGATCAGGAGAGTTTGATTGAGGGTGATTAACAGAACAGCTGCAGTAGGTGAGGGTCTAAAGGCAGCTAAGAATGAGCCACGGGGCCACGTTCTTAACCCAGACCTCCATTGACTAGCTCTATGGCCTTCAACAAATCCTTTTTCTGGATTAGTCTATGCAAAGAGGTAATGTTTCCACAGCACAGCGTTTCCATCCTGGTATCTCACGCCATCTCCTAACCACCCTGTGGAATTGGAATCACAAAAGTGCAGCTCAGAGGAGCACTAGGTGTGAGGAGCTCAGGGTGCAGCCGTCCAGGGATTTGACACTGGGCTAGGACAGGGAAGTAGGCTCGACTGTGTTCTCTGTATCTTGATGGGTCCTTGTTAAGACCCTTGACTGCTCTGTTTATGCCTGAGGACTGACCATATTCTTCTTGTGTACCTAGAATGATACAAAAGCAGACTGATAAAAATAAACCCTCTTCCGCTTCAGCACTGGCTGGAGTCCTGTTATAGTGCTGTCCAGTTGTCTTTTCTTTCTTTAATCCTCATTCCCTCCCATAAGACCCTGCTGACTGACTGAGCACACTTGGTCAGTCCTGTTAGGTTGTGCTCTTTTCCACTTCACCATCTGCAGAGCCAAGGGACTGCAGTAGTAGTTTCCTTCTAACTCAAACATCTGTCACAGCCTGTGACATTAGAAGAGAAACACCTTTTCACTCTATTCAATAATTACCAAAGACGGTTTGCTTAGGGCACCATGTAGTTAGAATCATGGTATTACATATATACGGGATGGTTCTAGTCCCTCAAGGGCTAGTTCCAGAGATTTCATATTAAGGCTGTACTTATAAGAGAGATAGCTTGCTTTATTGACTTAAATGATTAAAATCCAGGCACATGTCTATGACCCCTGCAATCTCATATTTGGGAGGTGGAAGCAGGACAGTCAGGAGTTCAAGGTCATTCATGGTACTATCCTTTTGACAGAATCTAGAGTCACTGAAGAGAAACACTCTGAGAATGTCTGTGGAAGACTGTTTATCTAGATTAGGTTCAATTGAAGTGGAAAGACACACCCTAAATGTGGGCAGTACCATTCTCTGGGTTGGGACCAAATCAAGAAACAGATAAGAAGAGACACTCATTTCCATGTCTCCTGATTGTGGATGCCCAAGCCCCTCCCCCATGCCGTCCCCGTCATGATGCCCGGACACTGCTACCGTGACAACCGTGAGCCAGACAAACGCTACCTCCTGAAGCTACTTTAGTCAGGGCGTCTGTCACAGCAGCGAAGTGAGTAAACGCACTCCTGGACACACAGCAAATGGGATCGGCTGTGCCTTCAGAAGTAATCGTTTTAAAAAACAAAACAGGGCTTTAACTCCAGCACTCGGGAGGCAGACACAGGTAGATCTCGGAGTCCAACCTGGTCTACAGAGTTCCAGGTCACCAGGCTACAGAGAGAAACCCTGTCTCAAAAACAAAACAGAACCAAAAACCCCAACCAAATCAACCAAATACAAAAAGCCCAAACAAACAACACAAAACACTTAACAACAATAGTAAAGAAATCATTCCTGTCTGTCTTTCTTTCTTGATTTATTTATTTTATGTATGTGAGTACGCTATTGCTGTCCTCAGACACACCAGAAGAGGGCATCAGATCCCATTACAGGTGGTTATGAGCCACCATGTGGTTGCTGGGAATTGAACTCAGGACCTCTGGAAGAGCAGTCAGTGCTCTTAACACTGAACCATCTCTCCAGTCTCTTAAGAAATCTTATTTTCTACCCAAGTTAATAAAGATGGAAAAAGAAAAGAAATCTTATTTTCTAATAAATATTGGGTTCAGCAAGGACAGAGCAATTCAAATGCCTGTGTTCTGACAATTTATGAAACTGGCTTCACTTTTCAGAAAGTCATCCTCATTCTGGGTATAGTGGCTCACACCGTAACTCTCCGGACTTAGGAAGCTGGGGCACAAGAATGATTGTACGGTGCAGGCCATTCTGGGCCACAGAGTAAGTTCCAGAACAACCTGAGCTACATTACAAGATCTTGCCTCAAAGCCATTTATACACTTTAACTGAATTTAGTATTATTTAACTGAATTTAGTGTATTATTAGTGTATTAGTGTATTTAGTGAATTTAGTGTACAATTTGAAACTGTTAGAGGAAACCACTTCAAGTACATATTCAGGCAAGGGATTCTAACAGGACTGTAATCGCTCAGGAAACAATGCCATGAACATGATATTTCATGGAACTGAAAGTCTTGGTACGGTGGTGGACACGAGGAGCCTGCAAGGGCAGCACACAGAAGAAGGAAGCTTTGTCAACTACATAGCTAACCAAGACCCACATCCAGAAGAGACAAATAACCCAGCAAAATCAGAGCTGGGGCTGCACTGACGGCTCAGGAATTAAGAGCATGAGTTGTTCTTCCAGAGGATCTGGGTTCGATTCCCAGCACACCCAGGTGGTTTATAACACATAACTCTAGCTCCAGAAGGATTTTATACTTCTGGCTTGTGTGAGCACCTGCTCTTAAAAACTCATACCCACTCACACACAAAGAGAGATATAATGAAGAGGAGGAGGAGGAGGAGAGGAGGAGGAGGAAGAGGAAGAAGAGGGGAGGAGGAGGAAGAGGAAGAGGAGGGGAGGAGGAGGAGGAAGAGGAAGAGGAGGGGAGGAGGAGGAAGAAGAGGAAGAGGAGAGGAGGAGGATGAGGAGGAGGAAGAAGAAATAGAGCTGGAGATAGTAGGTAGGACAGAAGACACAGATGCATTCCAAGAAAACACAACCAAAGGGCTGAGTGAAATAAGCAAGTCAATCCAGGACATGAAAAAAAGAATCAATAGAGACAGAAATATTGAAGAGAAAGAAAACGATGTGACCCTAGAAATGAGAACTCACGAAGCTCCATGGAAAGATTTACTAGTAGCAGAAATGTGTCACATGGGAAGCACTATCAGAACTTTACCAACGGCATAGGAACTGATCAGTCCTCAATGTAAATGATAAATTAAAAAAGAAGAATGGCATATGGGAACACTTTAGTACACCAGGAAAAGACCAATATACAAATTAAGCACACAGAAAAGGGAAAAGAATTCTATGACAAAGTTACAAAAAATAATTTTCAATAAAAATAGAAGATAATTCCAAAATCTAGGGGGGCGGGGATGACATGTAGTTTAATAAAAGAGGCATATTAAAACACAAATAACAGAGCCAAAAAAAAAAAAAATACCGTCACATACACACATCACATTATAGAGAAGACACTAGACAAACAGAGTAAAGAAACTACTGAGTGCTGCAGGAGAAAAGACCCAAGTCACAGATGGGGCAGGCCAGTCAGAGCAATGGCTGCTTACTGAGTTCTAAAAGACTGCAATACCAACTTGGACTATTATACCCAGCAAAATTATTTATCATCATTGAAAATAATAAATTTCTAGAACAAAAACAGACCAGTGAGCAGAGCCTCGCTCTAGCCATTGCTGTTCAGATATACATATCTTTGGCCATTTGATCTCACATCAAGATCGTGGAGATGGCTCTCTTTGTTTCTCTTCCTAGTGTGGCCACATTAAACAAATCTTTTTCTTTTTCTTTTCCTCCCCACACCACTTTTCACCTAAGGAAATGAGTTACAGAAAAATAATATAGGACTATGTGGCCTCTAGGCCAGCTTTACAAAGACTATTTGAATATACATGGGGGAACAGAAGAAAAGTAAACAATACAAGGACACTTAATACAGAGAGGTTTAAGAAAACATTACACAATTATCAATATTTCAGGAATACATATCTTTCAATAGTAACTGAATATTAATGATCTATATTCTCCAATAAAAGGCAGACCTGCTTCTGTACAGCAAAGGAAACTGCCAATCAAGTGAAGAAACAGCCCACAGAATCAGAGAAAATCTTTGCTAAACACACACACACACACACACACACACACACACACACACACACACACACACACACACGAGACAGAGGACTAGTATTTAGACTATACAGAGAATGAAATGAAGAACAAACTACTTAGTTACCAATGGACTAAAAGACAGCTCTCAAATACAAATGGCTAGCAGAAACTTTAGATGCACTCAGCATCCTCTGCCATCAGGGAAATATCTTACCCCAGTCAGAATGGCTATCAGAATCATCAAAAAAGTAAAGGAAAATATAGGCTGGAGAGGAAGCAGAAAAAGGAAGTTTTCACCTTTGGTGCCACCCCTACGGCAGTCAGTGTGGAGGCTTACCAAACCTGAACCTAAGTTACCTCACGAGACGTACACATTCACGCTCACTACTGCTCTACTGACAGTAACTAGGAAACAGCATCAGACGAGCGGGCCAGCAACTGATGAATGGAGAGCAAAAAATGTGGCACATAGATAGACCAGAATCTTAAGAAAATGTTACAGGATCATTAGCTGTAGGCAAAATACTATATACCAGATCTCTAAAACCTTTCTATATTTTGAGAGTCTCTCTCCTGTGCACCTTAGTGTGCACTCAGATAAAGGTGTTCAACTAAACCTGACTAGCACAACATCTCTAGGCTTGTCTACATGGTCACACAGAGCAGCATGTCCTTCTTTGTTTGCATAGACCACATTTTCTCTGTCTACCCTTTGGGTTATCTCATTGTCTTGGCTATGCTGCTCTGATAGACACACAAGTACAGATGAATTTTTCCCATCTTGGCTTTGTTTCTTCTGAATATGCACATACAGAAGAACTGCTGGATTTGTAATTTCTGGAGAAACCTCGAGACTGTTTTCCATAATACACTCCGTTCACACTGTAACTAACAGGTATGGTGTACAGGATGCTTTAGTTTTATGTATTTAACCCACTTTGTTTTTTTCATGATGTAAGATATAAGGTATTCCATTGTTGTCATGTAGTTACCATTGGCGGAATAGTCTATTTTTATAAGTATTCTTTGCATCCCCTGAGAATACTGGGTGAGGGAATATGTATGTGTTTATGCCTAAATACAATATGTCATGTGTAAGATGTTAGAATATTGCAACCCTAAGAGTAGAATATTCCACCCTCAGTCTACCCAAATTGCCCAGTTTTGGCAGGTGGCAGCAGTAGTAATGGGTTTCTGTACTTTGTAGAATTTCTAGTTGCTTTTTTTTTTTTTTTTTTTGGGTACATGAATGATATCACATCACACATCTTACACACACACACACACACACACACACACACACAGGGGAGGGAGGGAGGGAGGGAGGGAGGGAGGAGGGAGAGAGAGAGAGAGAGAGAGAGAGAGAGAGAGAGAGAGAGAGAGAATATACATGCTCAAGCTGTAAGTTATACAGACTATCTATTCTAAAAGCACTCCTTCCCTAGGGTTCTGATCCCTGACAGCAAGTCCTCAGTCTCCCGCTCCAACTTGCACACCCTACTCTTGTCAGCTATACACTGATGTGGCTGCTGTCCCTGGACTTGATCTATTACTGCTTGGGCTCATGTTTTCTTCTTTGACTCATCCTCTTTTTGCTGGAGGATAACCTCAGGTACTTCCTCTCACACATAAACTGTTCTAGATTCAGAACACATCTTCTTAGAACTGTAGAGGAACTGTTTCCTTGCCTCCCAGAGTCTTGTAGCTTGGTCTCAGTGCCCCAGAGTTTCTCCATAACTTCCTCCATACATGCACTGGCTGTGGAGAACTTACTGAGTGGCCCAGGTGCTCCTGCATTCTAGAGAGCTTTTCCGTATCACTTACAGAACAAGAATCTTGCCTATGTTTTTTTTTTTTTTCTTTAACTGGGACTCAATCAGACCTAGATTTCTAGGGTTGAGTTCCTATATTTCTTTTCCATATGTTAAAACAGTTTGCCTTTTTATTCTGTTTCCTAGGAGATAATTTTCAACCATTCTTTTTTGATATTTATTTGTATTTTGATATTTTTTATAGTATCTTGTCCTAAAGACATCTTCTATCGATTCATCCATTGATACATCCATCCATCCATTTTCCATCCATCTATTGTATGTGTGTGTGTGTGCATGTGCATGGGTGCATGTGTATGTTGTATGTGTGTGTATGTATGTGTATATGTGTGTATGTATATGTGTGTATGTATGTGTGTCTGTGTATATGTGTGTATGTATGTATGTGTATATGTGTATATGTGTGTGTATGTATGTGTGTATGTGTGTGTGCATGTGTGTGTGTGTGTAGACATGTGTAGGCATGGACACTGTTGTCCTTTTTTCTTCCTTAAGTTCAGCACTGTCTTGAGTATCTGGATATTAGAAGGCTGCAATAAAGAGACTGCATCAATAGGCTCAAACAAACTAAAGATATCCAATCAAATATTCTAAAAATATTCTCATATTTAACTGCAAAAATTTAAGTATTAAGTCCAACTGTTAAATTAAAGACACTTGCTTAAGCAAAGTCCTCAGTTTGATCTTCATCCTCCTGGAAGCAAAGAATCAAAACAAACAAACAAAAAAAACCCAAAGTCCTACAAGATGTTCTCTGACCTGCAAACATGTCATGGTATTCATGCATACACAAAATTAAATAAATGTAATGAAAATCTCAAAACAGTAGAAAGAAATTCCACATTGATTCCTGAAACAATTGTCACAAATTACAACCAAAAACTTCAATTGAAGAAAATCCCCTGTACATGCCAGGTAGACGACTGCCGGTCAATAGCTCCAAACCCACAGCTCCTTACTAAAGGGGAAATAGCGACCTCGGCATTATTTCATCAGAACTCTCATCAGTGCAGGGGAAAGACTGAGTGATTGGCCCGTGGTCCCATCTCTGCCTTGGAAGCCGAATGATCACCGTAAGTCTGTGTTGCTCATGTTTAAAATAAAAAAAGCAAAATATCAAACAACAACAAACAGAAAAAGTTTTAACCTAAGTGTGAATGGCATCATCCCCGAATCTCTGAAAGTTATAATCAAACGAGCTGGCAGCTCATCCAGCAAGGACATGGTATAAAGCAAGCAGGTGTTCCAAAGTGAAGTGTTGCTGAAGGATGTACGATGCGGAAGGGAGGAAGACAGGAGAGCAGAGACCAGGCTGGACCACAGAGAACAGAGAAAGTAGGGGATGGCAGTTTAGTAAAGAAACCTAAAAGCTAGTCCCCATCATTTTCAGAGCTAAAAATAATAATGATATATCTTCAAAATAACATAAAACTGTATTTTTTAATTTGCCGATAACCATAAGGCTTCTCGCTCTTGAGAAGACATCATAATAACAACCGATAAAACCTCCTCCCACTGTGTATCTTCTGCCTCTGAGGCAGTGAGCTAATGACAAGGGGATTTCCCTACCTGCACTGCTCAGGGGCAGACCTTGGGCACTTCTTGTATTACACTTTGGCACTAATTACAGAAGTTAGCTCTAGCCATCAGGCTTTCGTTTTGCTGTCTACCTGGGCCTTTTCTAAACAAGCAGAAAATCTCCTCTCAGACTGTTACCATAAATAGAATGTGAGAGATTAGTGGTCCACAGAGCACCAGGGTCAGCTTACAACCTTTTAGGAACAAGAAATCTGACGCTTCCTGACCTTAACTTAGAAGCCTGCAGTTAATAATCACATTAAAGGTGGTTTTTACATGCCAGACAGTTTTTGTTTCCTTTGTTGTTTTTACAAATGGAGTGTCCTTTGTGGTTACTAAAATTATATGCCAAAAGGCATGTAATTAACATTTAAAATATTAAAGCCTCAATGAAGTTGGCCTTGCAGTTTACCTGAGTTAAAAATACTTAATGTCAAAAAAATCTTAATACTAAAATATTGCTTGCACTGTCCCACGGTAGATTTTAACAATGTAACTAACTTTGACAATTAGTATACTGACTCCTCTTTAAGCTGACACTGGACTCTGTCAGACTAAACAAAGCCACAGGCTCCTGCACTGCCCCCCTCTCACCTTTCCCCATGAAGGGTCAACTGTTTCTGGAAGGAAAGAAGCAAGCCTGAAGCGAGCGTTTGGCCAGCAAGGAAGGTCAAAAAGCAGCTGTGCAGCCTGGGGCTGGTGCCAGAGATCAGGCCAGTGTGCAGGGGGAGGGGATCATGACCGCCAAAGGCACCCGGCCCCTCTTCCACAGCCAAGCACTTAACCACAACAAATCTAATTAACACTGCTAGCCAAAAGGAAGTGTGGGTGACCTCTTAAAGTGTGAGGAACTTTCACTTAACATCCCACTAGAGGGATGTACAGCTGAACCCACTGCAGCTGCCTTAGTGGGGTACACAAGTCATTCTTGGGGTTACTGGAACAAGTTAGCTAGGGGCTTTTCAAAGGTGGCTCAGCAATTAAGAGCACTGGCTACTCCTCAGAGACCTGGGATTTAATTCCCAGCCCACACTTGGTAACTCACAACTGTGTGTAACTCCAGTCCTGGGGAGGGATCTGTCTCCTCTGCTGGGCTCCTTGGGGATCAGGAGCGATGAATGGGGGGGGGGGGTACAGACATACATGAGCAGGTGAAACGCCCACACACAGAAGATTGAAGAAACACTAAAATATTACCAAGACACATTATTTATGTCTATGAAATTGTCAAAGAATAAATACAAATAATCTTTAAAGGAGCTGGCTGAGTCTTCAGACCCTGCTTGTTGTTTCCCCTGCTCTGCCACGTTACTGAAAGGCACAGTGAGGCTGCAGAGAGGCTACGGGTGGCAGATCATGACACAGTTCTCCTACGATGGCATCTCACGAGTCTACAAAAGTTTAGGTTTATTAACTGTTGCATGGAACTTTTAATTTTGTGAAAAGAGAAGCTATCATGCAGTGTGTGCAAACATACACACTCGAGAGGCAATGAAGCACTTCACATTAAAAAGTGTGCAGACGTAAAACCAGGCTCCCCAGGAGAAGACTGGGGAGAAGTAGTGAAGCACACAGGTGTGCTGATCTTGTTATAAGTCGTCAGAAAACACACAAGCAAAGAGAAGCCTCTGCTACTAGTAAGCCCACTCGTGTAAATCAGTGCAGGTAGTACTCTGTGGGGCTGTGCTGGTGAGATCTTGTAACACCCCATCTTCTTCAGCCTTCCTTCTTTACCTCTTAAGAAGACACTAAATTAACCTATTATTTTTCTTTATATAGTCAAGTAAAAAGTTTTGGGCTCTTTAAAACAATATTTTTAGAATGTTTAAAAAGTACTTTAGCAACTGAAAATACAGTGTTTAAAATATCAATAGCCTTGGACTACCTTAATGTGGTTATATAACTATACCATTCCTTACAAAATACCTTAAAACAAGAAAATGAAATTCGTTATCTCAGCAGTGCAATTAGTAGAAAAGCAATTCTCCATGAGCTAAAGATAACTGGCCACTCCACAAACGCGCAGAAATGATGTTCCTAGGTACAATTTGTATAAGATGATCACACTTAAATATACGCATATTTGTAAGTATACATGTAATTTAAAATTTTCAAAGCAAGTCCCATTAAAGGAACTGAGGAAAAGAGATAAAATGTTGACAGTACTTTTTAAATATATATTTGCTTCCAAATTAAAAACATAGATATTTACTATGAACAGTAAGTTCCAGCAATTATAACAGATCCTCATTATTTTGGAAGCTGTGTTTTACTACTGAGCTCATTAAAATGTGTGCACATTGTAAAAAAGACCTAAAGGCATGCTAACCGAATTAAAGAGGAAATTTAAATTTTTGCTATTAGTAACTCTTTTAAGAGGTTTTATACCAATAAGATGTATGTAAAGGAAATTTAGTAAAGGTTATTTATCACGATTTATACAAATATCAGTTTGATAACTGAGACAGGAGTTTCTTTCTGACTTCTAATTAGATGTTGGGAGACAATCTGGCATACATCAAGTGCTCTACTGTGGCCTCCCTGAGTGAAAACATCTAACCTGCTATGGAACAAGACTCTGGTCTCTACGCTGTCTTCTAAGTGTTAGGTATGCCCATTCACACATCCATTCCAAATGAATGGTCAGCAGCAGCCTGCAAAGAAGGCAAACTCTGTCTGCACCACAGGCTTGAGTGCTCATTTCATCAACCTAAACCACCTGTGAAAACACACGAGCAATCTGTACTTGACTGTTAAGGTTGAAATACAACCTCTCTAGTTCTGATCAGTTTGAAAACTGTCTTTTCCACAATTAAAGGGTCAATATAAACACAAAATCTAATACTATTTTCTATGATTAGGTTTCAGTAGCTTCAGTCCCCGAACACTGCAATTCTTTCACACAGCTTTCACTGTGGAGAAGGGAATGGGATTCACATCTGCTTTTTGCTTATTTCATTAATGGGTCATGCCTAGGTCTTCTCCACAGATAACCAAGGACCCATCTAAGTCTGCCTCCTGCATAGTTGGCTTGTTCCTGTTCATCACTCCTCAGACAATGCAAATCTCAGTGAACTCACGTCTGTCACAGATCGACCCAATTCATGGGCAATCTTCTCCCATCGACCTGGGGTCCCTCCTGGGAACTTAACCATACTTCTTGTCAGTTGACTGAGGTCCTCTTCTGTCCATTCAGGTGCCTGCAAGACAGTAGACAAGATTTTAAGAGATTGAAAAGATGTTTACTGTAACATCAACGTGCCTGTGAAACAAATTATTGGCAGAACCCTCTCTGCCATGACCAACAGTCACTAAACATGTATCTAGGCTTAGTCAAAGGTAGGGCAGCATCTTTAATCACAGAATAGAGTCTCAGCGGTATCCATAAGATTTCTGCATGTATTTAAAAAACAGATGTAGTGCATAATGCAAAACTATGTTTTTGAAGATACTTTAAAAAAGGACCAGTTTTATACTAAAATAAAAACATTACCAAAGTCCATAAAAATTCTTGCTACAAAATGTAGTGCTGTTCATATAACTCACATGATATGACCAGTAAGTGGTTTTAAGACGTCTAGATGAAAATCTGAGTAAGAAGCATTGAGAACCAGAACTGTGAGAGATTACATGCTTTGCTCATTCTATGTAACAACAATGACATACAATTTTATAAATATTTAATTTGCCAAATGCTAGCTGGCATTCAGTAAAACTTGGGAACAAGTTAAGATTCGGAACTCTTTCGCCAAGATGTGAGCCATCCAGTCTTTGCAAAGCTTCTGGTGTTGAATAGTGAAAACACCTTAAACCTTACAAAACTGCAAACATATTGCTGAGTAATGGTCAAAGACCATTACCAGTAAGACTGAGGGAAGAAACAAACACACATCACTGTTGAGTATGAAGAAACAAAGGACAACTACATTTTAGCACAGGCTACCCCCACTGGAGGCAGCAGCCTCTGTCATCAAACAGTGGAAGATGAAGGAAGTTCATCTCATTTTCCTTTACTGAGAAACAAAGAGAAAGAGAGAAGGGATGGGGGAGGGTGAGAGAAAGGTAGTGGGAGGAAATCTTAGAAACAAATACCTTTTCTAATCACCATTTCCGGTACAGAACCATCAGCATAGACCAACAGTCAGGTGAGTGACTCCAGGGACTCTCTTCAGCCCCAGCACAGCCTCTCCCCAACACGAATCCTTCCTGTCATTCTCCCATTGTGCTCTAACCGCACTGACGTCCGCCTGCCTCACTGCAAGCCTAACAGCCCTTCCTGACTTTTTACTGTCTCCCCGAATCAATGGTTCAAGCCTGCTCTTTTCACCACGTCCAAATGGCAGCCTCACTCATAATCAGAGTGCACTGCCCTGTTAAGGGCTTTCCGAAAGGCTCTGCCATTTGCATTCATTTGCAAAGCAAACTACTTTTATTCACTTTGTTCTGCTATCAAGAATGCTCCCAGAAGCAGAGGAATTGGCACAAACACAACCTGCCACTTAGGAGTCGTAAATAATAGCCATGGTGAGGAGGACTGATCAGTCGCTCTATTTCATATCCACTAAGGGCTGAAAGCCTCAAGCATGTTCATCAGCACAGCCCTGCACTACATGCACACGCTCACACATGCACACGCTCACACATGAAAAGGGAATCTGCACTGGATCTGGCTGGAATTTCTTTGATATTTAATGATCCGAAATTTAATTCTTTAGTCACTTGAGCCAAAAACTACACCTGTTTTCCTTCCTTTTTGCCTCATTTAACAAAAAAATGTGTTATTTAGATATCATTTAGAGAAACAAATTAGATTTTCAAAGAAATACTACTATTATTGATAAACCCCTAAACTCTAATGCAAAAGAAAATACAAAAAGGGCAAAGCTTGAGGAGAATTTAAATATAAGCTAGAAGTGCAAAGTGAAGCCATGAAGAACAGTATCCTCACGGAGACAGCCTCAGCGTCAATGCACACCAGTGTAGGTTGCTTCGGAGCACAGCAAAGCACTGCTGTGCTCTCAAGAAGAGATGTCTGCATTAGCTTAAATAGACAAGTGTGCAGCACTTCCATTTGTAGTAAGCTGATTTTCCAAATATCCTATCCATATTAACAGTGGACATTAAAAACCAACTGCATTTTAATTTCTCATTAATGAGTCTAAAAACATAGCACTACTGTTTTCCTGGGAAGGCAACGTTTTATCTAGATCAAATGCTTGCATCAAAAACCTGAAAAGGAAAAGTCACTGACTGCCTCAGCAAACTTCCTCTTGGTTTCAGTTATTTCATGGCCATGGTTCTTTCTAATATTGTTAAAAGATGGGTAATAATAAGAACTCATGGGCTGAAATCTGAGCGTGGCCTTTGAGCTCCTCGTTATTCCCTCTCCTACAGCTGCAAGGCCCTTGGGTGAATGTGTAATTCCTCAGTAATAGTGGTGTCTTTAAAGGAACAGAGCCCACTGTGATCCAGCTACTCCAGCAGCCACGAGGGTGGCCGTGCTGTGCATGTATTCTACCTGGTCCACTATAGAGCTGACTGTAGCTGGGAAAGTCAAATGAATGCATAAGCATACGGCTGTGCCACTTAAACCCACGTGTGTCCAGTATTACTGACACACCGGGCCAAAAATTCATCTCTACAGTAAAGTAATGGCAGATACCACATGGTGTGGGGACAGCTGTTGGGATTACACAAGCATCCCAATTTTGCATCAGAAAAGCTCCGCTCTGGGAATAAATCTCCATACTGAATGCAAAATAAAAAGTAACTTTTCAAATTATTCAGTAGTTTGTGTAATGATCCCCAAATAAGAATGAATAGGGACATTTAAATTGTATTAACAAAAAAAAAAATACTCCTTTGGGATGAATTTTTGTATAAAGCCTGCTATGGCGCCTCTGAAAATCTTTACTATCCTTGCATTACAAGGGCTTGGCGTGCCAGGGTGGGCTCACTGCTGCGTTTATTGAACCTAAATGCAGTAGTTTCCCCTTCCAGCTTTGGACCATAAAATGCGAAATATCAAGTATTATCCCATTTATTTGGCTGAGAAATTATGGTTACATTAAAGAAAAATATAATTACTACTTGCTGCATTCTCCTATTTTCGGTGGAAGGTCCTTTTCTATTTAATGGATACTTACAATTGTACATTGAACCATTTTTAGTTGGTTTAGTTCAACTCAGAATCTTAGGGATTTTACTCGAGAAAATGTTTTTTTACTCTGTCCACTGGTTAAAATGTCAGTTGTACAGTTATAACACAGACAGCATCCCTAGAACTCTTTATTTTGTACAGTTTTAGAATGCATGTGGCTTTTAGCTATATAATTTCCTTTCCAACTTAAAAGTGACTGTGACAAACTTCTGTGTAAAACAATGATACGCTAAGAACAACAAAATTAAAAACCAAACCACCTGGAATGTCTTCACTCCGAAGCCCCTCTTTGTGTCTTACAGATAGCCATCTTCTCACCATCCACACGGGCTCATCATGGAGCTGCTCACAGCCTTTCACAACCTCTGCTTCCAAGAGTTGGACACAATATAAAGGCCAGACCAGACCCTGGAAAAACCTCCACTCAGTGATAGGCAAAAGTGTTCCACTACTGAGATAAATCCACCAAGACTATATCTCTGTGTGGCTCCTGCCAAAACCTGAGAAGTTATCTTGGAATGAATTATGCTACTCTGCCCTGGCTATTTCCCTGCTCACTTCTGGGAGGGCTGACTTCTGGGACGCTCTGACTCCTCTTGCAGCTCTGCGGGCATCTTGCTGCTGGATTCTTTCTCAGGCAACTGCTGCTATTCCGATCAGGTCAACAAGCTGGACCACACTCTTGTGGATCTTGAAAGCATTTTCTCATGGCTTTAGCCTTTCAGACTGTTTGCAATCAGCCAACACTATACCTTCCATTGCTAACCCACGGAGTAGGCCAGGCGTCAAAGTGCCTGATGCAACAACACCAGTGTTCCCTGTTGTGTCCACAGACATCTGTGATTGTTGAACACTGGAAAGACTTCCTCAAACATCAACTCAAAAAGTTTTGCCTCTAAGCAGAGGCAGGCAAATCTCTCTGAGTTCAAGGCCAGTCTGGTCTACATAGTGAGTTCCAGGACAGCCCAAGACATACAATATCAAAAACAAAACAAAATAAAACAAAACACAAAATTAACAAAAATTCTCACTACTGCTCTCACTTTTTCCTTTTCTTTATATTTTTGAAAGTAACTGTGCCCGGAAAGAAACCTGTTCCTTTTAGCTTCTTCCATGATGATCAAGGGGTATATGGTAACACATATTTACTTAGAAAGTTCAGGACTCATTCTTGACTGGCATGACCTCCTTCTTTTTCTGATAGCAGCACAGGCCAGCCAGGTTGGTATACCTTTGGGGTGACAGCATAACAAAAGGTATAAGAAAATCAACCTAGTCCTGGTTTAGTCACTTCAAATTTCCTGCAGGAAATCACAATGTCCCAGGTCATGCTCATGGGGTTGAATATATTTCTTACCAATACAGCTGTAAGTGGGGCATCGAGCTAAAGTCTGTAATTGGTATAAAACATGTTCTCTTCTTGTACCTCTTTAGGGTCTGGTATCCAGAGTGCATAAAGAATTATTAAAATGACTGCATTATATTTTGATGGTCTCCTTCTATAACTGTTTCTAAGTATAATCACACCCCCCCTTTGATTTTTTATGTACACATCCTCAATGGTAGCAAATTATAAAGTCAGCAAATAACTGTTAAATAAGTTTTGGGGGATAAAAACAGAAGAATTCATACAAAAATCAGACAGTGACTAGGTAGGAAAATAAGTTCAGGATACACTAAAGGTGAACAGCTCTAAGTAGTGAGGATGATGACTACTCCAGCCTCACCCACAGTGATGGGCACAGAGCTCTTGCTTGTGCAGTCGGAGACCCACCAGAGAAGATGCTCAGTCGCAGGGGACATTTTAATTTATGGATTTATAGCTTTTAAAATTAGATGTCATCTCAGGAGAATAACTACTTTGTCTTCAGGCAGAAAATTTTCTGTATTATCCTACTGGGGGAAAAGCTGAAACCAAAAGAAATTGAAGAGATTTAAAAAATATATCACGGCATATGATTGATAAATGCTATAGGGAAAATTAAAAATCAGTTGTATTTTTATCTACTCTACTTTATAGTGGTGCATGTATTTTTCAAAGGTCATAACTAATATTCAATATAATGGCACTTGATTTTTGGACCACTAGCATCTTTTAAAGCATAAACTTCACATTTTTAGAAATTGTATTTGCTTAAAATAGATTCATTTCAATTAGAACTGTTCTAGTCCTTTGCCCTATTTTCCAGCAAGAAGAAACAGAAACTTACAAAAGTTGAGAAAACCTTAAATTCACTGTGCTATGAAGAACAGTGCTAGGAGAGTTCTTAGGCTCCCCAATTTCAGCTAAATAATCTATCAGCAGATCCTGAGGTTATTAATCGACATGTGAATGTTGAAAAGAAAATCTGCACCAAGACAAATCATTGGATATGACTATCTTTTCAATGTTTATATAAGGTTAAGTAGCGTGACAATTTACCTGACATTATTGTCAGGTTTGCAAATTCTTACATTAAGATAAACTATTTTTATCCTACGAAATAATTTCCCTTTTATTGCACATAGAGCTGAGAGTTGATCTGTGGTAGCATGTGGAAACCGCTAACATTGCTGCAACTTCTGAGAAAAACTACTATTTCTATAGAAAAGCAAGTGAGTTTAGTCTGCTATGTTATGTTCAAAAGCCGGTTAGTAGCAACTTCCAGCTTCTCACAATGCCCCCAATTTGTTTCTTACAAATTAGCCAATGATCCATTCAACATCCTTAGTGTGGGCCTGCTGTATGTTGGATACAATCAAAGAGAGTTTCGTTTGCTTCTACCTGTTGATATGTTTGCTATGCTACATTAAAGTTCTCGAGTGTTAAAGCAGCTGTGGACAGTTAAGAGCCTCAGCTGCTCTCCCAGAGACTCCCATCTGGAGATTACTCCCAACACCCACATGGCAGCTCACAACCATTTGTAACTCTAGTCCCAGAGGATCCAACAGTCTCTTCTGGCCTCTGTAGACACTGTATGCACATTGTACACACACATACATGCAAGCAAACCACCTATATACATAAAATAAATAAATTTTAAAAACACATAAAAGAATAGAAAAGCACTTAATTTTTATTGCTTACCCTGGGAGAAAAACCCTACTGATTGGTATCATTTAAATGTGAGTAGAGAAATATCACAACCCAGAAATTTAATATAGAATAAAAGGGAAATATGACAATTTATCAGCTTTTTCTAGAGACTGTGGAAAACAGAAATTAATGAGTGAGAAATCACAACATGGAATTAGAAAAAACAACTGAGACTGCACTGTTGAAAAATGGAGTTAAGTTGTACTACACAGTATGGATGTCATCAAAGCTGTGTTCTATGATCTGTCTGTGGTTCTGTGCCTATTCTCTGCATCTGTAGCCTGCATCCTAGGGCCAGTTGGGAGATACACACACTGGTCATGAAAATAAAACAGGAAAATATCTACAGTGCAGCATCTGTCACTCCTTTGCAGGGTTGAACATTATTTTATTATA
The DNA here is from genome assembly GCF_011064425.1 of Rattus rattus. Lineage (NCBI taxonomy): Eukaryota > Metazoa > Chordata > Mammalia > Rodentia > Muridae > Rattus > Rattus rattus. The sequence goes on along the minus strand of NC_046167.1, from coordinate 5,722,198 downwards.
CATAGATACACACCATAGTCTGTTTATCCATTAATCTACTGATAAATCGATTTCTCTCTCTTTTTATTCTATTGTCAGGTATGCTACTGATAGTATATGTGTACATGTTTAGACCTGTTTTCATCTCAAACCATATTCCTATAGTATTATAGAATGGATTTTATTACCACATAAAGTAAAAAATTAAAGAATTATAAATACTGAGATTGTCATTATGGGTAATCAACAAAGATTAGCAGAGAGCTTACAGCAACTATTTGGGAGAAATTAACAGCAAATTTCTAAAAGCAAACATCTTCAGCTTATGGAAAGAATTAATTGGATTCTACCACCTATTGTAAAAGAAATGCTAATTCCTGAAGCTCCTACATTCTATACTGACACAATTCAGTTGGGAATGGCAGGCTAGAAGTCAGACATTTAAAAAAAAAAAAAAAAGGCAAAGTAATTCAAAGCCCATATATTTCAGCTCAAAAATCAAGAGTTATATGTAGTTCTTATAGTATTAGTAAATTTTCCTGGATCTCTTAATAGAATGAGTTGTTTGGCATATAGAAACTGCTGACTTTAGTCTTGATAATTCATAATTAACCTTATGCAACTGCAACAGGCAATCAGAAATAGAAACTATCCATTATATTGCCATATTTGGTCTCATATAGTCTTCTTATTAGCACAAGGAAATAAAAAATTGACCAAAAATAGAAAGTGTGTTAGAAGCCTCAAAATGTCATGAAAAATACAATGTTAACAGTAAAGGTTTAAAGAAAAAAATTACTATCATTTTGCAACAATGCAAAAAAATTATAAAAGTGTACTAATTGTTCTTTTTTTCCATTATCTGCTGGAAGCAACCCTAAGGATACCAAAAAAATTAAATCTGTCAGATGAATGCACTTCATTTTGCAGAATTCGAAAAACTAAAGTTTGTACAGCCATACCACAGATACATATTCAGGGTTTCAACTGACAACTGCTTTGAGTACTGAAAAGGCTGATTCTGTAATTACACATTTACTAGAGGCAATAGCTATTATGGGCATCCTGTACAAATAAAGACTGACAAAATTGGGAATAATTTATTTGTTACCATATCACACAATCACATATTTTCCACACAATGGATGGAAACTTTTAACTTTTATACAATGAGTATAACTTTTAACATATTAAAAGATACAATCAAAATATAATTCAAAGCATTATACAGCCAATTATAATTATAAGTGCTATAAGAATCCATACCAAAAAAAAAAAAAAGACTTTTCTTGAATGCGTTTGTAAGAAGACACCTTTATGAAAGGTAGCGACAGACCTAGTGACCTGTAGGGAGAGGTGTAAGGCTATAAATCTGGCTACTAGTGGGGTAGGAGAAAGCATTTCACGAGCTCAGAAACTCAAGGCCAGCAACTAAGGAAGAACCTGTCTCAAGAAGCTAAAGATTAAAGTCAGCCAAGGAGGACAAGCCTTTAACCACAGTTATTTGAAGATACATACTTTTAATCACAGTATTTAGAATTTGTGCAAAACTAGCCTGGGCTACATACACTTGAGACATCCCAGACAAGCTGGGCTGTACAGGAAGGCTCTTATTGCAGGCGTAGATTGTGAAGCACTTACCTAAGATGCCAGTACTGACAGAGTTAAAACAGAGAGGTGGGTGTGGTCCGCACCCACTCCCACAACATCCAGAGGGAGCCTGACTCCAAGGTGCTCTAACATGCCCAGGGTCAGAGGTGAGGAGGCCACAACAGCTGCCCAACACCCGGAGTAAATCAGACACCCAGGATCCAGAGATGCAGAAACAAGGGCACAGGTTCCTTCAGGTCTGAACCAGTGCCCTGAGCAGATCTTGGGTACTGGCCCCACGCCAAGTACCAAAACACAGAGAGGAAGCCAGACTCCCAGGTGCTTTAACATGCCCAAGATCACAGGATCACAGATTCACAGGATCACAGAATCATAGGATCACAGAGACAGCTGAACTGTGACGAGTTCTGACACAACCAGAATCATAGAAGGGACAGGCTGTAGTCAGAGACAGCAAGTGAAAGTAACATTAGAGATAATCACATGGCGATATTTGGATTTAGAATTAGATCTCATGATGATGATAGAGGAATTTAGGAAGGACTTAAATAACTCCCTTAAAGAAATACAGGAGAACACAGGTAAACAGGTAGAAGCCCTTAAAGAAGAAACAAAAATTCCTTAAAGAATTATAGGAAAACACAACCAAACAGGTGAAGGAATTGAACAAAACCATCCAGGATCTAAAAATGAAAATAGAAACAATAAAAAGTAATGAAGGGAGACAACTTTGAACACAGAAAACCCAGGAAAGGGATCAGGAATCATAGACTCAAGCATCACAACAGAATAAAAGAGATTGAAGAGAGAATCCCAGGAGCAGAAGATACCATAGAAAACATCAACACAACTGTCAAAGAAAATGCAAAATGCAAAATGCAAAAAGCTCCTAACTGAAACCATCCAGGAAATCGAGGACACAATGAGAAGACCAAACCTAAGGATAATAGATACAGAAGAGATAGAAGATTCTGAACTTAAAGGGGCAGTAAATATCCTCAACAAAATTACAGAAAAAAACCTTCTTTAACCTAAAAAAAGAGATGCCCATAAACATACAAGAAGCCTACAGAACTCCAAATAGATTGGACCAGAAAAGAAATTCCTTCCGTCACATAACAGTCAAAACACCAAATGCACAAAACAAAGAAAGAATATTAAAAGCAGTAAGGGAAACATATAAAGGCAGACCTATCAGAATCACACCAGACTTCTCACCAGAGACTATGAAAGCCAGAAGATCCTGGCAGATATAATACAGACCCTCAGAGAACAGAAATGCCAGCCCAGGCTATTATACCCAGCAAAACTCTCAATTAACATAGATGGAGAAACCAAGATATTCCATGACAAATACAAGTTTACATAATATCTTCACACAAATCCAGCCCTACAAAGGATAATAGATGGAAAACTTCAACACAAGAAGGGAAACTAACACGTAGAAAAAGCAAATAGGTAAAGTTCTTTCAACAAGGCCAAAAGAAGAGAGTCACACAAACATAATTCTACCTCTAACAACAAAAATAACAGAAAGCAAAAATCACTTTTCCTTAATATTTCTTAATATTAATGGACTCAAATCCCCAATAAAAAGACATAGACTAACTGACTGGATAAAGAAACAGGACACAACATTTTCCTGCATACAGGAAATGCACCTCAGTGATAAAGACAAAGACTACCTCAGAGTAAAAGGCTGGAAAAAATTTCCTGGCAAATGGTACCAAGAAACAAGCTGAAATACCATTCTAATATCAAATAAAATTGACTTTCAACCAAAAGGTATCAAAATGAATAAAGAAGGACACTTGATACTCATCAAAAGGAAAATCTACCAAGATGAACTCTCAATTCTGAACATCTATGCTGCAAATGCAAGGGCACTCACATTCATAAAAGAAACTTTACTAAAGCTCAAAGCAAACAGATATTAAAAACAAGGACTTCATGAAGTTCTTAGGCAAATGGATGGAAGTAGAAAATATCATCCTGAGTGAGGTAACCCAATCACAGAAAAACACATATGGTATGTACTCACTGATAAGTGGATATCAGTCCAAGATACAATTTACAGACCACATGAAGCTCAAGAAGAAGAAAGACCAAAGTGTGAATGCCTCAGTACTTCTTAGAAGGGGGAACAAAATACTCACAAGAGGAAGTACAGAGACAAAGTGTGGAACAGAGACTGAAGGGAAAGCCATCTAGAGACTGCCACACATGGGGATCCATCCCACATGCAGTCACCAAACCCAGACACTATTAGGGGATGCCAAGAGGTGCATGCTGACAGGAGCCTAATATAGCTGTCTCCTGAGAGGCTCTGCCAGAGCATGACAAATACAGAGGCAGATGCTTGCAGCCAACCATTGGAATGAGAATGGGATCCCCAGTGGAGAAGCTAGAGAAAGGACTGAGGTAGCTGAGAGGGTTTGCAACCCCATAGGAAGAAAACAATATCAACTAAGCAGACAGTCCAGAGCTCCTGGGGACTAAACCACCAACCAAAAAGTACACTTCGAGAGACCCATGGCTCCAGCTGCATATGCAGAAGCGGATGGGCTTTGTAGAGCATCAGTGGGAGGGGAGGCCCTTAGTCTTGTGAAGGCTAGATGCCCAGTTGGGTGAGTGGGTGAGCGAGTCCTCTCATGGAAGCAGGGGCTGAGAGGATGTGATATGGGATTTCTTCAGGGGAAACCAGGAAAGGGGATAACATTTGAAATAGAAATAAAAGGAAAACATTTTTAAAAAAGGAAAAAATATTTTAAAATGTCTTACAGCTATATAGAAATGGTAATCATCCAATATTATGAGTACACTACAAGAAAATTACTTTCAAGGTAATTTTATTATATGAATTTCATACCAATTTTAGAAAAATGCTAAAATAAATCCACTTACCCAACAACCAACCAAATTAAAAAAATCTACACTGAGACATCAAAAAGACAAATTGCACACACTATCAAGTACTGGTAAAGCAGATCAATGTGAATTGTCACAAGCTGGATGAAGAAATTGGTGACAATTACTTGAGAGCAACGGTCAGTGCATAGGAGAGCCAAGTCAGCACAGCCTGGCCTGTGTAGAACAAGTACCAACTGCGTGCTACTTACTACTCCACAGAGCACCATGCTGGAGTCCTCCAGCACAACAGGAGAAGGCACGGTGCTCTCCTCACAAGGAGACACAGATGAGAGACTCTCACACCATGTGTTTCACTTCTGGAGGGTGGGCGGGGTGGTAGTTTTAGAGTCCTACAGATCCCTTAAGCATTTACTAGTTAGCTATGGTTTTAGGCAAATATGAATTTTATTTTCCCATCGATTATGGATTGTTTTTCTTGTGTCCTCTTAACAATATATTTGGATTGTAGAAGCTGGGCAGGGTACGGAGTATAGACAACCATTTTGAGTCCCAGCCCCAACTTTAGGCAAGTTTGGATTTTCTTTTGGCATTATGAAATTTTTGTTCTTTACATTTAACCCTATAATTTTTTCTACTGTTGCCAATTATCTGGTCAACATCTCATTTTTTATCTAAAATTCTGAAGATCTGAACTACATTAAAGAACAGAGCAAACACCCGCTCATCTCCTTACCCTGGTATGGAGAAGCAGGCCTGGCCTGCTGTCTCGTCTTACACACGCTGTGCCGAGGGGGTGCTAGCTCAATGCACCTCCTTCCCAGACTCACACGTTTTAGCATAAACACATCCAGGTCATGACAACTGATTTTCACAGCTTCTTGATATTAGGGCCTTCCACCTGTAGTTTTACTTCACGTACAGATTAATGATTGAGAACTAAACTGATCTTGTCTGTGAGATAAGTCAGTAAGTTAGCATTCACATGAATACATGGGTCTCCTGAACCTTTTATTTGAATATTCACTGGTCACTATCTCCAGGCCTAGAGTGGTGCTCAGTGGTTAGGAACACTGTCTGCTCCTCCACAGGCTTTGGGTTTGAGTCAAAGAATCCACATGGAGGCTCACAACTATCTGCAGCTTCAGTTTTAGGGGTTCTGGTGCCTTCTTCTGTCCTCTGTAGACACCAGGAACACATAGTGCATGAACATGCAGGTAAACAAGAAAGAAAGGAAGGAAGGAAGGAGGAGGGAAGGAAGGGAGGAAGGGAAGGAAGGAAGGAAGGAGGAGGAGGGAGGAAGGAAGGAAGGAAGGAAGGGGAGGGAGGAAGGAAGGAGGAAGGAGGAAGGAAGGAAGGAGGAAGGAAGGAAGGAGGGAGGGAGGAAGGAGGGAGGAAGGAGGAAGGAAGGAGGAAGGAAGGAAGGAGGGAGGGGAGGGAGGAAGGAAGAAGGGAGGAGGGAGGAAGGGAAGGAGGAAGGAGGGAGGAAGGGAGGAGGAAGGAAGGAAGGAAGGAAGGAAGGAAGGAAGGGAGGAGGAAGGAGGAAGGAAGGAAGGAAGGAAGGAAGGAGGGAGGAGGAAGGAAGGAGGAAGGAGGAAGGAAGGAAGGAGGAAGGAAGGGGAGGGAGGAGAAGGAGGAGGAAGGAGGAAGGAAGGAGGAAGGAAGGAAGGAGGGAGGAAGGAAGGAGGGAGGAAGGAGGAGGGAAGGAAGGAGGGAGGGAGGAGGAAGGAGGAAGGAAGGAGGAAGGGAGGAGGAAGGAAGGAGGAAGGAAGGAAGGAAGGGAGGAAGGAAGGTAGGGAAGGAGAGAGAGGAAGGGAGGAAGGAAGGAAGGAAGGAAGGAAGGAAGGGAGGAAGGAGGGAAGGGAAGGAGAGAGAGGAAGGGAGGAAGGGAGGAAGGAAGGGAGGAAGGAAGGAGGAAGGGGGAGGGGGAGGGAGGGAGGGAGGGAGGAAGGGAGGAAGGGAGGGGGAGGGGGGAGAGGAGGGGAGGGGGGGGGGGGGGGGAGGGGGGGGGGGGGGGGGGGGGGGGGGGGGGGGGGGGGGGGGGGGGGGGGGGGGGGGGGGGGGGGGGGGGGGGGGGGGGGGGGGGGAGGGGGGGGGGAGGGGGGGGGGGGGAGGGAGGAGGGAGGAAGGGAGGGAGGGAGGAGGGAAGGAAGGGGGGGGGGGAGGGAGGGAAGGGAGGGAGGGAGGGAGGAGGGAGGGAGGGAGGAAGGGAGGAAGGGAGGGAGGAAGGGAGGAAGGAAGGAAGGAAGGAAGGAAGGGAGGAAGGAAGGGAGGAAGGAAGGAAGGGAGGAAGGGAGGAAGGGAGGAGGGAGGGGAGGAGGGAGGGGGGAAGGAAGGAGGGAGGGAGGGAAGGAGGAAGGAAGGGAGGAAGGGAGGGAGGGAGGGAGGGAGGGAGGGAGGAAGGGAGGGAGGGAGGGAGGGAGGAAGGGAGGAAGGGAGGGAGGAAGGGAGGGAGGGAGGGAGGGAGGGAGGAGGAGGAAGGAAGGAAGGAAGGAAGGAAGGAGGGAGGAAGGAGGAGGAGGAGGAAGGAAGGAAGGAAGGAGGGAGGGAGGGAGGGAGGGAGGGAGGGAGGAAGGAAGGAAGGAAGGAAGGAAGGAAGGAAGGAAGGAAGGCAAAAAAGCAGAAGAAAGGAAAGGATGACGGAGGAAGGAAGGGAGGAGGGAGGAAGGAAGGAAGGAAGGAGGAGGAGGAAGGGAGGAGGAAGGAAGGAGGAAGGAAGGAAGGAAGGAAGGAAGGGAGGGAGGGAGGAAGGAAGGAAGGAAGGAGGAAGGAAGGAGGAGGAAGGAGGGAGGGAAGGAAGGGAGGGGAGGAAGGAGGGAGGGAGGGAGGAAGGGAGGGAGGAAGGAAGGGAGGAAGGGAGGAAGGGAGGAAGGAAGGAAGGAGGAGGAAGGAAGGAAGGAAGGAAGGAAGGGGAAGGGGAAGGAAGGAAGGAAGGAAGGAGGGAGGAGGGAGGAAGGAAGGAAGGAGGGAGGGAGGAAGGAAGGAAGGAAGGAGGGAGGGGAAGGAAGGAGGGAGGGAGGAAGGAAGGAGGAAGGGAGGAAGGAAGGAAGGAGGGAGGGGAGGAGGAAGGAAGGAGAAGGAAGGAAGGAAGGAAGGAGGAAGGAAGGAAGGAGGAAGGAGGAGGAAGGAAGGAGGAAGGAAGGAGGAAGGAAGGAAGGAGGAAGGAAGGAAGGAGGAAGGAAGGGAAGGAGGAAGGAAGGAAGGAAGGAGGAAGGAAGGAAGGAAGGAAGGAGGAAGGAAGGAAGGAGGGAGGTAGAAAGGGAAGGAGGAAGGAAAGGAAGGAGGAAGGAAGGGAGGAAGGGGGGGAGGAAGGAAGGAGGAAGGAAGGAGGAGGGAGGGAGGAAGGAGGAGGAAGGAAGGAAGGAGGAAGGAAGGAGGAAGGAAGGAAGGAAGGAGGAGGAAGGAGGAGGAAGGAAGGAGGAAGGAGGGAGGAAGGAAGGAAGGAAGGAAGGAAGGAAGGAAGGAGGAAGGAAGGGGAGGAGGAAGGAGGGAGGAAGGAAGGAGGAAGGAAGGAGGAAGGGAGGGAGGAAGGAAGGAAGGAAGGGAGGAAGGAAGGAAGGAAGGAAGGAAGGAAGGAAGGAAGGAAGGAAGGAAGGAAGGAAAGAAGGAAGGAAGGAAGGAAGGAAGGGAAGGAGGGAGGAGGAAGGAAGGAAGGAAGGAAGGAGGAGGAAGGAAGGAGGAGGAAGGAAGGAAGGGAGGAGGAGGAAGGAAGGAAGGGAGGGAGGAAGGGAGGAAGGGAGGAAGGAAGGGAGGAAGTTAGTTGAAATGAGAATATTCTAACCGTATTGTTTCAGATTCACCCAGATTCCTGAGAAGGCTGTTGTGTTGTTGCCACCTGACTCTAACTCCAAGTCAGGACAAGTCAGCTTATTCCACAAGATAAGTCAGCTTATTCACTAGTCGAGAACTTGAAATGGTGACAGGAAGATTTTCTCATGAAAGATAAGACTGTACGGTGAGTATTAAGAGACCGGATGAAGCAAATCACTGGAGTCAATCTAGTTCAATAATTGAATTCAATTTACCTTATAGAGAGCTCAGTGGATATAAAGACCTCAGGCATTGGTTTGTTTATGGTGACAGAGGAGTGTAAGTGAGTAGGACATAACAATCTAAGAATTATACCCCAGCCTTAAAAAGTGCATTCTCATTTCTCATGATTAAGAACAGATGTCCCGGAAATATAAAACATAAACTAAAGCTTATACCCCAGAATGCAGAAAAGTATTTTACATCATACAAGGGAGGAACAAATGCAAATGGGAAGAACACAGGTTTACTGAGTGAGTGGTCCACAGGACGGGGCCAGCACTGTCCATAGCGAGTAGGAAGAACTCTGCCTCCTCACAGGCCGATCTTTCCCTTTTCATTTATAAATACAGTATGATTGGTTTTCTGAGTTTCCCATTTGCTAAAATAAAACATAATTTACTCAGTACCTGTTCTGTTTAACATTATAATCCCCAAGTGTTCATTTGGAGATACAGAGGACAACTAAGAAAATGGCATTCACTTAGTTAATAACATAATGCCTGTCTAGGACAGTGGTTTTCAACCTATGGGTCTCAATCCCTTGGGGCTGCATATTAGATATTTCCATTAAAATTCATAACAGCAGCAAAATTACAGTTATGAAATACCAACAAAATAATCTTATGGTTGGGGGGCATCACAACATGAGGGCCCTTATTAAAGGGATTAGGGATTAGGAAGGTTGAGAACCACTGTTTAGCACAAGCAGCATCTTAGCTGTTATGAAGTACGGTGTGTCCTCAGGTTTCCACGCCCACGGATGCAGTGAGACTGAAGGTGGCAGAGAGCAGGTAGTAAGGTGGTAGTTATCAACTATAGGACATGCAGGCCTCAAAACACTCACCTTAGAGACTTAATTATCAATATTACTGTGGCATTCTTAGAATTAAGTGTAAACTACTTCCATTACAGAAAGCTTCTAAGAAAAAATTCAGTTTATAGAATATAAACTATAACTTAGAGTCAATAATCGGCACAAGAGAAATGATTTAAAGATAATCTTTGTATTGTGTGGGACAGTTTTTGCATGAGATTATAAAACTGAAGGTGACATTAGAGAGTAGTAGACAGTGGAACAGATAGTGATAAAATTTATAATTCCATTAATCTTTGGAAAATTAAATCACAGTGTATGTCTGATCCACCTTTAGTACACATTTCACTATTTTCATAGTATTCGTCCATTACAATATACACGAATGCTCTCTGGCAAGCTGGGACATAAGTATTGTATCCATATAAACGTATACTTTGTTCTATGCTTCTGTTTTATCCTAGTCTGTAAAACTCACGCAAGACTATAGCTATTATCTTTTTACTCAAAGAAACAACTACTATACAACTACACAACTATATAACTATAAAGTACTAGAATGAGATGAGTTAGTTAATTTAGTGAAGTATGAAAATCTGCTGAATTCTACATTCTTCTGCTTAAGATCAATGTGTCACAGTTCAGAAGAATCCCGTCTTTAGTTGTAAAACATCACTTAGAATTCATTTGTATGTGAAGAAAGAAGCATGAGCAAAGAAATTCTGAATATAAATTCAGTAACTGAGACAAAGCAAGGCAAAGTTTTTAGAACTGGAAGGGGTAAGGTCTGTGAACTCTTGGGCCTTACTCCATCTGGCCAGCAACAGTGTGAGCAGAGCTGAAGCCTGTGGTTCTCTGCCGTCAGAGAAGAGAACCGGGTGTCTCTGCACACAGAGAAAAGGGTGAGGCCCGGAGACTAAGGACGGACTAATGATAGGCTCTGGGCAAAGAAGAGCGTGAATGAAGACTGTGTTGGGAAACACCGAGAGGACAGACGCATTTGATACTGCTATTATATAAGTTACACCTCAGACAAAGCTGTGAGGGCACAGGGGCTAAATCTCCACAGGAAGTGACTGTAAAGACTGAAAGTAGAATTTTAGTGAAGCAAGAACGCAAAGTGCGTAATAATAAACATTGAAAACTTTCTGTTGTTGTTTTATTTTTTGAGACAGGGTTTCTCCATATCTTGCTCTATAGACCATCTCTAGGCTCAGCCGCAGAGTGCTGGGACTAAAGGTGTGCCACCACCACCAGACTACACTCCAGTCCTCACAGAACTGGTCTCCCCGTCCTGAGAGTTCGAAGAACGCCAGAGTGTATTTTAATAGTGTTGTGCAATTACTGTGGTGAATAGCCTTGAAACTATTCTATAATAAAGTTTCCCCCTTTTCTATATGCTTTACTTACACAGGGATCTTTAAAACCCAAATCCAAAAAATACATCATTTTTATAATAGGGAAAATTCAAATTTTTATCTTTTGGCAAAAGAAAGGCAATTTGGAACTGATATTGGCACAAATTACTCTGAAGAGGAAAAAAGCGTTTTATGACATGTTTTATGACATGATAAAAACAATTTTCCTAAAGGATAAACTAATAAGTGATAAGAAGTAAGATGACACTGTCAAGGATCAATACAGAGAGTGACAACAATGATAAATGACCTGTCTGTCACTGGACAGTTCAGCTTGTACCAGGTAATGTACATTAAAAAGCCTTAAGCAAAACAAAACAACAAAAAATTCTAAGATCTACACAAAAACATCCCGTTAACACTCTAGTGTTCTCAGGGTCTATCTTAGTGCGTGTGTGCGTGTGTGTCTGCATGCATACAGGCATATGTATATATATATGTGCATGAGTGGAACCCACAGGTCACTCACGGGTCCCATTCCCCAGTACCCATCTACTATGTTTTGAGAGAGGAGACCTGCACCTGACCCCCTGGACTCAAGAGTGTGCTGTCATACCTGGGTCCTGGGAATCAGCCTTAGGGCCTCATGCTTTCATGACAAGTGCTCACTAACTTGGTTGTTTTTTTAAGCCTGGAAAAATGATACTGAGTTTAACAGGCTTAAAATTACAGTCCTAGTCAAATTTTACCTTTTAATCCAATAACAGAAAGGTAAAAAAGATGTCAACTATAGTACAAAGATAACAAAAGAAAACAATAGACAGACTGGTATGAATAACAACAGGAAATAACACCAGGAAAATAATTTATATAGTCACTTAAAGTAAATAATTTTGTATATGGTTACAGAGACTAGAAAATGGCTGAATTAGAATTAAGGTGGATATTTTTATATTTCCCTGAACTTTATACAAATTTGTTTCAATTGAGGTAAAGAAACCAATTTTTCTCCAAGAGTGGTAGTGTGCTGGAGCCTAAATATATCAACTATTTTCAGACACATTTTGATTCAGTTAAATATATCCCAAGTTAAACATAAAACTATATAAACTTAACACTAATTAAGTTATACCAAAAGAATGCATAAGTGTCAAACATCTCATCTGCAAAATACTTGAGACCAATGCTTAGAGTTAGAGGGCCGCACTTTGGATCACTGTCACAGACGTCTCACGGGTCGAGCAATCCTTAACCCAAGACTCAGCATGATGCTCAAAGCAGTTCAGACTTCAGTGTTTCAGATCCAGTCAGGATGCACTCCTGTCTGACCACAGGTCACTATCTGAATGCTATGGACGTTTCTAGCTACTCTGTCTGCAGTGACTATGCACCTCCTCAGCCCTTTACTGTGCTGACAGTGGAGACAACCAACCACAGAAACCCAGCACTGCTACAAAGCAAGGATCCTTCCTTCCAAGGAGACATCTGAAAACACACACGCTGGTACACAGCACCTCTACTCTAACACGTTGATAGAGAAAGTTAGTTTAAATGTGTAACTGTAAGATTATTGAAAAGCTTCTTCCTGGAAAAAAATTAATAATAACCTACAGAAAAAACTTACTAATAGAGCTAACAATATAGTAATAAATGATGGCACAGTAATATGATACTAGTTTAAAAATTACACCCACTCTGGAACACTCCATAATACAAACAAATGGTCACTCCCATTTCATAAAGAAGACTCATCTGTCTTCACCCGACTGATAGGATTTGAGTATAATATTGGCTTAACGTCATCCTGAATAGAGGCAGGCAAGATGAGAGCCCTGCAAGAGCTTGTCGTAACCACTGAGCTCAGGACCTCACACACTCTCATTTCTAGCACCTGAAAACAAGTTGGGATTCTTCCAAAGCCCTACCCTGTTGTAGATGGGTGAGAGTAAATACTCAGGCATGTTTCCAAGAACTGCAGCGTTCAGTGTCACAGCAGGTGAGGACGTTAGGACGCCAGCCTCGTGTGTTTCACAATCAGTGAGATGACTTCTTTCTGAGGTATAGCAAAAGGCCATTGGGAACAATGTTGGTGAAGAGAAGAAGAAAGGAAGGGAAGGACTGAGTATGTTAGAGAACATGAACATGTATGTGTGCATGCTCAGAGGAACACCCTTTGGGAAGGACATACCCACATGTATATACTTGAAACTGCCTTACACTTTAGGATTGCAGAATATAGTAACTTGGAAGAGGTTTTAATTTTAGACATTTACAGTTACATCATTTGTGTTCTGAAAATAGTGTCATGTCTTGTATCACATATGAAGCAAGGTAGAAACTATCAAATGAACAGAAAAAAATAGACACATTAGAGGTAAATGAGAGGGTTCTGAAAGGTGACTTTTATGCGATAAAAACCACTACTAGTTGGGATACTTTCTGCTTAAGAATATATCCAAGTAACTTTCAAACCAAAGAGGCCTATACATTTGGAAAGCAAATAAAACAATTGTATTCATTTAAATGACTGAAAAAGCATTTACTTCTAAAGACCTTTTCCCCCTTTTCCTAGAGTGAGAAAGTCAATCCAACAGCAAAGAAAAACACGCAGGAATAGCTAGAAGACACTGGTTCCTCAAGATGAAAGGCTGTCCTTTGTGCACTGTGCTTTCTTGAAGGTCTTCCACCACAATGCAACAAGGGGACGCCCGACGGCAATGAGGATGCGGGATAGTGATTTTACTTAGAGCGAGGTGACGAGAACAGGGATGAAACTCAGGTCTCCAGCATAAAACACTACAGAACATTACCACTAGGTCACCAGGGAAAGATGAGAAGGAAACGTATGATTTTAAAGGAATTTAGTATAATACTTATGATGGAAATATTGTTGTGACTTTCTTTCCATTGACAGTAAAACCTTACTTTAATCAATCAGCAATTTGAATAATTATTTCCACAAAGTTTTGATATCCTCTAACTGGATTAAAGCACTACCTACATCATTTCAGAAAGTAAATAAAAAGAAAATTATCAGCTTTAAAAAAAATATATCAGGGGGTTGGGGATTTAGCTCAGTGGTATAGCGCTTGCCTAGGAAGCGCAAGACCCTGGGTTTGGTCCCTAGCTCCGAAAAAAAGAACCAAAAATATATATATCAGGCAAGGAAGTGGTGCCCACAACTTTAACTGTAGCCTCGGGAGGCAGAAGCAGGAGGATCTTTGTGAGTTTGGCCAGCCTGATCCACAGAGTGAGTTTCAGAACACACAGGGCTGCACAGAGAAATTCTCTCTCAGAAAAAAAAATATGTATATGTGTTCATATACTAGATCATGAGGACCCTAAAACTTTATGAAATATTAATCCACTGAGAGATTTACATTCTGGATGGGCTGTTGGTCTGGAAAGCCTAGCTGGAGGAAGCGTGTCCCTGGAGAGGAGAGTGCCGCTGAGGACACGCCTTATACTTCTCGCCTGCACTTTCATATTTGCTTCTTCACTGGCATAAGTCAACAGCCTTCTCTGTCACACCTTCCTCCATGATGCTTCCTGTGTGCTGTGAGCCTCACAGCAAGCTGGCTCAGTGGGTGAGAGCATGGCTACTCTGGCAGAGGTTTGGTTCTTAGCACCTACATAGCATTTACAACTGTATATGGCTCCAGCTCCAGGAGATCTCCGACCCTTTTCTGATCACTGCAGGCACGGTGTATATGTGGTACACATACATGCATGCAGGGAAAATACTCATATATATATATGTAATATATAGGGGAAATACCATATATATAACAGTTCACAAACAAAAAAGGAAATTACGTCTTAACTTGAATGAAAGCAAAACCACTGTTAAATGTTTAGATTAGGTAGCCAATACATAATGCAAATAATAAGTATACAATGTAAAGTAAGTCAATGTAAAGTAATAATAAGTATACAATGTAAAGTAAGTAATAATAAGTATACAATGTAAAGTAAGTCAATGTAAAGTAAGTAATAATAAGTATACAATGTAAAGTAAGTAATAATAAGTATACAATGTAAAGTAAGTAATAATAAGTATATAATGTAAAGTAAGTAAAAGCAGTGCTCACAGGAGATTCATAGTATTAATACCTAGAACAGATACAAATTCTTTTTTTTAAAAAAAGATTTATTTAGAGGGCATCAGACTCATTACAGATGGTTGTGAGCCACCATGTGGTTGCTGGGATTTGAACTCAGGACCTCTGGAAGAGCAGTCAGTGCTCTTAACCTCTGAGCCACCTCTCCAGTCCCAGATACAAATTCTTTTTTTTTTTTTTTTTTTCTGAGCCGGGGACCAAACCCAGGGCCTTGCCCAAAATGGAAGTAAAAAAAAATAGGGGTAAAAAAAAAAAAAAAAAAAGAAAAAAAGAAAAAAAAAATAAAAAAAAAAAAAAAAAAAAAAAAGGAAAAATAAAGTCTTTAACAATAAAAAGACCAAATGGCCACAGAAGATAGTTGAAGAAACTCTTCAAATGAAGAAAAAACAAATGCATCCGTGGGTCAGAGCACAATATAAACAGTACTAAAATAATACTTTAGATTAGATTTAGAGAGGAAGAAAACCATGCACTATGAAATCAACAAAATGACAGAGATCGATCCGTAGATTTCAATAACAAGTCTCAACATTAAAGGTCTGAATTCTCAAGACAAAAGACGCAGACTAGTAGACTGGATTAAAGAGCACAAGCCACCATCCACCTGTTGCCTCCACAGAATGCACCTCACATAAAAACAACAGAACTTTAAGGAGAAAGGATGGAAAAAGTATTTCAGGCAAATGAACCCTGGAAACACTCACGTTTTAATATCTGGCAAATAAGACTGCAATATGAACCAGTGACAAGAGAGAAAAAAGGTTACTTCATACTGATTGAGGGAGCAATTTCTTAAGCGGGCAATATGATTCTAACTATATATGCTCCAAATATAGGTGCCCCCAGTTTCATAAAACACATACTGATGTACAGTCACAGATTAATTACCATAACAGAAGTGGGTGACTTCAATACCTACTATCAATAATTACTCAATAATTGACTGGTACTCTCAACAGAAGCCAAGAAATATATGAATTAAATGATACAGATCAAAGGGACTAGAGACATCTGTAGAACATTCCATCCAAATACTGAAGAAGAACACTCTTTTTAAAAGCAGCCTATGGAACATTGTCTAAAATAGATGATGTACGGAACACAAGGCAACTCTCAACAATACAGAAAAGCTGTATTCCCTTCTATTCTATCAGATCACCAAAGAATAATACCACAAGTCAATAGCAGAAAGATTCTGGAATATACAAAACTCAGATTAAGGATCCATTCACTCAATAGTGCACTGTTTAAAGAAATCAAAGAAGAAATTTAAGAATAACATATAGCCTTTATTATAATGAATATTTTATTTCTTCTGTTTCTTCACATTTCACTTCTTCAGGACTTGATTTTTGCCAAATATCTTTTCTGCATCTATCCACACAGCTACATGGTTTTTATCCTTAAGTTCATCTGTATAAGTTTTAACACTGACTGATTTATAACCATCTCTGTATCTTTGGAATAAACATAACTTGATCATGGTGAATACTTTTTTGATGTTCTTGAAATTAGTTTTTAAGAACTTTGCAAAGTACTTACAATTTTCTGTAAGTTGAATTTTTTGCAACTATACTGATCAGAGAAACTGGCTTATAATTTTCTTTTTGTTGCATCTTTATCTGGTATTGTATCTGTGATGGTTTGTATATGCTTGGCCCAGAGAGTGGCACTATTAGGAGGTGTGGCCCTGTTTTTAAGACCCTCCTCCTTGCTGACTGGAAGTCAGTCTTCCACTAGCAGCCTTCAGATGCAGATGTAGAACTCTCAGCCCCTCCTGTACCATGCCCACCTGGATGCTACCATTTTCCTGCCTTGATGATAATGGACTGAACCTCTGAACTGTAAGCCAGCCTCAATCAAATGTTGTCCTTTATAAGACTTGCCTTGGTCATGCTGTCTGTTCACAGAAGTAAAACAGTATCCCCTCTTATACAATTTTATGATATTCCTTTGTTTTGTTTTGCTTTGTTTTTTTTTTAAGGGTTCTTTTTTAATGTATAAAATTATTTATTGTCAATAAATTTTTATTTAAGTGGTTGGTTTGATTTCTTTGCTGTCCATCCAGGCACTCTGAAAATAGCCCTTTCTCAAGGGCATCCAGTTGTGCGTTTTAGCCCTGCATAATAAGAACATGGGAGTAATGGGATGAGTAGTCAGTATTCTAGAACCATCTACATATAAAGTAACAACTGGATAAAGATTTGTCAAAAAAATGTTTCCCAACAGGTTATTTTAGCATATGGAAAACCTATTTTTCTTTTGTTTCCACAGCAAATGAGAAACTGCATTCTAAAAGCCTTGGTAATGACCATTTTTGTTTTGAATAGAATAATTTGATAAGTGTTGGTATTCTTTGAAGGTCTAGTTTAATTGCCCCAGTAAATCTAGGTTGGCTTGAGCTTTTTTGGGAAGCTTTAGTTGGAAGATTTTTAATTACAACTGTCATCTTAATGCTTATTAAAGATGTTTATCTCACCTTGGTCTTTCCTGAAAAATTCATCTCTTTTAGATTTTTGCAATGTAGTGGAATATATGCTTTTTAAGGTAACACCTAGTGGTTTTATGAATTTCATTGATATCTGTTGTAATGGTTTTCTTTCCATCTCCAATTTTACTAATATGGTCCTTCTGTATTTCTTTTGGTAAGTTTGGTTCAAGGTTTGTCAATCTGTGTTGTCAAAAAACCAAATGTGTTTCATTGATAAATTTTGTTTTGTTTAGTTTTTAAATTAACTTCTATACTCAATGATTTCTTCCCATCTACTGATTGGCGGTTAGTTTGTTTCTGTTTGGCCATAAGGTATAACACTGACATATTTATTTGAGATTCCCTTGATTTCTTCATGTAGGCACTTTTAACTATAAGTATTGAAAAAAATTCCATTCATCATAGTCTCAAAAACCTTAGGGAGAATGACAAAAACAAAACCTTGGAATAGACCTAACCTAAGGCTGTGAAAGATCGCTACAATAGACACCTTAAAAGTATTAAGGAAAGAAACTAGAGAAGACACTAGAAGACAGAAAGACTGTTCATACTCGTAATATAGTAAACATGTCCATCCTATCTATGGCAATATACCGGTATACACAATCTCAATAAAAATTCTGATAGTTGGTGTGCTTCACGGTGAAAAAAAATCTTAAAATTCCTATGGAAGACCCAGACAGGCAGTTAGAGTTATCACTAGATGTGACTTCATGCTATCATCCTACAGAGCCAGCGCAGAAAAGCAGCGTGGTACTGGCACAACACAGACTTGCAGATCAAGAGACCAGAACAAAGCAGAACGCCCAGCTGCAAGACTACCCAGCTGCAGCCACCCACTTTTTGACAAGACACAAAATATGTACCCTGGAGAAAACCAGCATCTTTGACAAATGGTCAAGGAGGGAATATTGGCTCTCTTCACACGGAAGAATCAATAAAACTGTATCCTTATCTCTAATACCCATAAAAATCAACTCCAAATGGATCAAGGATCTCAAGGCGAGGAGTGAAACTTTAAAACAGCCAGAGAAAACGCAGGGAGAGTGCTTCAGGAAACACGCCTAGGGAAGGACATGGGACCAGGAGCCAAGTCCACGTGTGACAGCGGGGTCTCGTACATTAAAGTGCTGCAGGAAAAGAGAGTGCACTCAGTGAAGACGCGCGCTACTGAATGGGTCTGCTCCATGCACGACAGAACCACTCTTCAGAATATACCACAACTTAAGAAACTAAAAGAGAATGGTAGAAAACCGTCCAACTAAAAACATAGCTTACAGAACTAAGAGAGAGCTCTCCAAAGAAGAAATACAAACAGCTAACAAGCATTTAGCCAGTGCTCTATGTCATTAGACATCAAAAGATTTCAAATTTATTAAGTCCACATCATGCTGAAAAAGATATCTATCAAAAGGACACTCTGCTTCTAAACATTTATACCCCAAACACAGGTGCCACTCAACTTCATAAAACAAATACTTAGATGTAAAGTCAGAGATGAACAATAGCAGGTTAACTGTACTTTGAGATTTCACGTCACTATACTCAGAATGGCTATCAAGGAAACAAGTAACAAATGCTGGTGACGAGGGAAGAAAGGGGCACTCTCACCCACTACTGGCAGAGTGTCAACTAGGGCAGCCACCACAGAACTCAGCAGGAGCGCAGGCTGCTAAGAAAGTTAAAGACAGGACTAGCATGAGACTCAGCTGTACCGAAGGCCCCATTTTCTACCTCAGAGACACTTGCACCCCATGTCCAATGCTGGCCTACTGACAAACAGGAAATGGAATCACCTTAGATGTTTATCGACCGATGAATGGATAATAAAAATGTGGTTCATACACACAAAATAATTTTACTCTGCTGTAAAGAAAAATGAAACTACAAAATTAATAGGAAAATGAGTGGAACTGAAAAGTATTATATTAAGTGAGGTAACACGCAGCCAGCGAGATAAACATTCATATGCTTCTCTCTCATATGTGATCCAGCTTCACGTTCTTACATTTATGTGTTTATTTCGGAATGTCTATAGAGGGCAGAAATCAGGAAGAAGACGCACAACACAGGGCAGAAAAAGTTTAGGAGAGAAAGTTAATAATAGAAGAAAGCGGGGTAGGAAAGGGAGTTAAGAAGGCGGAAGTGCCTTCCAAGCACCCTGTTCACGCCATTAACACTTCTGAAGGCAGAGGCGCTTTTTTTTTCTCAAGTCAACATACAAAGTTTATTAAGATTCTTGGTAAGTGGCTCTTCTCAACATCATAACTACCACATGACTCATGAATACTCACATACATTTCTTTGTTTCTACTTTTCTTTTTTTCCATCTTTATTAACTTGGTTATTTCTTATTTACATTTCGATTGTTATTCCCTTTCCCGGTTTCCTGGCCAACATCCCCTAACCCCTCCCCCTCCCCTTCTATATGGGTGTTCCCCTCCCCATCCTCCCCCCACTACCGCCCTCCCCACAACAATCAAGTTCATTGGGGGTTCAGTCTTAGCAGGACCCAGGGCTTCCCCTTCCACTGGTGCTCTTACTAGGATATTCATTGCTACCTATGAGGTTGGAGCCCAGGGTCAGTCCATGTATAGTCTTTGGGTAGTGGCTTAGTCCCTGGAAGCTCTGGTTGCTTGGCATTGTTGTTCATATGGGGTCTCGAGCCCCTTCAGCTCTTTCAATCCTTTCTCTGATTCCTTCAACGGGGGTCCCATTCTCAGTTCAGTGGTTTGCTGCTGGCATTCGTCTATGTATCTGCTGTATTCTGGCTGTGTCTCTCAGGAGAGATCTACATCCGGTTCCTGTCGGCCTGCACTTCTTTGCTTCATCCATCTTATCTAATTGGGTAGCTGTATATGTATGGGCCACATGTGGAGCAGGCTCTGAATGGGTGTTCCTTCAGTCTCTGTTCTAACTTTTTGCCTCCCTATTCCCTCCCAAAGGGTATTCTTGTTCCCCTTTTAAAGAAGGGTGAAGCATTCACATTTTGGTCATCCTTCTTGAGTTTCATGTGTTCTGTGCATCTAGGGTAATTGAGCATTTGGGCTAATAGCCACTTATCAATGAGTGCATACCATGTGTGTTTTTCTGTGATTGGGTTGCCTCACTCAAGATGATATTTTCTAGTTCCAACCATTTGCCTATGAATTTCATAAAGTCATTTTTTTGATAGCTGAGTAATATTCCATTGTGTAGATGTACCACATTTCTGTATCCATTCCTCTGTTGAAAGGCATCTGGGTTCTTTCCAGCTTCTGGCTATTATAAATAAGGCTGCTATGAACATAGTGGAGCACATGTCTTTTTTATATGTTGGGGCATCTTTTGGGTATATGCCCAAGAGAGGTATAGCTGGGTCCTCAGGCAGTTCAATGTCTAATTTTCTGAGGAACCTCCAGACTGATTTCCAGAATGGTTGTACCAGTCTGCAATCCCACCAACAATAGAGGAGTGTTCCTCTTTCTCCACATCCTCACCAGCATTTGCTGTCACCTGAGTTTTTGATCATAGCCATTCTCACTGGTGTGAGGTGAAATCTCAGGGTTGTTTTGATTTGCATTTCCCTTATTACTAAAGATGTTGAACATTTCTTTAGGTGCTTCTCAGCCATTCGGTATTCCTCAGCTGTGAATTCTTTGTTTAGCTGTGAACCCCATTTTTTAATAGGGTTATTTGTCTCCCTGCGGTCTAACTTCTTAAGTTCTTTGTATATTTTGGATATAAGCCCTCTATCTGTTGTAGCATTGGTAAAGATATTTTCCTGATCTGTTGGTTACCGTTTTGTCCTAACCACAGTGTCCTTTGCCTTACAGAAGGCTTTGTAGTTTTATGAGATCCCATTTGTTGATTCTTGATCTCAGAGCATAAGCCATTGGTGTTTTGTTCAGGAAGTTTCCCCAGAACCTGTGTGAGGGAGATTAGTGCCTTCCAGGCACTCCTGTTAGCGCCATTAACACTTCTGGAGGCAGAGATGCTTCTCACTGAGGTGAGCAGCAGCCAGTGCAGAGCTTCTAACGTGTGGTGAATGAGTAATGCTGAGTAGCCAGCTCTAAATAACCCACTTATACCAATTGCACAAGGCTAACGGGTCAGCAACAGAAAGGACGTGAACGCTAGAGGACAGGGAAGAGTGCTGTGAAATGCTGTCTTTGTACATGATACAGCCACTGCACTCATAAATTCATAACAGATACAGTTGCCTCTATAGGGCCTGTATAAGATCACAGCAGTCACTAATTTTCATCATGGCTCTCCATGAGGGGAGGCCCCAAGCTTCCACTGCTAATTGCAGAGCTATGAACAGTCCATGGCTATGGAGAGGCTGCACAGACTAGACTCGGTGGGTTCTAGAAACAAACAAACAAAAGACATGAACGTGAAAGGGGAATGTGCTGGAGGTGGCTAGGAACAACGGGAAGGATGACTCGGAGTCAATATGAGCAAGGCACACATACATAAGTATGAAATTATGCAAGAATAAATATTTTTAAAATACAAAATAATTGGGGATAGAGAAATTGATGTGGAAATTTATGGTTTCTTTGGAGACTAAGTTGTGTCATGTGATGTTTTTCTGGAAACAATCTTATAAGAAGACATTTTGCTGAGAACAGACACGTATTTTTCTGGAAGCAGCCTGGAAAAGGGTCATGTGATGTTTTACTAGAGCAGATGCTTGAGAGACACGTGGTGTTTGGAAAGGTAAAAATATAACACAACAGACGGCGGACTCTGCTGGGTGGTACTGGTATGTTGTAACTTTGACTTTTTTCCAACCTATGTTTAATAATGGTTCTTTAACATTTTAACCTCCCTTATAGCCCACCACCTACCAGAGGTAGTGGGAAGAATATGGGGGTTTGCAGTGGGGAGTGGACCTGGTTTAAAGGTTCTTTGGAGCCCCTCTGTGTTGTGTGGAAATAGGCAGTTCAGTTCACAGGTCACATTCATGAGGAACCTCGGTCTTTCAGACTCTCTCAGCCCTTAAAAGAGTAAGTTTTATGAAGACCAGTGAATGCCAATATACAAGGAAATAGCTGAATGAATTTTAAAACATAATACAAAAGATGAATGAGACACTCAATAAAGAGAGGGATTTTGAGAAAGGAATAAAAAAAATCTTGAAAGTAAAAAGCTCAACAGATGAGATTAAAACACACAGTTCAGAGCCTCACTCACCCGCAGACTAGATGAAAGAGAAGAGAAAAGAAGACTCAGGACGCGAGGGCGTGGTTGATTGGTTAGGACCCAGTGATAAGAAAGTGAGGAAGATCAGAACATAGCAGACCTCAGAGACTCCATTAAAAGACCAAGTAGAAGAGGGCACATACATACAGTCATATGAGCATGGGAGAGAAAGAGAGAAATGGAATTGGGAGAGGCAGGTCAAATACTATCAATACAGTAGGCCACGAACAACAATTCTAAAAATAAACAGTCTACATTCTCCACGGAAAAGATGCAGGCTGACTATTTTAAAAAAGGTCCGACCGCGTGCTGCCTGCGGGAGGCTTGCCTCATCAGTTAGAGCTCGAAGGGAAATAGGATAAGAAATCTAGGCAAGGACAACCTTCAAGCCAGAAGCAACAGCTACAGCAATATCTAAAGGACAGGCTTAAACCAAACTTAGAACAGACAAAGGCACCACCTATTCATTACGGTAATGTGACCAAGAAGAAAGAGTGATCACAGACTTATGAACAGTGAGCTTGTGATACCCAACTTAAAAAACTCTGTAAGAGACAAAAAGGGAAACAGACCAAAGCAACAAAAGTGTTAGACTTAACTCTCATCAGTGACCATTCAGACCAAAAAAAGAACAAAACAAACAACGACCTAGAGACATCGGCTACGTTACACTGCGGAGAAGAGTTCACTTGACAGACACCTACGACATATTCCCTCAGCTCCAACGTCACTCTTCATCAGCACATCATATGTTCCTAACAATGCAGACCATAAATCATAAAGCAAATCTTTTTTTATCTTTATTAACTTGAGTATTTCTTATTTACATTTCAATTGTTATGCCCCTTCCCGGTTTCCGGGCCAACATCCCCCCTTACCCCTCCCCTTCCCCTTCTATAGGGGCTTCCCCTCCCCATCCTCCCCCCATTACCATGCTTCCATAAAGCAAATCTTAATAATTTCTAAAAACTGAATTCATTATCTTATCAGATCATAATGGACTAGGCTAACAGCAGTAACAGAAGGACTACAGAGACTGTGTGAACACACGGCGTGAACACACCAGCGTGAACACGGGCGTGAACACCGCGGGCGTGAACACACGGGATGAACACTGGCGTGGACACACGGCGTGAACACACCCGGCGTGAACACGGAGGCCCTGTGAACACTGCAGGCGGAACACAGGCCTTGAACACAGGCGCGAACACACCAGACGAATTGAACACACCGGCCCCTTGAACACACTGAAGTGTGACACACTGGCGTGAACACACTGGCGTGAACCACGGAGGCTGAGCACTATACTTTGAGCAGGCAGTGAGCTACTGAAGAAAAAGCAGAATTTTATAATTCATATAATTAAAGAATGAAACAATGTACAAGAGCCTGTCACACACAGCAGATGTATTAAAACAGAGTGCTCTCAACAAATATCTAGTGATGTGTCTGAAATAGAATAAACTAACCAGCAAAAGGAAAAAAAGAGAACAGAGCTGAGCTCAATGAAATAGACATTAAAATAATAGAAAGGATCAGTCAAACATAAGTTTGGTTCATGGAAAAGATAAAGGTAACAAACCCAGCCAAACTAACCAACGGAAAAAGAGAAGGTCCAAATCAGTGAAGTTAGGAGAAGCAGGATCTTTTACAGCAGGTATCACTGAAACCTAGAGGATTATTAAGAAATATTCTACCAAGTTATGCTCCAATAAAATGAAGCGCTAGAACTAAGACAAAACTCTGGACACACGTGACCTTCTAAAATTTAAAGCAAGAAGATGTGACCCACTCAAACAGACAAGAAGTATGCAATGAAACTGAGCAGTAACGAGGTCTCCTAACAGAAGAAATGCAGCTGGACGGAGTCCCTGTGAGGCTTGCAGACCTTTCAAGACAAACCAATGTCAGTGCTCCTACAGTGCTCCCACAGGATGCCAGTGCTCCTGCAGTGCTCCCACAGGGTGCCAGTGCTCCTGCAGTGCTCCCACAGGGTGCCAGTGCTCCTGCAGTGCTCCCACAGGGTGCCAGTGCTCCTGCAGTGCTCCCACAGGGTGCCAGTGCTCCCTGCAGTGCTCCCACAGGGTGCCAGTGCTCCTGCAGTGCTCCCACAGGGTGCCAGTGCTCCTGCAGTGCTCCCACAGGGTGCCAGTGCTCCTGCAGTGCTCCCACAGAACAGAAAGGGAAGGAAGGGTGCAAACATTCTACAGTGATAGAATCCCCTCAACAGGGCAAAGGAAAAGTGGTGGGAACTGGCTCTCTCCTCCATCCTGTGGGTTCCAAAGGTTGAAGCCGTGTCGTCAGGCTTGGTGGTAAGTGCCTTTATCCTCCCAGTTCTCTTGCTAGCCAGTGTTCTAGTCCTCTATCCTAGCAACGGTTGACAGGCCGTTCTCTAACAGCCCACTGAACTTTGTGACAATACTGAATGTACTTTGTTTTTTTATGAAACAGTTAAAACCAGTTTAAACATTTACAACTAGAGAAATGGTGCCAGTCTGCAATCACAGAATGTGGGAGACAGAAGCAAAATGATAATAGATTTTGGGCTAACCTGGGGTATTCTGCTGAACCAACTTTTACAATAACAACAAACACACAAATCAACATCAAACACCCAAAGGATGAGGCCGTAGCTCACGAGCTGTGTTTGCCGGGCTCTGATCTGATCTCCATCCAGCTCCTTAAACCAATTTTTAAAAGTTTAATTACCTGCTTTTTCTGAGTTCTGTTCCTGTTTTCCAGCCAGTCATCCATTTGCTCCTCAATTTCTTCAATAGAAGTTCCATGATCATAAGACTGAATATATGTATTTTCTAAAGGCGTATACACAGGAAATTCTGGTTTGGGCTTTTTAACTTTAGCTTTCTTCTGTTCTAAAAAGAGTATTTAAAAACCAGTTACTAAGATTTGTTCAGAATAAAAAGAAAATAAAACATTCTCACATTGTATTCATAGATCACATCTTTGAAGAACACATCAACAATGTTATTTTATCGAGACAAGTCCTCTGCTGTAAATCGTTGTACACATTGTCACATGCTGATCACCATATTATTTAAAACAGACTCAGATGCTGCCAATGTGATTATGACACACTCACTATTAGTTTGCATGTACCTTAGTTTTCAAAGTACCTTTTATTAAAACGTTTCATTTGACAAAATGGAGAGAGCTTTAACTTAGTGTTTTAACTTTTTTAAGGACTTATTTTTTAATCTATGTTATATGTATGTTTCTATGTGAATGTGTGCCATGTATATGCAGGTGCGCACAGAGACCAGAAGAGGGCGCCAGATACCCTGAAGCTGGTGTTACAAGTACCTGGCCAGCCAGCAGGTGACTTGTCCAACCTGGGTATTGGGAATTAAAGGTTGGGTCCTCTGAAAGAGCAGGAAACAGTCTTAAGCACTGAGTCATCTTTACAACCTTTAGTTTTTGAATCATACTCTTACTATATGTTAGCTATATGGTTTTGAACAAGTAGCTTAACTGTCGATTTTACATTTGCAAAAACCAAGTATCTCTCAAAAATTGTATACTTCTATATTTTCAATATTTTAAGAAGAAAATCTAATCTGGGAGGCATTGGTCAAACATTTCATAAAAATATTTCCAATGGTGTTCACAGTGGCACACACATTTAATCACATTATTCAGAAAGCAGAGGCAGGCAGATCTCTACTAGTCCAAGGGCAGTGAGCTCTACACAGTGACCTACACATTCAATTAGAGCTACACAGAGGGCCTGTTTCAGAACAAAAGAAAGCAGAAAGAAAAGAAAGAGAGAGAGAGAGAGAGAGAGACAGAGACAGAGAGACAGAGAGACAGAGAGAGGGAGGGGGGGAGGGGAGGAGGAGGGAAGGAAGGAAGGAAGGAAGGAAGGAAGGAAGGAAGGAAGGAAGGAGGGAGGGAGGGAAGAAGGAAGGAAGGAAGGAGAGCAGGCAGGCAGGCAGGCAGGCAGGCAGGCATCTCCACTGTGGTGGCTGCAGAGATGAACAGGTAGCATCACAGAACCTCAGCCCGTACTGGAGCACCACTTGGTACCCATGTGATGATGGAGCGGCCTCGCCCGTCTTCAGAGAACGCCCGCTGTGGTCTAGGCAGCACTCATTTGCTCTCCTTACTGGATTTCCTCTCACAGTGACAGATCTGAGAAGCTGCTCCTTTTTCATGGGCAAACTCCCCTAGTGTCCTGGCTACATTTTTACCATCTGATATATTTGTGGGTACATGAGGGTACTATAATATCAGTGTGATAAAATCAAACATCTAGAAGAAGACAGATAATCCAAAAATCTTTCCATTCAGAGGGAAAATGATTTAACAATGGATGCAATACTCATTTGAAAGAACTAGACACAATCTTCTAAATATTTACAAAAATAAATTCCATCTGAAAAAATAATAGGTTTTTGAAAATGAATTTCAAAAATCTTACATAAATTAACTTAAAAATCACATGTGCTATATACAGGAAGAGGAAATCCTAACATATCACAACCCCAAATTCCAAAATTAATTAATTAATTTAAAAAGATAGGATAAACACTAAGAAACAACAATATTGGAAACAGTGTCTGCAACTCAGAGAAAAGACAGAAAACTGATAAAGAGATTATAGAAAGATTGGCTGTCTAATAAGAGAGTAGGCAAAGCAACAGAGAAGTAAGTGAAGGTCAGGGGTCAGCACTCCAAACGAATAAACCCACAGGGAAAGAAGCCTGTGCAATCAGGCTAAAGATACAAAAATTCAAGTAATACCAAGACCTATCATGTGGGTAAGAACCTTAAAAGCTCTAATAACATATATTCCTGGCAGAGGAACGGCTCTTTTTAAACCAGGGGGAGGGATTGAAATATTAATTATTATATTAAAAGCTTATGGGAGAGTAGTCTAAGAAGATCTATTAAACTTAAGTATATAAACCTTTTGTGAACATCGCAGAGTTTGAATATTATTGTGGGCATGCATATAGTTGTGTATGTGCTTATGTGTAAGGCTACTGCAGGGATAGCATTCAGCAGGAAATGCCTCGTGAGAGAGTAACTATAATTATTGATGACTCATTAACATAGGAAATCTATGTCATCGCTGAAGCACTGCTACAATAGCAAAAGCATATGCTTCCATATTTTCAAGAGAAATCATGCTTCTATAAATCCTTACTTTTATGCACGCCTACACAATATTTAATTATCATAATTAAACTGGATATTATATAACACAGATCTACTCAGTGCTATATAATCCATATTATATATCATGAAAATACTGTATGAAGTCATGTAGGGGATGACATGGAGGAGAGAGGCAGTGCAGTGAAAACCAATAAAGAAAAAGAGAAGCAAAGAATGAGTAAGCTGGGGGTTGGGGATTTAGCTCAGTGGTAGAGCACTTGCCTAGCAAGCACAAGGCCCTGGGTTCAGTCCTTAGCTCCAGAAAAAAAAAAAAAAAAAAAAAAAAAAAAAAAAAAAAAAAAAAGTAAGATATATATGAATGTGTGCTTACATAGCCTATGGCAGAACCATAGACATAAGCATAAGGGGTAAAAGACTGCACAACACAGATCTACTTGTAAATTTAGGTTTCGGAAACCAGTAAAAAAAAGCTTCGTAAATATAAATTCCATGGTTTTAAAATAATTTACAAGTTTGCACCATCCAACATTTTGCGCTTGGCAAAACCTTAATTTAAAAGTATTTCCAAAACTAAATGTCTAGAAAATATGCATAAAAGACCCAAAGATTCATATTGGCCAAGTACTCTAGTATTCTTCCATTAACCATAATTCAATAAAACCTGCATAATTAGTATAGGTATATATATGCACAAGAAGTTTGGATATAATAATATCCATTATATTTCATTCAATAAAAACAAATCCAAGATTTCTCTTTTTAGCAGCATGGTGAGGTTTCTCAAGAAAAATTCAAAGTTAAATAAAAATATACAGTATTGTAATGCTGCTTGTGAATTTTTTTCATTAAATTTTGATTGCAGGGCTAGAGAGATGTCTCAGCAGTTAAGAGCAAGTCTTCTAAAGGTCTTGAGTTTGTTTCCCAGAACCCATGTGCAATTCCAACTTTAGGGGCAATCTGACACTTCTGGTCTCTGCGGGTACCTGCACTCACATGTACAGACCTACACACAGACAAATATACACACACACTACTAAAACTAATAAAATATTTTAAAAGATTTGAAGGCTACTGAAAGAGAAATGTTGACACCAACATAGCCACAAAGCTTTTGACCTACAATCTGTTGTCTACCAAATATGCTAGGGCAATAATGGTGGCACCGAACTTGTGGGAGCAGCCAAACCATATCTGATTTGACTAAAGGCTCACTCCATGAGAAGGAACCCATACCTGACACCACTTAGGTAACCAAGAACCAGACCGGAAAGCCTAGAGACCTGCGGTAAAACCAAACACAACTGGTCACAAAAGAAGGAGGGAAAAAGAAGCCAAATTACTAAAATGACTCCTAATGATATTCTGCTTTGGTCATATATCCGCCTGATTCCGGCAACAGATGGGACGGGTACAGAGACCCACAGCCAGACATCAGGTGGAGACAGTCTAAATGGGAGGTCTCCGTCAAACCCCTCCCCCAGAGTTCAGGGAACCCCACAGAAGAGAAGGTGGAAACACTGTAAGAGCCAGAGAGGACCAGAGGACACTGGGAGAGCAAGGCCTTCCCAAGGGCCTAAGCGTGGCACATATGAGCTCACAGAGACTAAACAGCAGGCCAGGGCCTACACGGTCCGCACCAGGCCCTCTCTGCCTGGACAACAGCTCTTGGTTTCTATTCTGTGGGACTCCTGACTGTGCCTGCTGAAGGGGCTCTTCCTCCTGTTGGGCTGCCACATCCAACTCCAACATGCGCGCTTTTGCTTCATTCTATTTTTTATTTTGTTGTTCTTTTCTCTTTTTTATTGGATTTTTAAAATTTACATTTCTAATGCGATTCCCTTTCCCGGTTTCCCGTCCATAAACCCCCTATCCCATCTCCCTCCCCTTCTTCTATGAGGGTGTTCCCCCACCCTCCCCACCCTGACATTCCCCTACACTGGGACACAGAGCCTTGGCAGGACCAAGGGCTTAGATCCAGAGGGAGGGGAGGTGGGGAAGAACTGGGAAGAGTAGAAGGAGGGGAAACTATAATCAGGATATATTATATGTGGAAAAAAATCTACTTTCAATTTAAAAAACATTTATTCTTTTTTTTTTAAAGATTTATTTATTTATTTATTTATTTATTTATTTATTTATTTATTTATTTTATATATGTGAATACACTGTAGCTGTCTTCAGGCACCAGAGGAGGGCATCAGGTCCCATTACAGATGGTTGTGAGCCACCATGTGGTTGCTGGGATTTGAACTCAGGACCTCTGGAAGAGCAGTCGGTGCTCCTAACCACTGAGCCACCTCTCCAGCCCCCTATTCTTTAATATATAATAATTAAGTTTCAAAAAAAGAAAGTCAAGTTAAACTCAACAATAAACCAAGCAAACAAACAAAAAGCTCAAAGGACAAAGCACACAATAAACCAAAACAGCTACATTTATATTTATGATTCATCAACTACGTAGTGATGACGAGAGATGGTTGTTTTTCAAAAGCAAAATTTATTCAGTAAGATTATCAAAGGAATGATTAATGCATTAACACCCTAAGAGACTCCTTCAATTTAGTGTACCATCTAAACAAAATAAAACAGAGTTTGGAGCTCCAGAGAAACAAAAAGAAAGAAAATGTAGTACTCTGTGACTGAGGATGTGGGTAAGTGACATAGCAGTTGCCTAAAATATACAAGGCCTTAGGTTCAACACAAAACTAACAACGTTTCCAACAAACGTTTATTTAGTACAGAGTGGGATTTTAAAATCAGAAATCAGTTCCGTGATCCATTATTTTCCGATTCAAAGGATGAAGGTGCTTTTACTGGAGAATCTATTTACCAGTAATGATTTGAGCTCTCTAGCCAAGAATCATACCTTAACACACTAGTAGATCACAGCACACTAAACATGTTTTCCTAGCAGACCCAGAGTTTTTCTGATGATCAGACAACCACCATTCTGTTTCATGAAAACAAGACACACCAAACCAAACCAAACCAAACCCAACTATAGTCACATTTGCTTCCCCATATCACAAAGGCTGATGGGATGACTCTGTCAGATAGCAGCAGAGCGCCATCCTTGAGGGGTGTGGGTCCGGCAGACTGCACTGACAGTCTGTGCTCCCGCCCAGCTGGCACTAATGTGGTGTCTACCTCCCCTAAAAGGCCGGCTCGGGAGGACACCAAGCAGAGAACCAGTAGTGTGGGTAGTAGTGGGTAGTGTCATCCTCATACAGTACTCATGGGTACCAGTGGGGAACTGCCAGCATTCTTGCTCCTCCAAGATAAGCAGAAACACCAGCTCCCACTTGCACACTCACACAAACCCTCTTTCCTCAGCTACAAAATACCTTAACTTTATATTAAAAGGCGAATGAACTAGAAGAGCTCAAATATTTCGGGGGGTGGGGGGAGTGCCAAGAATCACTTGACCGAGTGGCCACACAATGAAGACATAATCATGGCAAAGGTAAAAGTACAAAAAAAAAAAAAAAAAAAGACAAGAGAAACAGCATATACTAGTTAGAAGAAAGAGTGCTGCATAAATGGCGCTGGAAGTCAGGCACGGTGGTCCCTTCCCTAACACTGACAGGTAGGAAGGCAAACCTTTTGGACTGGAGGGCAGTTTGGTCCACACAGTGAGTTCGGGTCAGTGAGTGCGAGGTAGTCAGACTTTGCCTCTGACAAAGAACAAAGCCAAAGAGCCCGAGCTAATGGGGCCCCCAGGACTATGCAGTGTGCTACACGGACGGACGGACGGATGGATGGACGGCACTCTCTGTTACATGAACCGAGGGCGCTCTCTGCCTAGAGAGAGGCAAGAGAAGGAGTGAGCAGGCTGTGTGTCAGTGTGACTAATACGTTATTTCAGGTAGACAAGTATGAAGGCGGTGGGTCCTTAGGAACACACTCTCTCTGGGGCAGAGCGAGTGCTCGGTGTTTAAAGAGACCTGTTGCTCTCACAGAGAAGCAGGTTTGATTTCTAGCATCCATGTAGCAAAACACAACAGTATGTAACTTCAATCCTAAAAGATCTGATGCCATCTTCTGACTCCCATAGGCACTGCATGTACGTGGTCCACATACACACATGTAGGCAGGCAAAAACACCCATTCATATAAAATAAAAATAAATCCTAAGAAAATAAGCATCTCCGTGGGGAGCTAGAGATGGTTCAGTAGTGGAAAGCATCAGCTATTCTTCCAGAGGATCCAGGTTCTATTCTAGAATCCCCAACGCTGCTCATAGCCATTACAACTATAAATATATACTGTCTAGTCATATGTATATTCATGCCTACCGATAACAATTAAAGAAGTGAGGTCATGAATTTGAGAGGGAGGGACAGAGACAGGCGTTGGAGGGGAACAAAGAGGGGTAGAAACAATGTTAATACTCCTGTGAATTTCTCAAAAAATAAAATTTAAAAAATTACCCTTCCAGACCTCCTCCTCTGCAATTCAATTTTAGTAAGAGTATCACAGCTCACCTCAGAATTAACTGTGGTTCAGCCCGCCAACTCTGCATGCAATGTAAGCAGTGAGGCAGATAGACAGGCTGGAGGGAGGTAAGCGGTTAGGCCCTGAAAGACTGGCAGCATCTAATAGCCACTGCCAACACACACCTGTCGCACTTACTCAGTCACACAGCTCAGAGCATTCTTATGAACACAGAATTCAAATGCTGATCTTTACAACTGAGAAAGATTGGGAAAATAAAACACACATCGGGGAATCTGGACCATTTTATAAGAATTCTAAACTATACAATGCAGAAAACTATGATGAAGTGAACAAGTTGAAAATTCCTTGCATGTAATCATCAGAGTTTACATTTAAAAATGCACGGCAGTTTCTGACTCTGTCATAGTGAGGGAAACCGCTCTCTCCTGCTCCCACTGAGGTCAGTACCACCCTACAGCACCCTGACAGGAAGACATAGATGGTCTATTGTGCTAGCCTCGTGACGTCGGCCAGCCATGTGTTTTACAAGGCTGCTTATTACATGTCTTTACTAAAACAGAGAACTTCCAGATGCCTATTTAAAATTTGTATTTCTTTACATTATTTTTTAAAGTAATAAATTAAGAAAAAGTAGTTTTTGAATCTGAAAATTTTAAACGTTCTGAAAAATGGTTACAAATATCCAATGTAAATTTAACATTGTGATAAACATCTCAATTTTTCATTCGGGCAGTATATTCTTAATCTGCTATTATTAGAATTCTAGTACATACTCTAAAACTTTACCAATAAGTTGATTCTTATAAAAATTAGATTAAAATGACAAGCTACGAAAGCAATGAAATGTAGTGAACTCCTATTCCCTTAATAGGTAAATTTGGGGTGACTTTTCTGTATTTTCTGTATTTTCTTATAGGCTCATTTTCCTTCTGACTCAGTTAGAAGGCTTAAAAATGTTAATGTACAAACTTTAAAGTAACACTCTTATGAAAATTACACCTAAGGTTCTTTTGCCTACCCACACACGCCTTCAGCAAACCTTCACA
Organism: Rattus rattus; assembly: GCF_011064425.1. Taxonomy (NCBI): domain Eukaryota; kingdom Metazoa; phylum Chordata; class Mammalia; order Rodentia; family Muridae; genus Rattus; species Rattus rattus. Next base: position 5,689,091 of record NC_046167.1, on the reverse strand, counting down.
CGTTTACTATGTGCCAGGACACTGTCTACTGCTGCAGACACAGCGTGAGAAACAAACACTTCCCACTCTAAAGTGCCCAGATACTCGGAGAACTGTGACATACCAAAAGCTGTCCCTGAAAATAAGTATATCCTGAAGACACAACAGTGCACAAAATAAAGTCCTAACACTCATAGGGTTTATATTTACTGGGAGAAACTAGATATCAACAAAATTAATACACGTCTGCTAAGCAGTGGTAAGTGCTGTGAATAAAACAAGCGGTACATGCACACAGTGTACATTTGGGAAAGACAGACATAAAACAAAATCAACGAAAGCAATGAAGTTTAGGAAGGGTTATCTTTAACAGGATGTTCAACTTTTCCTAAAAGTCCCAAGAACTGTCTCTGTGTTCCGTGGAACACTGCTGTATTTTCTTTTCTGTTCTGTAGGACTTTAAGACTTGTTTTTATCTTGTCTATCGCCATTCTTCTTGCAGTGAATGGCTGTGCACCACCACGTGCGCGGTGCCCATGGCGGCCAGGACAGGGTCTCAGACCCTTGGAGTAGGAGGTGTGAGCTTGGAATAGACGGCTGTGAGCTGCCATGTGGTTGCTGGGAACTGAACCCAGGTCCTCTCCTGATCAGCTGTGTTCCTAACCCCCGAGCCATCTCTCCAACACGGTTTTGTTTATTTGAGGTAAGATCTTGCTTGGTAGCTCTGGCTGGCCTGGTATTCAACATGTTACCCACGGCCTTCAAGGAACATGCCTTCTGTCTCAGCTTTCAAGGTGCTGGGGTTAAAGGAGTCCCCATTCCATACTTCACTGTCCTGATGGTCTACTCGGGGTTATTTGTATTTCATAACAATATTACAAAAGAAACAAAGGCTTTCAAAATAAAAACTAGCCCCCCCCCAGGTTTATCCATTGCTATAGTACTATATTAACATATAATAGTTGGTTATTCTTGGCATTAAATATTTAATTATAACCTTAGTACTGAAAGATAATTGGTCTAGTGGATTTTGATTGGTCCCACACTTGGAGAGGTGTATGACTCAGGTTGGTCCATCTTTCTTTTGACACTTGACTCTGTGTGTCTCACTAACAGTGTTCTCTCTGTGTAATAAAGTAAGGACAAGTGACTCCATTGGAAAATGGCAAAGGAAACACAGACAAGTCAGCTTGTGTTAAAGGACAAGCAGAACTGAGTTCTCTGTGGCACTGTTGTCAGTAAAGCAATGCTCAGAACTCACTGTGAAGCGTCTCGAGCTCAACTCTCGCCAACGCATCTTCTTTTTCCTTCAATTTGGTCTCCTTGTATTTCGCATAAAACTGCCCAGCATCCTTAAAAAGAAGTCACAAGTAAATTAACATATAATAAGTTTGCTTTGACAGTATGCTCCCTGTAATTTCCTTTTAGAACAATACACTCATTTTGCACTTAGCTTTCCTCTGTTTTCCAATGACAAGATGAACAAAAGAAGCTGAATAAAACTTCTTTGTGCCGTTTCTCTCAGGAGAACTAAGTCCAGAATGTGCACGGGTATAAGTCTAAGTAAACGTTCCACATGGAAAGGAGGTTTCCCTCCCAACTCACTTTCACTGTGTGATGTCTCACCACACCAATCACACTATTGTGCAGGCAGCAGCAAAGCTCACTGACGGAACCACACAGCTAGTGTAGGAATTGTGCGACTGTGACTAACAACACACAGCTTTGGGTTATTACCTCAGTTCCTGATCTTAGCACTACTAAGAATGAAGCAATTTAGCTCTGCATGAAAACTGTCACTCTTCCCCCTTCCTGTCACCAGCACAGGAACCTACAGCACAGTTGTCAGAGGACACTGAAGACACAAGCTACACAGACACTCATGTGCAAACATGCAGTGGCTAACGTCTCAACTGGTGGCACACAGGAGAGTCTTCAGCAAGGTACAAGAGGAGGCAGCACACACTGGCGACCCGGCAGTGACCCTTCATGTAAGTCTCCAGACATTCCAGAAACACTAGGCCACGCTGTGTTTCCACACCTCTCTTCTCCCTTTGCCCTCAGGCTGGACTATTCTGCTCCCTGCCATTATTTTGACAAACTCCTTATCATACTGGAAAGTCTGTTGAAATTGCTTTCGTCTTCTTCAGAAGAGCAAGTCTCTGACTACACACTCATGTTTGTGCCGTGCTACAGTATCAGCTAGAAGAGGGGGCACTGGAGACAGAACAAAGACTTGACAGAGAACAAGCACTCTGTACTGTTACTGAACTGAACCCAACTGGAACACATGGGAAATCCTACAAAGTAGGAAAGGGAAAGCCAAGATCTGACTGATGAAGTGTAAGGAAAGAAGTAGGTATCAGGGATACATTTAATGCAATACTTCTGTATGCTGGGATTCCTAGAGAAGATAAACCACAGGTCCAGTTGCGATTCTATCTATAGAAAACGGAAGGCACACGGCTACCTAGGACAGAGGTAACATGCTCCCACCTCACCTCATTCATGATTGTAAGCAAACGATGGTGCCTCATGGGGTCTGTCTCGCAGATTGTAGTAGAACTCTTCTACCAGATAACAAATTAGGGGAATTACATAAAGAGTCTTCCTAAAACATTTGATAAATACATAGTGAGAATTCTTTTTAACTCTTTCAGTTGACTTTCATGTTTCTAATTTCTAGTATAAGCACTCCTTTCAGCCGTAGCTACACAGCTGCAGAATCAGAAGAGCACAGAGAGTAATCCACCTACGTCCTCCTCCTCCCACACCAATAAACACAGGAATCACACCTACATTCCCTCAGGGCTTTGGGCTAAGGTTGTATGGACCCTTAACAGTGCCATCCCCCTCCCTCCAAAATTCTCAACCCTAGAGGAGAACTACTTTATAGTAAGTCATATCAGCCATTTATACCTTGGTGTGAATGAATGAATGAGCTTATTAGCTTCTTTCCACAGAGTAGGTTTTAATAGTAGGGAAGAAGAAAAGGCCAGGAAGGCATTGGTTCCTTGAGGGGAGTAGGAAATGTGGCACCATGCAAAAAAAAGAAGGGCACAGATTAGTTATTTATGAGATGAAAGAATAGACTGAAATATCATCAGAGTATATAGTACAATGAGATATAGTGTTTAAGAGGAGAGATTTGATTTTTGAGACAAGATCTCACTAGATAGCCCAGCAAGCTTTGAACTCATGATTTTTCTTCTGTAGCCTCCAAGTGCTGGGATTGCAGGTAGAAATCAACAGCAGAGATTACATTTGTAGCCTGGCTCCTATTTTACTGGATAGGAGATATTCAGCAAATGATTTTTCTGAGTCAGTTTTCTCATCCATAAATGAGGATCCATAAATAAATGTCTAACTCAAAGTCTGCTATGAAAAGTAAACATTTTACTATTCCAGGGACACTTAGGCTGCCCGCCCTCTGCGCAGTCCAGTGTTCCAGAAATCATGGCTTCCTAAACATCTGGCATCCCTGTATTGTCTACTGCAAGCAAGACTGAACTTTCATGCTCCACAGCTCACCAAAGTGCCTCCTGTCAAATTTTGCATCGTCTTGCTTCTCTTTCTCCTTGTTTTTACCCTCCTAGTCTCAATGAGAAGACCTGTTACTAGGTGGTACCAGCCTCTTCTCAGAGGTCGTCAGGGTGTTGAGGTGGGAGTGGGAGTGTCCTCATAGAAGCAGGGAAGGATGAAGTGGGGAGGGCGGGGAGGGGGAAAGGGAATAACATCTGAAATGTAAATACATAAAATATCCAAGAAAAATAAAATTAAAAAAAATCTCTCCGCTAAGGTTTCTTCTTCTTGCTACAGCACATTAATTTTACCAAGAGTCTGCTTTGAAACAGTCATATGAGCCCTCAGATATACCTCACAGATGCAAAGTATGAGACGCCTAAACCTCCTCTCGCTAACTCAGGGCTGTTTGGCAAATTTCCGACTTTATTCAAGGCAAAGAATCTTATCTTTCATATGTTCAAACTGTAAGCTTTTATTTAAATTTTTCTGAATTTTTCAATTTACTCGTGCTTTCAAATTATAGTTATAATTTGCCTTTCCCAAGAAACATTGCTTCCTTAACAAACTTACCATTTCAAACAATTCTACTATAACTAAATAATTCTGCTAGTTATCCTTGTGCATAGTACGTTTAACATGCTTAAAGGTACAGTACAATCAGGAACATTCTAAGAGGAGAATGGCCACATGGTCTAGCAGCTTGAAATTCTGTCTTATACAGGACTAGAGATGAGAAGATCAGGGACAACCTACCAGAAGCATTTTTAAAGCTCATCCAAGGAAGAATAGTACGAATATTTTATAAAATTCCAGAAATGAAAAATTTAATTTTGAATAAATCTTAAAAAGCATTTTCTAATAATAGTAACAATTAGCTAAAAATAAACTGACTCTGTATGTAGTATCCAAGAAGAGAGCAGGTAGTAGTCTTTAATATATATTTTAAAGATTCAAGCATTCAAAAGAGTTTGAAAAGACATTCTATTTAACACTCCTCCCCCCAAGTTCTGTTTTTCTTCAGGTGCTAATTCAAGATAATAGAATTGTTTAGTGAAAGAAAAAAATACTGTTGAGTACAAGATAAAGTCCAGCTTCTTCACACTGGAGGGTAGGGGTGTTCTGTAGACAATCCTTATATACAACCAAATCCACAACCAAATCCAAAACCAAGAATGACCAAACCAGCCTAGACAGGAAACCATGGAAGAGAAATGCTACACCTGGGATAAGGATGCTGAAGTGGGCCTCTCCACAACTGAGGGCCTCAGGCAGGGAAGGTGGTTTTCTTTAAGGGGCTGGCAACTAGGAGTTGTGGGAGGGTGGGGGAAAGTGGTGAGGGGAGTACAGGGAAGTGAGTGTCATTGGGATATAAGATTTGAAATTCCCAAGCAATCGATAAAAATATTATGTTGGGGAAAAAAGCAATCTGGTAATGTTTTAGAAAAGACGGAAACTGATCTAATGTGGTAGGAGCAGGGAGAAGTGGGAATAAGGATTGGGAAGAGCCCTGAGGAGAGCTAGCTGCAAACAAGATTAAAGGATGTTCCATGTACTCTGATGTCCGACAGCACCAACCTCGATTGAAACTCACAAATAACCTTTTGATAGGAAAACACTATAAGCACATTTCTGAGAACCTGCCCCCAAAAAAATCGATAGGTTCTAGTATATTTTGTTGTTCTATTCACTGAATGAACATTCCTAGGCTTATATATAATATATAAAATTATAATAAAGAATAAAGAAAAACTTTACAATTGTGTCCTCTGTGTAAAAGAGGTCAAATTCCCCCCAAAAGCTAGAAACAACAGCCTCTTTTGCCTGAGACAGTCAGACTGATAGGGATGAAACGCCTAAAAGCTGTTTCTGAGTTTAGATGAAACAGGTGAGAACACAGGAGCCATCTGCTTAACCTAGCCCAATTACCATCAACTTTTAGGACACCCAAAAGTAGCCTGAACACTCACTCTGAGAAGTTCACATCAGAGAACATACTTACTAGAAAGCTGGTATTGTATTTCTTACATGCTAGTATTTATTTAGTTTTGTTTCAACTTTGATTTACAATGTGAACTAGCTGTAGCCTCTGGGCAAATTATTTCACCAATCTGAGTTTTTCAATTATAAAATACAGCACCAGTGAGACTATGTATCTTTAACAGTCTAATTATTATTTTTGTGGTTATTTATGTTTTCTGTATCTAGTAGCAAAGCTACAAAGTTCTACTTTGTACCTCCAAGAACCTGCACCTTAGTGTGAGGTCCTCCACCTCCCATGCCGGCTGAGGAAGTAGAAATAAGGAATCTTTGACTTTTGCTGTGAGGTTTTTCCAGTTTACCTACATCTTTATCTAGCAATGGAACCTCAGTCTCAGAAACTTCAGACTAACTTTCATTTGCTTATGTAATCCCAATATCAAGAAGGCTTAGCAGCAATTTTTTCAAAAAAAAAATTTTTTTTAATTTTTTACTTCTTCCCTTTACATCCCTACTCACCGGGCCCTCCCGGTTACCACTTCCCACATTCCTTCCCCCAACTCCCTTACCTGCAATTTAAAGAATATATTTTATAGTTATGAAATAAGCAGCCACAACCCTTGGAAACTGTAATTCTGAATAGAAAGGCAGGCCCCTCAGTTCTGAACAAACTCTAAGGGCTTCCTGCCCTTCCCAGTCAGCTCTAAGTGCTTTGTTTGCATGGATTCTGACAGGGCTACTGGAAAGGAAGGACTCTGGTTCTAAAGGAAGGCGGCCTCCAACTTCTCCACAGGCACGACTCCAGGGAAGAGGCTTTCAGACAGATAATTCTGTAAGTCACCAAGGTTTGTTCATGTTTTTAGGCATTTTCTTAAGGAAGCCAGAGTAATTCAGTGAAGACTCTCGTCTCTACTCAGCTACTGCTTCTATGCAGCCCATAAATCCTTAGGGGGAAGAAGGATGTGCACATTGGAGGCTTCTTATGATAATTGAACATTTAATCATATTCACATTAGATGAAACTAGACTTTAATGGGAAAAATTTAAACTTTAGGAACTATACATCTAAATAAATTTTGTATATTACTAAGAAATGTTTCATATCAGGTAGTGAGCTGCTAAAATGATGAGTTCCCAGAAAACCAAACTACCAAGTAAATTGAGGGTACTTAAGACCTCTCTTACTGCGGAAAAAATGTAGAGAATGTGACTATAAGATGTAAATCAACAACCACTTCCTAAAATAGAGAGTCCTAACAATTAAATTATTGTAGATTTAAATATATCCAACTCCAACACACAAAGTAGTTAAAATAAACTAGGTTGTAAAATTAATGTTGCAAACAGACATAGCACTAATTATAGATTTCTGACTTCTGCTACTCTTGAATACAGAACATGATTAGCTAAAAACATCCAGGGCCAGGGCGTAGCTCAGTGGTACAATGTGTGCTCTGTTAGCATGTGAGGCCCTGGCTTCAAGCCACAGAAACATGTATGCACAAGTGCATTTGTGTACGTGTGTGTGTGTGTGTGTGTGTGTGTGTGTGAACCTTAAGGTATTTTTCTGGAATTTAAACGCTGACTACAGTGAGCATTAAAACCCAGTAAGTCAGATTACTAAAGAGCATGTACTCTGTTCAAATCTATCATGAGAACAAGAAGCAGATTGGCAAGGTATGGAAGTTGACCTGTGCTATATGTTTAATGTTACAGTTAAACTATAGGATCAAAAGCATAAAAGCGCTCTTTGGATATAATCCAAGTTCCTTTTAATTCCTATTCCATGTCCTTTGAGATCATTTTACTGGGATGTTTACTATCTAAACTCACTCTGTCAAGCTCTCCAGCTTGCCCAGTGCTGGGCATTACAGCTCCTCCTTGTCAACGAACTCTCTCCTGTTTAAATGTTCTTTTCAGATTTGTCATGGAATACTTATCTGTTAGAAGCTTTTCCTCAACTTTAACGCTGTATCTATGAGCCTGTCTCTGTATAACTGAGTACAAAGCGGCCACTTCTATGTGGCCATGTCTATGTTTGTTCATACATCTTCCATGACTCTCCTCAGGTGGTCCCTGTTGAGTTTTCCCTATCACACTAAATATATACAACTTAAATCTTTGAATAGCCGCAGACACCACAGGATACTCCATGCTTGAAGCTTAACCTATTGATCTGGTACCTGTACTCATGTGCTACAGCTGGTAAATCCTAGAAAGCATGTGCAACATATTTTTGTTGAACTGGACAACTTAATTTTCAAAAAACAACCAAAAGAAAATTTACCCATTGAAATTTTATGTAACTATACTGGATTTTGGGGGTGAGAGACAGGAAAGAATTTAGACAAACTAAGCAGGCAATAAGAACTCTCACTAGGAATCTTTTATGCTAAACAATAAAAGAGAACTCAAGAGTGAAAACTGAGCAGAAAGTTGCTGTTCCAATCCTGCTGGAGATTTTACCTACATAAAGGAGTTAGAATCTAGTAGATGACTAGGAAGGAAGTTATAGACAAGAGTTGCTATACAACATGCAGTATGAACTCTACTTCTGTGATGTTCGCTTACTGAAGCCCCTGATTCTCCCACGTTGATAGACTCTGCAGCTAAACTGTAATTAACATTTCAGGAAATTCACGTTTCCCACCAGAAGAAAAGTTCTCTCCAATGATAACTACCTACGTAACTTACTCATAAGGGGCTTTGTACAATCTTAGAACTTTGTCAGCCATACTTGGTATTACAGTCTATGATCCAAATATATGAGTAGGCTATTAGCACTGCTTCTATAAAAACAAGTTTAATGCTTTGGGATGTTCAAGGTGAGCGAGGGTGCATCTAGACATGAACAACTAGAGGGAACCATAAAAATCTGTAAGAACTGTATGTACACTTGTACTCATTCACAAGGTCCACCTTTCAGCTTCTCTTTAAAGAAATCAAGATGAAAACCCACTACCGAAGAAAGAATGATTATATAAGGAGGGCCAATTACCATCGATGAGTCAGTGACCATGTGAATGTAAATAATGAATCTACATTACTGAGTACTGAATAAGTATAAAGAACATGCCCAAAAATTGAGTGTGTGTGTGTGTGTGTGTCTGTGTGTGTGTCTGTGTGTATGTGTGTGTGTCTCTGTGAGTGTGTCTCTGTGTGTCTCTGTGTGTGTGTGTCTGTGTGTGTATGTGTCTGTGTGTGTGTGTGTGTGTCTCTGTGTGTCTGTGTGTGTGTGTGTGTGTGTGTGTGTGTGTCTGTGTGTTTGTGTGTGTGTGTGTGTCTGTGTGTGTGTGTCTGTGTGTGTGTATGTGTGTGTGTGTGTGTGTGTGTGTGTGTGTGTGTGTGTGTGTGTGTGTGTGTGTGTGTGTCTGTGTGTGTGTGTGTGTTTGTGTGTGTGTGTATGTGTGTCTGTGTGTGTGTGTCTGTGTGTGTCTGTCTCTGTGTGTCTGTGTGTGTCTGTGTGTGTGTCTCTGTGCGTGTGTGTACCTTATTTAAGAACATCTCTAGAGGTATCCCAATGATGTCTCTAGGCATGCATAATCAACACTATTAAGTTTTATGGTTAATGAACAAATTCAAAAGTCACAACAGATGGAAAACCAGAAGTTAGACCATGATATAATTCTAAAAGCAACTATTCAGCACCTTACTGATATCTTCTTTTATGAGCTACTGTCTTCTTCTGAAAAACACTGAGCATGTATGCGTCACAGGACAGCTATACAGAGGTGGTTCTCCCCTGTCACCTTCATATGGGTCCACGAGAGAAAAAGGTCTACCTATTCAGCTTCTACCAGATGAGCCGTCTCCAAGACCCTAATGTTTTTAGTATGAAGCACTTTCTACTACAATAATTATGTTGTTAGTGATGGCAAGAAAAACTAATTGTAAGTTCCTTAAAAATTTTAAAATATCAAGCATTGGGAGAAAGAGGAAAATCAGCTTATTTCTTTCTTAGACTGCTTATCAGTACGGAATGGTTAGAAGGAAATGCCAGCCTTATAGACGTAAAGCTGAATGGCAAGCGGAACAACTCAGACTGGTCAAGAGTTGAGAAGTGTAGAGTTTCTGGGGAGCCAGAAGGTGGCTGTTTGTAAAACCTTACAATACAGCAAGCAAGTCTTAATGTGTTCTATACAGGAACAGAAGTCTGTACTTTAAAATACAGTGTCATCTAAATCACCATGTTTTACTTCTAGCTTGGCGAATTATACTACCCGCTACTTAGAAATAGTAATAATTCAACCAAGTACAATTTCAAGTATCAGAAATTAACATTACAAATGAAGTCATTAAGATGGACGTGCCATGTGGTGTGTTCATGATCAAATTCCACTACACTCTAGATTGACTACTGCAAAGATTCTAAAGTTGACAAAGAATGTTAATGAAAAAGATTGTCCTGCAACATTTTTGTCACATGTTCTCATAAATATACAATTTGGTAAATATAGTTTTTCCCTCTTCTTAACAGTTACTGATATAATATAAAACATATAAACACGCCCAAATTTCCAGCTGGTTATAGTAACTAAAATTAGCAAAAGAATAATTTCATAATATATGACTGGTCTACTTAAAAACAAAGAAAAAGTAACACCTCTATATATACTCTACTATTGTATTGTTTAATCAGGGTTAATCTGAAACAAAAAGTCTATTACTTGGTTAAAAAAAATCCCCACTCTCCTTGAGCCTGCAAATAAAATGCAAAGCAATATATATTTTTGTATAAATGTTTATGTCAAGATTTTTCTTTTTAATGTATTAAAATTCTATTAAAATAATGGACAATCAATTGGACCTTTAGACTAGTTATAAGGGTTATAGCAGATTAAACTTTTTTGCTTTTATAAACTTTCCTATTTCCAGGGTCTTGGACCTCAATAAGCAAAATAAAGGATAATCATAGGAAGACGTACCTAAATTTTAAGTGAGCATTAACTTATAAATATTGTGAAGCATATACTACTGGCATTCAAACAGCAGACATGGTAATAAATTGTTTGATGAATATTAAAAATGAAAACATCTAACGTTCTATGAAAGAAGGACATTTTACCTGGATCAGATGAGGCAATGCTTTTAGTGTAAGGCAAAACCAAATTCCCAGTTTGCATGGAAGCAAATCATGCCACTGTGGTTTTATAAGCAATCTAAAGGTGGGGAGAAACTCGAGTAACAAATCAAAACAATAGGTAAAAGTTGAGGAACAAAATAAGCAATTAAGAAAAGTTTTATAAGTGTCAATTTAATTTAAAAACGAAGAAAAATTTTCAATAACATTTATGACAGTCATAAATGACTTGGTGTACTATGAAATGCAGTAGTTGAAAACATAGGTAAAAAGCATAAGAATCTAACCTATATAATTTTGGGGAAAGAGGTTTCTAATCAAGTTACAAAGACAAAGAAAGAACCAATTGGAAGGGAGGAGCTGGAGGTAAATTTGCTCAAAACACATTATATGCATATATAAAATTTACAATTAAAAAATATTTAAGAAAAAAGCCAAAGCCCCTCCCCTTTAACCTAGGCTTTCATCATGTCTACAACTGAATTCATAAACCTGACAACTGCTTCAGCCATTAAAAGAACAGCCAGCATCAAAGTGTTCCCAAGTGCTGACAGGTAACAACCAAGGTGGCATAAAAACGAAGGACATCTGCAGTGTGCTGAAGCATTCCCCACTTGTGTCACTGCAGGAAACAGGCAGAATGGCTGTCATTCACTTCCTCACTGACTGTCAGTTCTGATCAGAGACACATTATTTCTACTAGCATTTTGTTTGCAAAGTTCAGAACAAAAACTTTTAATTACAAGAGTTTGAGAGGTTAGTATCTAGATAGATAAGGATACTTTATAAGAAGAGAAAACTTAAGAATGTTGCTTAAGCTCAGAATTTATCTTGAAATTGTGGCACACGCGTATCTGTGAGCCTAGGGCAGGTGCACTGGCGTCTCTGGAGTGGGCACACATGGAACAGAGCCATGCTCCACACTATTTGTGCATGCCTACCTTTCGTTCTTCTCAGAAGCACCAGGTTTTGCTGCATCCACACTCTTGCTTCCTGTCTTCTTCTTCTTTTCTCTCTTCTTTCTACTAAGCAGTTCATCCTTACCATGAGAAGAGTGAGAGTAACTGACTGTCTTTGCCATGTACAACTCACACGCTATAAAGATTCTTTCCCAAAGAGAAAACACTAGAAGACCATTTATGCAAATGTATGTAGGGTCCACCATGATCAAGTAAAGTCATCAATCTATCATCATAAGTGTTGCCATGGTATCTGGCCTCACAGACACATGAGATTCAGCACTGTCAGCCATGTGTATCTCCATAGCAACCAGAATTTTCTAAGAAAAGAAAATATTCAGCTTACTTGTTATTATTTATGCACCTTCAATGATGCTACTTTAAAAAGAGTAAATGATAGTCCATGAATGTTTATAAACATTTAATTATTTATAGCGAATAAAAATCCTTAGCATATTAGACTGAGAAAGTATAGCACATCCTTTAACAAAATGATCCTTGAAGTTTTATCTTCATTTTAAACTTCACTTTATGCTTTTAAACACATTTATATAAGAAGCCTGTGACAGAGGTTGGGGATTTAGCTCAGTGGTAGAGCGCTTGCCTAGCAAGCACAAGGCCCTGGGTTCGGTCCCCAGCTCCAAAAAAAAGAAGCCTGTGACGAAAATTTCTCAAGTAATTACGTAAAAAAAAATTCTACTTAGTAGGATATAGCTCAATTTGACAAAGTTTTATTTCAAATTCAAATGCAGTATGGTTTTTTTAAAGAAAGATTTTTTTTTATATATATATATATTCTCCTCGGCATAAAAATAAATTAAACAGTAACTAGTGATAGCACAACTATTAGAATTCAGAGAACATGTAGAAAAATAGGAATCTCCATCATGTGAGAAACAAATGTCTGGAATTGTGAATAAAGTGAGGAGGCTGGACCGTGGTGGAGCTCCAACACTTACCAGTTGCTTTTCCAGGTAGATGGACCACACCACGGCGTAATGGCCTACGGTGAGAATAATGAACAGGAGCAAGGCCAGCTCAGCGTTGCTCATTTTTCTCACTCTCCTGTAGTAGAATACAGGCTGTCGCCAATCTGGAAGTCCGTTGATCAGAATATCATCATACCTGTGGTAGCAAATATAACAGTTTTTCATGGAGAGTTAATGCAAAACCAAAGCAAAACTAAACTTCATTTGTACCTATATTTAAAAGAGAAAGAATAAATTTTCTCTCAGAGACATAACAGCTATGGAGTTTATCAGCATCACAGTTCCTAGTAAATCAAAGCATGACTGTGTGGCTTCAGTAACGAAGTCTTCCGGAAGGCCAGAAGTAGTAATACACCACATCCTGGACCTCATGTTTACAGCACCCAGCCATATGCCTCCTAGACTGATATACCTATTTACACTGTTACGGAAAATTCTCTAGCACAGAATCAGCAACAAAAGGTAGGCTCTAATGGAGGATATTAATAAATAAAACCAGAGCAATATGAATTACATATTATTTGAATGAATTAATTGAATCAAACTCAGGATATCCACACTTGTATTTACCCTCTTGATAATGGTAGTTGAGTGTTGAAATATCTATTCACATTATTTTATTAAAGATTCTTTTTAAAAATTATTTATTTTTATTTTATGTACATTGGTGATTTGATTGCATGTATGTCTGTTTAAGGATGTCAGATCCCCCAGAACTGGAGTTACAAACAGGTGTGAGCTGTCATGTCGATGCTGGGGATTGAACCCAGGTCCTCTAGAAGAGTAAAGTGGTTAACAGCCAGTGCTCTTAACCACTGAGCCATCTCTCCAACTCCCTACTAAGGCTTCTTAATGACATAAATAAAATGAGTGCCTTAAGATTTTGCAGAGCTCATGTTCCTCTAAGAACAAAAAGATCTCAAATTAGAGAAGGACATGAAAACAACAAATGCATGTCAGAGTTCACAATAAAACTGCTTATTTGTAAACACTTAAGTAGCAATTTCCTCGTTTGTGGCTTTTACTGGAAGGGAAGAACATCAATGCATAACAGCTTTCCTTATAACAAACTTCAATCGCCATTCTTGGTACTATCGAGCTAAAAGAAAAGTTTAAATAAAAACTCAACTGAATTTAAATTTATCTGTCAGTTATTGAGCAAATATTTTTAAAGTTAAAAATAAGAAGTAACATTTATAATTGTGAGACTCAAAATAGTCACATGCACTGTATGCTCAATACACACAACCTGTTAATCTTAATTGAACACAACTCATTAAATATTCTAATCACGCTATTTCCAGAATTAAACCTCCACTGAAAGGCCTAATTTGGTGCAACACATTGACCAAAATATTTTAATTAAAAATATTCTGAGTTAGTCGCAGGCCTAATTACAGGACTAGAAATAGGACCTATATTGTCAGGCAGGTCAGGAGAGCTCAGTAGTGGGTTTTCTCCAGTAAATTGACCGAACTAGGAATAATGGCGCAGCTGCTGAACTGCCAGTCTTGACATGTAAATCAATTTAAATGCAACAACTGCAGTAGCTACTTTGAGAGTTATTAAATTGATACCTTGGAGATATGCTAAAAATATAAAGCACAGGGTTTATTATAGAAAATTTCTTTTTTTAAGTAAAAATAACCCACTGGTTATTAATATAAAATATAATTTATTTGCCAATCTTTAAAAACCAATTAATACTACTATATCTTAGTATCCGAGTAGTAAAAGGTAATTTACAAAAAGTCAAATTACAATATGGTTTTGTGGTGGCAGGACCAAGCAAACTTTTTTTTATTTTCTTTTTTTCGGAGCTGGGGACCGAACCCAGGGCCTTGTGCTTGCTAGGCAAGTGCTATACCACTGAGCTAAATCCCCAACCCCCAGGCAAATTTTTATATTATTCTCTTTTTTCAGAGAATTCCTTAAACATTAACTTCAAGATTAACATTATGACTTCCTAGAAAACTTATTTCTTGTCTTCAGAATTTTATGTTTAAATCTATTTTTACAAACTGGCTAATTTAGACCCAGGTGTATCATAAGATCACAGTGCTCCAGTGAGGTCCAGCGAGCATTGGGTCCCATGTTTATTCTGAACTCTGTTCTACATTAGATTTCTTGAGAAAAAATAAAACTTAATGAAAAATTATCTTCAGAAATATCTCCACTGAAATAGCTTCTAAAAGGCATGTTTATCAATAGAAATGAATCAGAGGGTGTGGTGCTGACTCCTTATAGCACTGACACGGAAACCCAACCTGCACTGGGTCTAAGCTGTACTGGAGACATAACTAAGACGCTTCATCAAACATTTCATCACCAGCACTGGGAATAGCTACTATTTTTCCATCAGCATATGAGCTGGATTCAGTAGACAGCCACATACAAACCAGCGGGACGGACACGTGAGAGGCGTAGATCTGCTTGCTGCCCTTGCCACTCTGAAACTGTCCAGGGATTAAGCACACAGTCAACGCCCCATTGCTTTTACCACAGTGAGCATTATGGCTCACACAACTGGCCATCTGAAGGGAAGATAGCGTCTATTATAGTTCACTTCTTAAAATGTATGTTGTTAAAGGTAAGTTACTACCTTCCTGATGGGACACTGAAAAGACAAATATACTTCTTAAAATATACACAGATGGGGTTGGGGATTTAGCTCAGTGGTAGAGCGCTGGCCTAGGAAGCGCAAGGCCCTGGGTTCGGTCCCCAGCTCCGAAAAAAAAAATAAGAAAAAAAAAATATACACAGAAACTCACAGGTTATTTGACAACAAAAAATGTGTCGACAACACAAAATTTACATCACTTTACTATGTGTTTCTATATTTAAATACATATGCATAAATGCTCTGTAGCTGAGATGGATATAAATTATGTTTAAGCCTGCATTAAACCGGATTGAGAATATACGAATGTATAAATGTGGTACAAGTAGTCAGAAGCAAACCTCTATCATAAAGAAATCACTAACACACAAATAAAATCTGGCATGGATTCTAAAGGCGTCTTCTTGGAATTCAGAGCACCCAGTTGATCAGTTCCACAAGTCCAACATACGGCCTAGTGCACATTCACTGCATTTCACTGTCTTCAATACACACGATGAACATAAGAGACAGCCACTTGGCCATTAGTGAGGGCCACACTAGAACTGAAAGTCAGCACATACCTGCCTGCTAGAAATACTGGAGAACAGATTTAAAATAATCTTAAACTACCAGTACAAAACATTTACATTAATTTAAGTAGCAATACAAACAGTAAAATAGAAACAAAGTCAAAATGAAAATCTGAGTAGTAAAACATGAATAAATAATTCTAGCATTTGTTAAAATTACTATCCTACACAATTTGTTAAAATTTTTCTATCCTACAGAATTTAAATTTTTTTTTTTCGGAGCTGGGGACCGAACCCAGGGCCTTGCGCTTCCTAGGCAAGCACTCTACCACTGAGCTAAATCCCCAACCCCCAGAATTTAAATTTTTAGCTTAAAAATAATATAATATATAATATATAATAATATAATAATAATACAATATATAATATATAATAATATAATTTCCGTTTCGGTCAGATTTTAAACCTTCCAGTAAAAATCAGTTGTGTAGAGATTATAGAAACAAGAATCAACACTAAATTAGCTGATCGTGTGTGTGTGTGTGTGTGTGTATGTGTGTGTGTGTGCACGCGTACATGTGAAATCTACTATAACACAGGATTTTATATAATGTTTATATATCTTATAGCTTCATTTAAGTCCTAAATTAGATTTCTTATTCTCAGATTTGAACAGATCTCTACTAAAATTTAAAGTTAATTTGTAATTTATAAAAGTCTTAATAAATTAACGTTAATGTACACATTTTAAACAGTATTTGTATGAGACATAATTTTCTTTGGTAAACTAAAAACTTTTAAGGCTTACAAACATAGTAATATAACAGAGGAAAATTTAAGTTGCAGGATTGGACTGATAGAAACACTAGCTTGCCAGGTGTGTGAGCACACACCTTTAATCTCAGTACTTGGTAGGTAGAAAGTTTAAGGCCAGTCTGAACCACATACAAAGCACTGTCTCAAAACCCCCTCTGCCCTAAAAGAGGAACAACCCCCCCCAAAAAAAGAAAAAGAAAAATACTAGTTAAATTTATAATACTTCTAAAGCAAAACTACACAGGCTAATATTACCCAAGTATAATCCAATACATAGGTAGTAAGTAGTTCTCAAAAATTTATGTAAAAACTTTGGGACCTCGGGTAGAAATTCGTGTTGGATCATGGGCTGCTAGTTCTTCAAATGAGTACAAGTGCTACAGAATCTAAGTGAGTATTCTGTGCTAGGATTCCTATGTTCACTGGAAAATCTGTTATTTTCATGTTCATGTGGGGAAGTTAGTTTCCACATGTTCTTTTAGGAATTTGTTCTACCTAAGAAATGAAACTTGTCTGTAGGAAGACTTTTATGCTAATGTTCACAGCACCTTCTACACAAAGTGTTAAAGCCAGAGGTCCATCCTGGTGATGGACAAACAAAGCTATCCCCACAACGGGATAGGGAAGTAGGGCAGGAAGAGCAGCAGGATGCAGTGTGGTATGGACAGCCTGAATGAAGGGAGCCAGATGCCAAGAACTGGACACTGAGTGACGAGGCCACGAGGAGACGGACGGAGCAGACACACTGCAAACACACGGGACAGATCTCTGATTACCTACGGCTGGAACTCAGAGCAGGACCTGCCTATAAATGGGCTTGGGAGACAGTTTTTTGAGGATGAAAGTGTAAAGACTGGGTTGTGGAGAGAGGATGCTGAGGTATGTACAGTTAGTATACATCACTGGATTATACACTTACAGCAGGCGGTCTTCATAATATGCAATTTATACCTAAATGAGTCCATTACAAAACAAAATAAAACATCATTTTCTAAAGAAAAAAAGCTACTGCATTTGTTAACTTATTTACTGCATTACTGCTATTCCCTTTCTCACAAAAATATAAGCTATTTATCTAATTTCGAGATAAATATAATTACATCTCTGTAGAAAACAGGAAACATTTCTATGATAACTTTACAAACTACATGCCTAGGTTACAATCTTACAGCACTTGCTCAAGGAATGTTTATGATAAAGAAAGTGCCAGCAAATGTATTTATTGGGAGCAGTATGAGATGGCGTCAGATATCGCTGACTACTCTTTCCCTTTTAAGGAACCAAGAATCACACTGAAAATATCTGCAGACACTTCTCCTGTGTCTAAATATTCACAGGTCATGTGGCCTCAGGCACAAGCTTTAAAGAAGTTAGTCTCAACTTGATTAGTTAAGTCTTTTGCCTCAAGGAAAACCAGTCACAAAAGAGTTACTTGTGCCTCAAGGGTTATAAATACTACAGATGTTTGTGTAACTGTCAGGTCCTTTTCCCCCTGCTAACATTAAAGTAAATGCAGAGGGAACTATTCCTAAAGAGATTATGCTAAATGAGTCTATGTTAACACAGAAACAATTAATAGGTAAGAAGTGATTTGCTGTGAAAAGACAGAAATGATTTTTGTAATTAGAAAAAGTTATCACAAAATTTACTGACTTCTAAAAGAACAACCAGCAAAAAGATACAACTCGATGGCAAAGATGTTGGAAGAATAAAACAAGCTATCTTTATGGCACATTCTTAATGTGTGAGATAAAACTAGCTGTTAACTAAAGGAACGCTACTAGAATAAATGTACAGTGTAAGGAAAGCGTCTTTCAACAGGATTTCTCTGAAACGCCTAACTAATACCAGTCAGTTCTTGTTATAAAACAAAGAGTTTCAAGATAGTATTTGAATCCCATATTACAACCTGACCAACTGGGATATTCAAATTAAACAGTTACGACAAGAACCAGGAAGGACAGCTAACATTTTAGGACATAGAATTATTCCAGACCATATATTTGAAGAAAAACTCAGAATGTCTCACAGTATAATTCTAGGGTTTGTCTATAAGCTTGTGCTAGCCACAAGCAAACCAGATATTTAAGCCTGCTGCTTTACTTAAATGTCAAATGCACATCTGTTTAACATAACACAGATTTCCCATGTTGTCCACTACTGTCTCATGAAATCAACCTGTTGGACTCCAACCACCATTATTACTGTTTGTTCTTTAAAGACTAACAAGTTCAGAATGAGACAAACAAATGCACACACATGCGCACACGTGCGCGCACACACCCATACACACATACAGACGCACAGATGCACACACGCTCACACGCACACAGTTTATTTCACCTGCAATGATTTTGGTGTATGTGTAAAACTTGTGTTTCAGTTATATATGTCTCAAAGGGTGATTTAAAATGTGTTTCTTTCTATGGGTATGATTAAAATCTCCAAAGACCTCACAATTGTACCGGCATTCCACACATTCGACAACACGGGAAAGGCTATGTAATCACTGGCACTATAAACCACTCTGCGAGTACATGTATTACTGCTCTTCTGAAAGGTGTCTTCTAAGGTTAGCAGACACGGGGTTGGGGATTTAGCTCAGTGGTAGAGCGCTTGCCTAGGAAGCTTAAGGTCCTGGGTTCGGTCCCCAGCCCCGAAAAAAAAAAAAAAGAAAAAAAAAAAAAAAAAAAAAGGTTAGCAGACACAATCCCAGTAGCAGACGTAGGAAAGAAAACAAACGAGCAAAGGGGAGCGGTTCTCCTCTATCCCATCTTCTACAGTTCCTGCATGTCTAACAGCTCATCACCTGGGCTATCTGGAGGTAAAGGGAAGTACATACTAAGGGATTACTAAAGTAGCCTCACTTAAGAGGGAGGCCTGGGAGCAGTGGACTCACCGAATACCTGGGGTTACTATCAGATACTGTTGAGCGTGTGCATTTTTGGTTGAAATCAAGACCTGGTTGTTTCCCAGGGCATAAACACCCCTGGTAAAAGTCTTTTCTAATGAAGCAAAACTTGCTAAATTTATGACTCATGATCCTAATCGGTAAGTATGTTCAAAAGCAATGAGTTCTGTTCTACAACAGACTATAAAACAATGCAGTTCTTGGAAGAAACAAACAAACAAACGAAGGAACGAACGAACAAAGCCTAATTTAAGCAGGACTCGATTCTGTCCTTTAAAGGCTGTAGCATGAAACTTGCCCATCCAAGTTCACAAACACAAATGCACTTACCTCTGCCTTCTTTCATCGTCCTTTAAAACTTCATAAATGGCCACCAACTAAAATAAAAGCATTACTTTAAAATAAAAATACTTACAACTGTAAGAAATCACATAGGAGGATGAAAGCTCTATAAAGCACATGCAGAAAGCCCCATGTGCCCATCTATGCGATAAATAGTAAAAATCCAATTATATGTATGTTTTTGGAAGCACCTTAGATATTTAAAGGCTGCTTGATATCAAATGAATTTTTGTGAAAGGTGTAAAAGTAATAGTTTTCCTTAAAAATATTAAGAATAAGAGCATAATCTAGACAAGAAAATTATGAGAGCCAAGACCCTCCAACAACTAAGAAACTCTAAATGACACAAAGTGTTGGTACAACAGTATTCCATAAAAAAAAAAAAAAAAAAAACAAAAAAAACAAAAAAATCAAAAATCTAAATGTTATATATTTAAGCTACTTCATGTTTAAATGAAAATATTCTACATGTAAGTTAATATTTCTAGCATAAGCATATCAGTTGATACAAGTGTCATTATATATTTATGTATATAAATAAGACTGCATTCACTTACTTGTCTAAATTGAGTTTCTGCATTTTCATCTTTGTTCTTGTCTGGATGTAAGGTTAGTGAAAGCTTACGATATGCTTTTCTGATGTCTGCAGATGAAGCATCCTGGGTTGGGAGGGGGAGGGAAAAAATACAAAGCAAACTTTGTCAGAAAGAGGAATTCCCAGAACCTTGTTAAGATCTGAGAAGACAGCCAACCAAGTGCAGGACCCCAGGCAATGTAATTTGAGCAATCAGGCTAACAATCAGGCTGTGCAGCCAGCCGGACCCACAGGACTGAACAATTACTCAATCTAATTTGGCTCTCCTCTTAACTTTTCATTACCATACAGTCATTCAAACAAGTCTGCATTTGGCAAAACTTTTCCAACACTTTCCTCCCTAAAATTAGCCAATAAATCTTTTCCAGTAATTAAGATATAAAAAAGACAAATTAAAAATATATCTGTGTGCCATCAAAGAACTTTGTTATTTACTAGAGAATCTTAGAACCAGTTTCTGCAGCACAAGCTCATATGTATACTTTTTTTTTTTTTTTTTTTTTTTTTTTTTCGGAGCTGGGGACTGAACTCAGGGCCTTTGGTTTGCTAGGCAAGCGCTGAGCTAAATCCCCAACCCTACTTTCTTTATTGTTATTTATATTGAACTTATCATCCAGCAACAACTTATGGAATCCCAATTTTCTATGTCAAAGGGAGGTAAATTTGCATTCATTTGAAAACAGATGCAATTACAAATAGTTATGTACTTTAAAGGGCATTTCCACCATCTCAGTCTCCCCCCTACCACCAACAAAGCCTTGCCCGTTACATATGCTTTACATTTTAAAATACACACACGGACACAGTGGACAGAGCTTCAGATTAGGTAGCTGTTAACGTAATAGTAATCTTGTTTGTGTGGGTACAATAAGAAAACATTATTTATATGGCTAGAATAAATACACACCAAAGTTCAAAACTTCATTTACATTGTATTTAAAAACAGATTCTTGAGGCAAGTGACAGTAAAATGGCTTATTAAATTTGTTTGATAGCCATTTGTCCAATTAAGTACTAAAACTATTTTACTAAATGGCTATAACAATATAAACTCAAACCAACACACACACAAAATAAATCTATATACCAGGGGCCAAATGGTTGTTAAAGATTTGGAGAAAGAAAGACACCCCCCTCTACAATTAGCCTGTCAAAGCTTTTCTTTATAAGCCGTTATTTTCACAGGGTGGGGGTGGGGTGTGTCATGTTGCTTCAGGCTGGTATGGTACCCTAGGTCTGAATACTTCTCTGACTTAGGAAGCACCCAGGAGCTATAAAACTGAGTGAAACTTGTAGATAATAGGTATGTATTATTTCATTTTAAATTTGCTTAAGGAAAATCTGTACTGCTCACATCAGATGACAGGTAATACATGAAGGAAAGGGGTGAATTTTTAAGTGGAAATGTGTGGTGAATCCTTTTGTCATGCAAAGGGGCCGTGTGTCAAATGGATAATCTCTAATTAAAATTTAAAATGACATATATCATTTAACATATATGCCTTAAAAATAAAAATGACTACTAGTCACCCAAGACATTTTCTTGCTTCTGGTTTTTTCTCCTCAAATTTTCAGCCTCAGTATGGACCCCAAATCTAAGTACAGCCAGATAGTTCTGTTTCAACACCTCCAAGGGTTGTGATTACCTTCTGTTACGCCACTGCTTTAACTCTGCCTCCCAACCTCGCTGGCCTATTCTGCTGTTCTCTCACGCGATTACCCTTGAAGGTGCGGCTCACCATCCTTGTGTTCTTGGGTTTTCACTTGGCTACAAAACCAGACCATTGTCTCCTAAGGAGCTGGCCTCACATACTACACGAAAACATAAATTTTCTTCTAGAGAATCTGCCCAATGGGGTTATTTCACTAACAAGGTCTACTGTAAGTCATATGGCTTTCTGTTCTAAAAAGATGTCCACTGGGCAAGTTGTACCTTGAGATAGCGTATGCATGTATTTAATATAAGGCATTTCTGCAGTCTTAATTTTAGCCACATACTGTGGGAGTTATTGAGCCCATTTTGCAGTGAAAAGCTAAGTAACATTTCAAGTTATATTTTTAAACAAAAATGAACACAGAATTCAACACAGAAAATATTAAGATTTAAGCTTAAATTTGGAAAAGAAGGAAGCGTTAGGGAGGCAGTGAAAAATAACCATTACCATCTTATTTATTTGATTAAACACTGGGAGCACATACCCACAAAATTCTAAGGCAGGTCCCAGGAAATTCTGCTTCTTCTTGCTAAGGTTGCTGGTGTTTGAGGTCAGACCTCATGCACAGTGAGACCCACTATGCTGCCTGCCCAAGCTGTATTCAACTCCTGGGCTCAATAGTTACCCTGCCTTGCAAAGTCTCCTGGATAGCTGGGAATCCAGGTACACAGCAACCCAGCACCAAGCAACACTCTAAGTTTTAAAGGTTAAGTGTCTGATGTGTGCTGGCTTCTCCAACATACAATGCCATACTTCTACTATAGATTGAATTTAGAATAGTAGAACAGACTATCTAAAATCTGACTTACTGAGAAAAAAAATCGACTGGGTGATTAGTGAGTTGACCATTATTGATATCAAGAGATGTACTACATTAATTTGTCGTTGCTCTATTCCTTCTAAATGTGATCTAGTTCACTAGCAGGCAAACAGAATTATCTTAGCACTTGGATAACCTCTGTAATGAAGAGACATTGTCACTCTTAAAACTTTGTTAAATGTAATACATGCTCATCAAAATGGAATCCTGTGATCAAATCTCACTGAAAAGGTAGGAGGGGACTCCAAGGGCTGCCCTGCCACAGAGACAGTGAATAACCAGGCAAAACCGTCAGAGTCAACTTCATTTGAACTCTGGAAACCAATCAAAGTTTCTAGCAACCGGTGAGCATGTAGGACGGCATGATGTAGGACAGCATGATGTAGGACGGCATGAAGCTGACTCTCAGTAAGGGTTCTGAAGGCGCCAATCTCCACTCCCGGTGTGAGCTCCCAGTACAAGAAAAGGACAGTTGCCCTTGTTCTCAAAGAATTATGGTTGTTCTGACTTATCTGCCTACTCTGATATTTTAAAGACTTTCCCTTTTTTAAAAAATCAAGTTTAGAACTCTAAAAGTGTACAGATAACACGTGTCAAGAACATTTAAAAGTGGCCAGTATTCTGTGGTTAAAGGCCCATACCACCAAATCTGATCAACCTAAGTTGATCCTGGAATCCACAAGAGGGAAGAAGAGAACTAATGCTCTTAAAATAGCCCCTTCAGCATCCACAAGAGTACTACAATGTATGTGACTAAATGCTTGTGTGCATGAACACATACAAGAAACACACATGAATAGGAACCAAAAGCTGGACAGCCTAGGGACCCAAGATAAAACCAAACACAACTGGCCAAAAAATAAAAAAATAAAAAGTCAATGGAGTGATTCCTAACATCTGCCATGCGCCATGCTCATAGATGGCGTCTAGCTCAACTGCTATCTGAGAGGTACTGTCTGAGTTAAGGTTCTATTGCTGCAAAGAGACACCATGACCACAGCAAGTCTTAGAAAGGAGAACATTTCACTGGGGCTGACTTTCAGTTCAGAGGGTCAGTCCATTATCATCATGACTGAAAAATGGCAGTGTGCAGGCAGACACAGTGCTGGAGAAGGACCTGAGAGTTCGACATCTTGATCCACAGGCAACAGGAGTCTGCCCCACTAGGCCTAGCTTGAGCATGAGACCTCAAAGTCTACCTCCACAGTGACACGCTTCTTCCAACAAGGCCACACCTTCTAATAGTGCCACTTCCTATGGGCCAAGCATTCAAACACATTAGTCTTTGGGGCCATTCCTAGTCAACTCATTATAAGCAACTGCTTCAGGCATAATCCAGCAACCAATGGGATATGAAGATCAGAGACCTACTGCCAAGCAACCAATGGGATATGAAGATCAGAGACCTACTGCCAAGCAACCAATGGGATATGAAGATCAGAGACCTACTGCCAAGCACTAGGCAGAGCCCGGAGAATGACCACAGAGGAGGGCAAGGAAGGATTGCAGGAGCCAGACAAGGCCAAGATACCATGAAAACAGGCCCACAGCACCAACTGAACAGGGCTCACAGGGACTTGTAGATTGAAGCAACAATCATGGACCCTGCATGGGTCCGCTAGGCCCTCTGCATATATGCTATGCTATGTAGCTTGGTGTTCTTGTGAGACTTCTAACAGTAGAAGTTTGGGCTGGGGGTGGGGTCTCTGACTCTCTTCCCTGCTCTTGGAACCTTTTTCCTCCTACTGGGCCACATGAGGGTTTGTGCTTAGCTTTATTGTAAATTGTTATGCCATGTCCATTATATCCCTGGGAGGCCTGCTCTTTTTCTGAAGGGAAATAATGGGGGGAGAAGTGGATGGGGTGGTGCGGGGGGTACAAAGGGAGGTGAAACTGCAGTTATGATGTAATATATGCAAGAGAAAGAAAAAGAAAGAAAGGAAGGAAGGAAGGAAGGAAGGAGAGAAGAGAGGAAGGGAGGGAAGGAGGGAGGGAAGAAGGAAGGAAAGAAGGAAGGAAGGAGAAAAGAGAGGAAGGGAGGGAAGGAGGGAGGGAAGAAGGAAGGAAAGAAGGAAGGAAGGAGAGAAGAGAGGAAGGGAGGAAGGAAGGAAGGAGGAAAAATAAAGCCCTGTAAATGATAACTAAATCAGTCAAGGGGTAGCATCTGGAAAGAAAGACTATGGGAAAGTGTCTTTGAAATGCTCCCCCATATTCCTTGGAATCTAAAAGATTATGTACACATCTAGAGCATATGCTTAGAAAGACCAGAAAAGGCACTGAAGCTCTCACAATGGGTCCACCTTCGAGCTCTGTATAAGCAGGGAGGCACAGGACGCAGCTCGGTATGGACATCATGCTCCAAAAGTTAACTGGATGTGGTGGTTTGAATAAGAATGGCCCCTAGAGACTCATATTTGCATGCTGAGTCCCCAGTAGAATATTTTTGAAAGATTAGGGGATGTGGCCTAGTTGGAGTAGGTGTGTCATTATTGAAAGAGCTTTGTTGCTAGGAGTGAGCTCTGGGGTTCCAAAAGTCCAGTGTCTTGTCTGTTCCCACCACACACATACAACCCCTCTCTCTGCCTGTTGCCTATGTTTCAGAATGTAATTCTCTTCCACAAGCTTCCTGCCATGATAATGTACTAACATTCTGAGACTGTAAGCAAGCCCCAATTTAATGCTTCCTTTTATAAGAGTTGCCTTGGTCATACAGAGTGTTTCTTCACAGAAACAGGGCAGCGACTAAGACACAGGCCAAGACTGGGACAGTCTCATATGTCTGCAGCTCAACTTCTCTCTCTCCTTTTCCTCCTCCCCTCTTCGAAATGGCTTAGGGATCTCTCTCAAGTCATTAGCTAATAACTAATCTAGGCAGAGTCCAACGGCCACACAGAGTCAATAATAGACATTTTATAAACTTAGAATAGTCACTAGACAAATAGCACAAACTCTGAGAAGGTGGGAAAATATAATTACCATGCTATATATTTAAAATGGTTAGAATTATATACACATTAAAAATTGATAAATCATGTAAAGAAAGAGGAAAATTGGTAGATACGCGGAAAAGTAATAGCAGTTGTCTAATAAAGTCTGAACATTGGACCTATCAGACAAAGGTCTTGTCTTTAACTCTTAATATGGTCAAAGAGCATGTACAAACAACTAAAGAGAAATATGGGAATACTTTTTCTCCAAAACAGAATATCAGCAAAAAGATGGAAACCTTTAAAAGGCCCTAAGTAGAACTATTTCTAGAGTTCAAAAATATAGTAACTGAAATGAGAATGTCGTTAGGTTAAGCTCAACAGCAGATCTGCATGGGCAGCAGAAAGACTCAAGGAGCGTGAGGAGAAGTCACCTGAGATTATCTGACTTGGGGACGAGACAGAAGAATGAAAGGAAAAACAGATACTAGAGACATTAGGACACTATGCTGAGTATCAACATGGCCTTAATAACTTCAGGAAGAAAAAAGAAAGAAAAAAATGTGTTCTTCAAAACAGCATATTTAGGAAAAAAAGGAATAAAAATGAAAACTGTTTGGAAGACATGAATCTGTGTATTTAGGAATAAAGAAACCATTCGGGATAAAATACAGAAATCTGACATAGAAATACTATCAACAAAGTATAAATTACAATCAAGGCAGGGGTTGTAGTGCACATCTTGACTCCCAGCTCTTGGGAAGCAGAGGCAGGACAATCTGAGTTGAAGGCAATTGCAGAAGAAGAGCTAAGAGACAAACAACACATAAAGCACACCCATTCACCTGTGCAGGTAAAACAAAGGCAGAGAAAGCAGGCAGAGACAAGATGGACTGAGATGAATCTCAGAAGATCATTTTCAATTCAGATTAGAAGACTATTCTAGAATAAAACAGACAAGCTTTTAGAGAAACTTATTTCCATTTCCAGAAACTTAAGACTGACACAAGAAAGTCCACAAAATACCAGATTTTATTATGGGGACTTCTGTATTGATAACTTAAGGAAAGTAATCATTCATTAAAAAATTGATTATAGTCTAGGTATGGTGGCACATGCCTTTAATCCCAGCATTGGGGAGGCAGAGGCAGGAGAATAGGAGTAGGCCAGCCAAAGTTCTAGGACAGTCAGGGCTACACAGAGAAACTTGTCTCAAAAGAAAGTGGATGATGATTATGTGTTTTCTCTTTTAGTCAGTATGGATGGGGTGGGGGAGGGGTGTGTTTTGTAGCCTAACCTGGCACTGAACTTGATAAGTAGCTGAGGATGATACATGTGTGCTGCTAAGAGTTACAGGAATGTGCCACCATGCAACTGTATGCAGTGCTAGGGCTCAAGCCAGGTCTTCACGCAGGCCAGGAGAGCATCAACTGAGCCCTCACAGCCTGGCTGTGTGTGTGTCTTAAGACAGGTCTATGTATGGCAGGCTGGCTGTGAACTTTCTGTGTAGCAAGTTGGCTGGTCTTGAACACCTGGACTTCCTGCCCACCCCACCACACCCCCCACCCCCATGCCGGGATTATAGGTATGTATCACCACATACAGCTATAATTATTTTTCTCACTTAAGACTTTTATGGAGCAAAGATAAAATTAAATACTTATTTTTTTAAGAAATATCTTGGCAAAAATGAAAACAAATCATGGCAAAACTTACAATGCAATAAAAGCACTGTTTACAAGAAAGTTTAGGATTAGAAATGCATTTTTGTTTCCTTTTCTTTTTTTTCGGAGCTGGGGACCAAACCCAGGGCCTTGTGCTTGCTAGGCAAGTGCTCTACCACTGAGCTAAATCCCCAACCCCCTAGAAATGCATTTTTAAAGGAAGAAAGGTAACACAGACAATATCAAATCTCAGGATGACTTACAAAAATTAATGTCAGCATCAAAACTTGAAAGATGCAGGAGTGGTGGTTCCCATATCTCCTTTAACTCTCCTATCTGGCCAATGCAGGGAAAGAATGGATGGTGGAAAATGACAACTGACTATCAGTACCTTCTGTTGCCGGTGCTGTATGTGGTGTCCTTGCTTGGGCAGACAACATACATCCTTGTACATGGCATGCAGCTACTGATCTAGCAGATAACTTTTTCTCATATGGACCAGCAGAAGCTTCTGCTTTCGTTGGAAACTCCATCAGTGTATTTTTACACTTTTACCTCAAGGATACATTAACTGTTAGTCATAGCTGTGGTCTGAACGTGAAACATCTCCCACAGCCTCATGTGTCTGAACACTTGGGTCCCTAAATGGTGCTACTGTTTTGGAAGGTTGTAGAATCTTTAAGAAGTAGAGTCTGGCTGAAGATGTTGCCAATGTGAGGAGGCCTAAGGTTTTACAACCCAGCCTCACTTCAGCTCTTGCCTTCTGAATGCAGACACAATATGACCTCAGAACCCTGACATCATAACTTCCCTACCACAATGGACTGTATCTCCTGTAGCTGTAAGTCAAAAAACTCATGCTACCCATAAGTTGCTGGTTGTTGGATAATTGGTAGCAGCAAAATTAAGAAAATTAGCACACAGAGTAACTAAAACATTTTCCTGTGATCCTGGTTGTGTCAGAACTCCTCAGAGTCAAGCTTTCTCAGGGTGTTGCAGGAATAGCTGGGGAGCCAGAGCCCTAGGTTTGCTCTGGGCACAAGTTCAAGCTGGAAGGAACCCATGCTGGTTCAACTAGAGGTCAGCATGTAGAAGAATGCAAATTGATCCATTCTTATTGCCTTGTACAAAGCTCAAGTCCAAGTGGATCAAGGACCTTCACTTAAAACCAGATGCACTCAAACCAAGAGAAGAGAAAGTGGAGAAGGGCCTTGAACACGTGAGCACAGGGGAAAACTTCCTAACAGAAGAACAATGGCTTACGAATGGAACCTCATAAAATTGCAAAGATTCTGTAAGGACACTGTCAAAAGGACAAAATGGCAACCAACAGACAGGGAAAAGATCTTTACCAATCCTACATCCAATAGAGGGCTAATATCAAATATAAAAAAGGAACTCAAAAGTTAGACTCCAGAGAGTCAAATAACCCCATTTAAAATGGGGTATGGGGCCGGGGATTTAGCTCAGTGGTAGAGTACTTGCCTAGCAAGTATAAGGCCCTGGGTTCGGTCCTCAGCTCTGTAAAAAAAAAAATGGGGTACAGAGCTAAACCAAGAATTCTCAACTGAGGAATATCAAATAGCCAAGAAGCACCTAAAGACGTGTTCAACAGCCTTAGTCAGCAGGGAAATGCAAATCAAAACAACCCTAAGATTCCACCTCACACCAGTCAGAATGGCTAAGATCACAAACTCAGGTGACAACAGATGCTGATGGGGATGTGGAGAAAGAAGAACACTCCTAAAAACAATCGAAATGTAAATATGAAATACTCAAGTTAGTAAAG
This sequence comes from Rattus rattus, assembly GCF_011064425.1. Classification (NCBI taxonomy): domain Eukaryota; kingdom Metazoa; phylum Chordata; class Mammalia; order Rodentia; family Muridae; genus Rattus; species Rattus rattus. The sequence goes on along the minus strand of NC_046167.1, from coordinate 5,659,871 downwards.
AAAAAAAAAAAAAAGAAGAAGAACACTCCTATACTGTTGGTGGGATTACAAGCTTGTACAACCACTCTGGAAATCAGTCTGGCAGGTCCTCAGAAAATTGGACATAGTGTTACCTAAGGACCCAGCTATACCACTCCTGGGCATATACCCAAAAGATGCTCTAACATACAACAAGGACACATGCTCCACTATGTTCATAGCAGCCTTATTTATAATAACCAGAAGCTGGAAAGAACCCTGATGTCCTTCAACAGAGGAATGGATACAGAAAATGTGGTACATTTACACAATAGAGTACTACTCAGCTATTAAAACAATGACTTCATGAAGTTCTTAGGCAAATGGATGGAAGTAGAAAATATCATCCTGATGAGGTAACCCAATCACAAAAGAACATACATGATATGTACTCATTGATAAGTGGATATTAGCCCAAAAGCTTTGAATACCCAAGATACAATTTACAGACCACATGAAGCTCAAGAAGAAGGAAGACCAAAGTGTGGATGCTTCAGTCCTTAGAATGGAGAACAAAGTACTCATAGCAGGAAATATGAAGATAATGTATGGAGCAGAGACTGAAGGAAAGGCCATCCAGAGACTGCCACACCTGGGGATCCATCCCACATAGTCACCAAACCCATATACTATTGCAGATGCCAAGAAGTACATGGCTGACAGGAGCCTGATACAGCTGTCTCCTGAGAGGCTCTGCCAGAGCTTGACAAATACAGAGACTTGCTCACAGCCAACCACTGAACTGAGCATGGGGTCCCAAATAGAGGAGTTAGAGAATGGATTGAAGGAGCTGAAGTGGTTTGCAACCCATAGGAAGAACAACAACATCAACCAATCAGACCCCCCCCCCAGAGCTTCCAGAGACTAAATCACCAACCAAAGAGTACGCATGGAGGGACCCATGGCACCAGCTGCATATGTAGCAGAGGATGGCCTTGTCAGGCATCAATGGGAGGAGAGGCCCTTGGTCCTATGAAGGCTCGATGTCCCAATGTAGGGGAATGCCAGGGCTTGGAGCTGGGAGTGGGTGGGTGGTTGGTTGGTTGGGGGAGCACCGTCACAGAAGCAGGGGAGGGGGAGATAGAACAGGAGGTTTTAGGAGGGAAAACCGGAAAAGGGGATAACGTTTGAAATGAAAATAAAGAAAATATCCAATAAAAAATAAAAAAAAATGGAAAAAACTATGAGAGATAAGGTTCTTAGGAAAAAACACAAATATCTTTGAATGTTATTTTTAACAAAATAAACACAAAATAAATGAATAAATTACCTAAGAAGTAAAGACAGAAAGCAAAACAAAACAAGTAACAAATAAATGAAAAATCCAAAAGACAGTAGCAGAGTATAAACACAAATGCTGACTTTGAGATAGAAAGCAGAAAGGCTAGTTCTGTACTAAGTATGAATAAGGCAAGTAGACAGACTTATGTTACTTGTCATTTCCATCCAAGTTTCCTAAATAGAAAATGGTCATACCTGCTGTACCTGTCTTCCCTCTGCTTCTGTATCTCAAAATCTAAAAGCTTGACCCAGAGAGGCTACAGATACAATACACAACACTAAGTCTGACGCTATCTCATACTCTTGTAGGTATTCACTCCCCTTCAGACACAGAGACTAGTCTCTGATTCTGTGCTCCAGTTACATGTATAGGGCTGGCTTACTTTCTGCTGTGATTCTGAACTGTTTTGTTTTTGAAGTCTGCTCCTAATATGAGCCTACAGTCTTGTCTCCAGTACCCACCACTACATCCCTTAACTTCTCCACTGATATAGTTAGCCTCTTACTCCAATTTCCTGTTAGTGTGTTTCTGTTTCACAGAAAGGAAACTGACAAAGATGGCTACAATCTCTGCAAATGTTTCTTTCAAAACATGTCAACCAACCAAATAAGACAGGTACCATGGTTTCCATTTGCTTAGTAGCCAGTGTATCTAGAACATGTTTGCCTCACATCCAGACACACAGTTTTTACCACATACATGTATTTTCTCAGATTGTTCTCAAGTTTAATAAATAGTTTCATGTGGCAAAAGTGTAAATCAGAAAGGGTGGGGCTTACATCCATATCGACTTTTATATTTTGTAACTTGTTTTTTACATTCTCTTCAAGGATTTTTCAGAGTGATTTTCTAAACTATTCCTAACCCTTAGAATATGGCAGATACTTCTTTATTTTTGAGGTCATATTGGAAAGTATAAGTGACAAATCTTGGAAGTTCCTTGTCTTAGTTTCTTTTCTACTGCTGTGACAGACACTGTGACTAAAACGTAAGTAATCACTCTTATGCAGGTTTACAATGAAAAAGAGAGAGCAGGGCAAAAAGAAATGGAGTATGTGCAATCTGAGGAGAAAAAGCACACCAGGAAAGTTAATGCTAGAGCGAAGGCTTGTACTGAAAGAAGGAAAAGTTTGATAGAAAATGAAATAAAGGGAATGGGCCCCCTTGGGGCAAGTTTTCAACCAGGTAATCAGCAATTTATGAAAAGAAATGGCCTAAGAAATATTCTCTTTGCACAAATCAAAGTTTATACAATGTGAATCAAGGAGGTAGGCAGACTCCATCCCAAGAAGGCAGTAGAGCTTGGCAGTGCTGGCCATTTTGTTCTAGCTTTAGAGTCACGGAGGATACATGAGCAAAGGGGTTGGAGTAGAGCGAGTATAGAAAGGACTCAGCAGACAGTGACAGAGAGAGCATGGCTAGCTGCTCCTGACATCCCTACTGGTCCCTGTCCCTCCCCTCTGGCTGTTACTAGAATGTGCCACCTGCTGTTATCCGCACACCACTGAACTGGACTGCCGGTTATCCAGGAAAGTTCATGAGCAGACGGAGCTGATGCTGCTGACCCATGCCTGACAGCACAGAGGAGGGTCGCTCCAAAGAACTGTCTGTCTGTTTGTTGTTTGTTGTTTGTTTAATGTGCATGAGTACATTGGATCCCATTACAGACGGTTGTGAGCCACCATGTGGTTGCTGGGAATTGAAACCAGGACTTCTGGAAGGCTGCCAGTGCTCTTAACTTCTGAGCCATCTCTCCAGCCCCACAAAGAACTATTTCTAAACAGGTCCGCTTCCTCTGTATCCTTTCTTTCCCACTATCTCTGGTGGGTGGTGGATTAGAAGGGAGGTTAAAGCATTTAAGAACCATCATTAAAAGTTGAGTTTTGAAAAAATTAGTTTCAAAGTGCAACCACTATACTTAGTGGCACAGGCCAAAAACCTAACAGCAAAACTCAATTCATTTATGTACTTCGGTGTTTGTGGAATTTATTAGAAATCCAAATTATTTCAAGTTCTTAGTCCAAATTACCTGTTCCTGCCCTTCTAGTGAAGTATAATCTGTTTCAAACACCATGGCTTTAAAGGCAGATAATGTCCATGTTCACTTCATCTCCCTTCTACTCCAGCATTTTTCAAAGGAATCTTCTACAATGTGGGAAATATTTGCATCTAAATTGTCTAATATTCTTACAGTCTGGATATGAGTTTTCCCTTCAAAAGTTTCACTGTTGACAGCTTGGTACATCTAGTAAATCATGAAGGTGATGTCATCAATCATCAACTCATTGATTAGTTCACAGCTGAATGGTTATCAAAAGTTAGTCAGCAGGGGTGGGTTTTTGGAGGTTATTTCTAACTCTCACTCTCTCTCTCTCCAAAGCCCTCCTGCTAACTCATGCCAAGGCTGAGCCTGGCTGTTCCCGCTAGGTCACAGCACCACTGCTGCTATCCGGACTCTACTGAACTGGACTGCTGGTGTATCCATGAAGTGTTTGCGAGTAGATCTAGCTGCTGCTGACCTGTGGACTAACCTACTAATTTTCTGACAACACAGATGGGATTTACTCCAAAGAACCGTTTCTAAACAGGTCCACATCCACTTCCCCTGTATCCATCCTTTCTTTTCCACTATCTCTGGTGGGTGGTGGACTAGAAGAGAGGTTAAAGTGTTTAAGAAGCATCATTAAAAATAGGGTTTAAAAAATTAAAGCTTTATATATATATATATATATATATATATATATATATGAATGATACAGCCCATTAAATCTGCAGATGATTTAGGTAACAATTCAGTTAAGAGCAGAGAAATAAAAAGAAACTTTTCTTAACAATCTACTGGTTCTAACACATATGTGACATGAATGGGAAAAAAAAAGAATCATCAATCTTATCTTAACCTGGTCAACTGTCACTGCCTTTTCTGTAATCTCTTTTGTACTTGTGTTAAAAATATACATCCAAAATTTAAAACTTTTAACAATTGTAGGTGTAACCAACAAAAATGCACTTGACCTGCCCCCACAGCCTACCAGTATGGGATCTCCAGAAACTACATGGCAGAAAGAGAGCTGATGTCTGGAAACTGTTTTCTGATGTCCTCTTGCAAGTATGGTGTGTGTCACACACCACAGACACACACAGGCACAGGCACACATAACACAGATGTAGTAAAATACATTGCCTCCACTGTAATGGAGGGTGATATCTTGCTGGGACAAATATAATTTCCCTAAGCTACCCTTTGGTGGGTTAAGTGTGTCTACTTACTAACATCCTTTATTTACTACGGTCCTCAGTTACAAGGAACTGGTGTCAGCAGCACACATTTTAAAGAATGGATACTTTTAACTTGTCCTAAGCTTCCCATGAATGTTGTCTGTATACTATAGATCACCAACAGAGTCTGGAGTTACAATTTTTCAAATCAGTTCCATCAATACTGACTTAATATTGTGACACTGCATCTGCATGCTTAGATTTAACGCTCTGTCATTTACTTTGTTCCTAGGATTACTTTGTCCAATGGCTTCTCTCACCCTTCAAAGGATGCAAATATGCAGAAATTCAAATGCATGTAATTGACAGATAACATGAACACTAATGATTGCAAGTTGGTTAGAAAATAACTGTGTATATAATAAAATTTTACATTTTATAATTTTATAATTTTATTATAACCTACTAGTATTTTTACTATTACTTACTCATTTGAAGCACGGTGTTGGATATCTCAGAAATCAAACTATTCTTCGGAAGCCACACATCCTTCCATACCAACCCATAAAAGATCTATTGCTAACTGTGCCAACAAAGCAAACTCTTGGTTATAACTGATTAATAATAATGATTACTTGATACATCAAGTACCGAGTAAAGACTTCCTGACAACGGCACTGCCAGGGCCTTCCTGAGTACCTCAGGCTTACTCACTATGCACCGTAACAGAAACATGAATACTTCTGTGAGATACATGGTTTTGCAGAAACTTATGTGATAACAATATACTAAAATGATTTTTAGTAAAACTAAATTAGTTTTTTTTTAAGATTCAATGATATATTACATTGATAAATAGCTTTCTTCAAAACTCAAATATATACATGTATATACTTATATATAAATATGTAACAATCATTTGTATACAAGAAGTCAAAGAGCATGGCACAAACAGTACCTTTGATCAGGAAGTTAGGATTAAAATCAGGCTCCCTTAATTCTTTACTTTATAAGCCCTAATAAAATCATGACTACTTTAAATGCAAAAGAGACCATCAAGCAACCTATATCTTTTTCCTTAAACAAACAAAAATATATGTATACATACATACACAAATACAAGTTTATATGCACCTTTAGCATATATATACAAGTTAAGAAATTTTGTTAAGGGCTACATTAAATACCAGAATACCTAAGTTTAAATCTCTCTGTACAAACTCAAAGCCTCTGAGGAAATACTCCGGATCATGATTTATAAACAAGATACCCAATTCTTAGGTGTATCTTCTGGTCAATTTAAATTTTACTATGTGCATAAATTCTTATTTTCTCAAATCAGATAGTTTTATGGGTTTGTTATGAAGTACTAAAGTAATTTTTACCCGACTACTTATAAAGAAACTTTGTCATATATGATTTTTAGTGTAAAGGGGTTTAAGCCATTGCTTTTCATTGCAAAACATCACATTTATCAGATTAAAATTTAATAATATTTAAATATAGTATTTTTGTCATTTTGTAAGAAAATAACTTATTAGATTATATTTTAATAATATTTAAATGTTGTATTTATGCCATCTTAAGACTTTCAGAGTATTCATGAAGTTTATGTCATTTTTATAAACTTATATACTATTCACCTCTAATTATATATTTTTGGAAATAAAAAGTACTCTAATAAATGTTGCAAGTGTGTGAGTTTTAAAAGATAAAATTAAATAAAATATAATTAAATAAGTATGATTATTTAATAAATGTGATTAAAAATAAATAATACAAATAAATCAAATATATAATAAAATAAATATAATTAAATAAAATTTAAATTCAAGAATAGATGACATTTCAAAATGAGCAAACTGATTTATATTCAAATCTAAGTACTAAATCTAAATAATTCACATAATATTGAATTTATACAAATTTACAAATGTATATAATATTAAAAACAAAAGGATACGAAAATGATAAGAAGGATAGATGAAAATCTGCACAAGGTAAATACTTCTATTATTCACTGTAGTGTTAAAGCGAGCACATCAGCTCTGAGATGAAAAGTGAACACAGGATGGAGACTGACAGGCTGGAGAGACGGCGCAGTGGCTAGGAGCATGGCTGCTCTTCCAGAGTGCATGGATTTGAACAGACACCCACCTCTTCTGTGCATAAGACATATGCACACAGCACATAGATATGCATGTAATCAAAGCAGTCTTTAATGATATACACATGGGGAAAAAAAGAAAAATAAGTTTAACACAAGATACAGGCTGAAATAACCTAAATTAGTGTTTTCATGGGCTGGAGAGATGGCTCAGCCGTTAAAGGCTAGGCTCACAACCAAAAATTGGTGTTTTCATAATACAAGAGTTTAATACACACGTACCATATATCTACTGAAATTTACTCTATAGAACATCTTGAGTTTCATGAACTTACATTCTTTTAGCTCAATTAGTCCATTAATAAGCAGACTAAGTCATCACAGACATCCAGATAGTGTACAAATATTAAAGAGTAAGTATGTAGTTGACATCTTTAGAATAGATGAATAGAAGAGCTGTAAACTTTCTCTATAGTCCCTAATATTCATATTACTGTTATTTCTTAAAAAAATAAATAATTATTTCACTACCTTTAATGTCTCAAAATACATACTACAGATATTAGAATTACATTCACATAAACTATGACCATCTTTCCATACTTTGTACTCCCTTGACTCCCATGACATGACTGTCCTACTCTTTATCACTACTGCACTTGACTCCCATGACATGACTGTCCTACTCTTTATCACTACTGCACTTGACTCCCATGACATGACTGTCCTACTCTTTATCACTACTGCACTTGACTCCCATGACATGACTGTCCTACTCTTTATCACTACTGCACTTGACTCCCATGACATGACTGTCCTACTGCACTTGACTCCCATGACATGACTGTCCTACTCTTTATCACTACTGCACTTGACTCCCATGACATGACTGTCCTACTCTTTATTACTACTGCACTGGTTAACACAGGATTCTCCACTGGGTGTCAGCTTGGTTAACATGGAGCTGTAGACACGGTCACAGCTTTGTGCACGGCCACAGTTCATCTGGATCCACCTGAGTTTGTTCCTAACTCATGGCTACTTCACTTAAAAGACACTAACATAAAACTTATATTTAAAGGAAGTTGAAATCCCACCTTTCTATGAAAATTGCACCTATGTTTACTAGTTACACAGCCTTGAATAGTTATCGATCTTCAAAAAATTAAAAGGGAGACACAGCCAGAATACAGCAAATACAGAGGCGAATGCCAGCAGCAAACCACTGAACTGAGACTAGGACCCCCGTTGAAGGAATCAGAGAAAGAACTGGAAGAGCTTGAAGGGGCTCGAGACCCCTTATGAACAACAATGCCAAGCAACTAGAGCTTCCAGGGACTAAGCCACTACCTAAAGACTATACATGGACTGAAAAGAAAAAGAAAAAGAAAAAAAATTAAAAGGATACAACAAACTAGAGGATTTGTTCATTAATATAGCTTGCTTTTTAATTTAAACGGCATTACTGGAGAAACAATCACATTTTTTACACACTCAGTCACAAAACTTTTAGTGAAAAAGAATGGGCTAAGAAATATTTCTATAATACAACTTTGTACCCCGCCCTCCCGAAATGAATTGGAAAAATACTTACTAGCTCTCTTGGTAATTTAATGGTAGAAGATAAAACAAAACAAATTTATTTTTAAAATGAAATAAGAATTCTTTAATGATGAGAAAAATATTGTATAAAAAGTTCATGATTTTGCATAAAACCTAGTATTTTATTCTGAAAACTAAAACAACTAGGTAGCAAACCATTTTTACAGCTGCAGTGTCCTAGCGTTTGAAATAATTATTGAGAACTACTCAGAAATGGAAAGCCAAATGTTAGCACAGATTGAAGAAGTTACTCAAAGGTCTACATGACCAGTGGGACAAAGCTAGCCAGACACATCTTAGGCATCGTGAGTGAAGTCTGTTTCTGTGAACTCTGTTCTAACAGCAGAAGCTGCTCTCATACACTCTCTACTTTCTGTTCTGTTGTGAGGTAAACCCTAAGCAGTCCACAGCGGCTTCCAACTTCTTATGCAGCCCAAGCTGAGTGCTGGATTCCAGACAGGCACCACCATTTACACAGGAGTTTGTGTTCACTAGGCAAGTACTCTACCAACTGAACTATAATCCTAGCCTTTTATAGTCAATTGTTTTGATTAAATGGAAATTTACTAAAGATGTAACTAATACAGATTTTTTTGCACTTTTATATTCTTCTCTTTAAAAAAACTGTTAGAGTATATTTCAGGAATTTTTTAAGCTATCATTTTCAAAATAGCAAAAAATAAAAAAATAAATTAATACTCAAATTAACCAGACCCAAAGACTGCATAACTCAATGGACTTCTATATACTTAGAGTAGCCATTCAAAATAGAAGCTAGGGAATGTCACATTTTATAGTTCACTATTAAATATTTTTGTGCACGTATCTGCCATCAAAACAAACAAAATCCCACAGGTGAGAGCTGAGAGCACCACCAGCTTTCTGCCCTTTTGAATGTCCCTGCTGAACTCAGTCAGCCCTGGTCCTCTAAGACTTAGCCTTTCGTGTTCTCTTTCCTTCATGTTATACCACACCATACGCACATCTGCTTACATATATGGATTCGTTAATGGGTACATTCCATACGAGGGAAAACATCTTTCCTTCTGTATTTTTCTTTCTTTCTTTCTTTCTTTCTTTCTTTCTTTTTCTTTCTTCCTTCCTTCCTTCCTTCCTTCCTTCCTTCCTTCCTTCCTTCCTTCCTTCCTTCCTTTCTGAAATTCTGTGGCTTTGCTTAATATACATCCTAAGTCCATCCACTTTCCTAAAGATTTTGTGATTTCAGTTTTCTTCAGAGATGAGTATGTGCACACACACCTCTCAATTATAGCATATACATCCATATACACCATATACCATATGTCCATCATCTGCTGATGGACAACTAGGCTGACTCCAGGTCTGCTGCTATAGCAGATGAAGTAGCAGCAGACCAAGGGCCACTAGAAGGCAGCAGAGCTCTTGGGTACATTCCCAGGGGTGAGGGAGAGAGCTGGGTCCTAACTGGTACCCACAATGCACTCCTACTAACAGAAAATACGGGTTCTTTTTTTTCCACATCCAATATTGGCTGTGGGATTTATTACAATAACCATTCTGACTAGGGTGAAGTGGTATCTCATAGTAGTTTTAACTTACATTCCCCTGATGGCTAAGAATACTGAAGACATTTTAAAACAACTATTGGCCATTTGTGTCCCTTTCTTCTTGTTTTGTAAATGTTTACTCAGTTCACTTCCCATTGTTGATTGGCAGGTTTGTTTCATGGCTACCTAACCGCTACAACTCTTTGCATCCTGAGTATTAATATTGACCCCTTGTCTGAAGTGTAGATGGAAAAGATCTCTTCCCATTCGGTTTGTTTCATTGTTATTATCTGGGAAGGAGACTCTCAAGATTCTTGAGAGGCCATAAAATTGGCCTACAGGCAAGTCTGTTGGGCATTTCCTTGATGAATGACTGATAGAGGAGGACCGGCCCGCCCTGTGGGGGTGCTTCCCCTGGCAAGTGGTGCTGAGTCAGATAAGAAAACCCGCTGAACAAGCAGTGAGGACCAAGTCATAGCAGCACTCGTCCATGGCGTCTGCCTCCGTTTCTGTGCCCAGTTCCTGCCCTGGCTTCCCTCAAGATCAACGGTGACATGGAAGTGCAGGCTCGATATCCTTTCCTCCCCAAGTCGTTCTAGTCATGGTGTTTTATCACAACAACAGAAATCCTAAGACAAATATCCTCTATGGTTTGTTTCCTAGAAGATGTAGATTTTAAATTAAGAGTTTTGATCCATTTTAAATGGAGTTTTGTAAAAAGTGAAAGAATATAGTTTCATTCTTCTGCAGGTAAAAATCCACCATTTGTTGAAAAGGCTTTTTTCTAATGTATGTTTTTGCCTTTGTCAAAAATTAAGAGGGCATAGCTTTGCCATTTCTGGGTCCTCTGTTCTATTCCACTGATCTTGTCTACTTTTATTCCCTCTCCAGGCTCTCTTTACAGCTATAGCCATCTACGTAGATGCAGACGCAGATGCAGAAGAATATTAAACTTTTAAGGTAAAGTATAGTAATGTCTACACCTAGTTATTCAAGGTCTTTCGTGGTTCCAAATGAATTCCTGTATTGTTTTTATCTAAACTTGTAAAAAATGTCACTGGAATTTAGATGGGCATTGCGCTAATTAGTTGGCAGTACAGCCATTTTCACAGTATTGATTCTGCCAATCCAAGAACATGTAATGTCTTTCTATAATCTAGTATCTTGTATGATTTTCTTTTTTACAGTGGCTTGAATTTTTCATTGTAGAAGCCTTTCACTTCTTTGGTTACATATGTTCATAAATATCTTATCTTGGGAAGTTATTTTGAATGGAATTTTTTTCTCTAAAAGTATGCTGTTGGTATAAATGAAGGCCTGTTTTTTTAAACACTGATTTTGTATCCTGCATCTTTTTACTGTTCAGTGTTTCATTTAAACATCATTTTCCTAAAAAGTAGTTCTTTTCTACTGAGTTGCCTTTTATCTTGACATCAGTATGATTTCTATAGTAGTAAACTGAAAAGAAATTTAACAGGAAATGTTAGTGAATGAGAACGTTTCTTTAAATACTGGAGGTGATACTACATAATAGAATTATTCTGCTAAGAAGAAGAAAATGTAACCAAGCCACATAAATGACAACGCAACAACTTTTTCTCCAGCCAACTAAAACTCTAAAATGTATGTTGACTGTTGCAGATGACAACCATATGACTTGCTTTCACCCCTCTGGTTACAGTTACCCGGGGGAGCCCATCCCTTTCACAGAGACGTCCTCCCACAGAAATGCAAACTGTCAGCTTCCTTTAGGCCAGGGATTCTTCAAGTTATAATTTAAGTTGAAACTTAACCATAATTAATTTGTATGACTTTATTTTTATCAGTAACCATACTTCTATTTACTGACTTCCGTTTACAAGACATTACAGTAGCTCTTGGCGCTTCCCTACCCTGAGAAATTGAACACACTTTTCACTTCATTAATGATTGAAAGCTGATTTAATGCAATTATCTTAAGCTCAATGGTATCAATAATAAAAATGAGATGTTTCTAAAGTGTTTTCTTAATAAAGTCTGAAAGACTAGACAAGAAATGTGAATCAATCCATTGAATTTGAGTGACCTGTTACTCTTACAAAAACGAGCAACCAAATAATGTAACTTCTATGGCTCTGTACATACCCTGAAAGTAATTTGTAGGATATTTAATTGCAAAAGAGAAAATCAATTGTTCTGACATTATTTATGCAATGTAATTATTGAAAGTTACTGTAAACTATTGTTTCAGTGAGCTTTCAATCTCAAATATTTTATTCAAGAAAATAAAAATATGTAAAAACCACTGAAAACCAATTATTATGCATTTGTGAATTCCTAGTGATATATATTATTGTATACCACAAAACATCTGACCTACCTAAAGTCAATTCTAAACTATGTATTCTCTGAGGCTTTCTTTAATATATTGAGTTCTAAAACTAGCAATTGCAAAGCCATATAGGATGTATTCACTAAGATATACAGTGATACACCAAAAGAAAGGTCTTGCTTCATCTTAAAATAAACACTAAAATCAGCAATAATCATCATTGTGGAAATGATGACCACTGCTTCAGTATGTAGTAAGAATTTACTTAAATTTTTAAAAAACTCAATTATTTTTACATTAAGTTTTTTCTTGTTGATAAAGGATTCAATACTATGGAAATTTATTTTAAACCAGACTGTAGTCCAAACACACACACACACACATGTGTGCATGCGCATGTAATATACATCCACAAGCCATATATGATAACTCATAAAATCAGCTTGTATATGAAGTTAGTAAATCATATTATTAAGGTTAAAATGTTCAAATTGGATACTGCTTCATAAACAAAATAATCTTAATTGCTATCAAATGGTCAGATCATTTTAATTATAAAACAATGCAAACTTACATATGTATATATGAATGTATGTATGTATGTGGCCAGTACTCTACCAGAATTGAAATGCAAAGATCTGTTAACTGAAATGTGAAAAGATAATAGAAATGCCAATTAAAAAAACATTAAGTTCATTTTAAGCACTTGATTGTTTTTAAAACATTGACTCTTACTAAAATCTTTTCCTAACTTATTAGATATGCAAGGTCATTTTAATACCAGATAGAAACATATTACTAGCACTTTAACATGCTTTTTCCAATAAATATCAATGGCAAGGATAGAGAAATCTAAGACACTTAAATAGTCATTTTTCAAATTACTGGTGGGTTTGGTGAATTAATTTCACATGACATGAATTCATTCTTAAATATGATTTTTAGAAGTCTGCTTTAGATTTCAAGTTATGTTAAATGACATAAGGCACACATTTGGAAGGCGAGCACACTTTCTCTTAGGAAGGACTGAAGCTCCATCTAGAGGCCCTGCTCCTGCCACTGTCACTTGCAGTGTAAATGTCTCACCTAGAAATGGGAAGAGTAGGGAAATGTCAGGGATCTCCTCCGCACAGGCCTTTTGTTATTCATAATGAGTTCCTCCTGACACCCGCAGGGAGCCTCTAGCTCCATCACTGCCATCAAGTGGCACAAAACTAAAACTGAGCCTAAGACAGGAAAGCAGTGTAGTCTGATCACTTGCGCACTGCGTACGTTATCTTTCTCCCACGGCATTTACTATGTCAATTCTAGGGAAAGCACAGTCATGTTGTTTTCTCAAAAATATCATTTTTCTTTTTTCTTTTCTTTTCTTCTTTTTTTGTTGTATTTTGTTTTGTTGTTTTTCAGCACAGGGGTTCTCTGTGTAGCCCTGCTGTCCTGCATCTCATTCTGCAGACCAAACTGTCCTCAGACTCAGAGATCCACCTGCCTCTGCCTCCTGAGCCCTGGGGATGAAGGCTGTGCCACCAGGCCCAGTTTGCACCTGGTCTTTCTAGCTGAAGCTGGAGCTGAAGATTTTTAAGTTTGCCAATGTATAATGAAAAAAAAATACTTTGAACAAAATGTACGTACAGAATTTCATGGATTATTTCCCTGACAGGGATAATAGGGAGAAAATGAGGAATTGTTTAAGACTAGTAACTGTACGCAAGAGCAGTGAGTAAGAGGATAGATGTCTTCTATCCACTATGCAAATAAGCCTGGGGTCTAATAAAGGGGGTCCTGTCCCATTTTATAAATCATATCCTTGGATTGTAGTTTCAACAACGGTTCCCCAAAATGTTATCAACAGTCTGAATAAAAAATTTCCTGAGAAGGAAATAACAAGAAACAGCAAGAATTTCAAATAAAATGAAAATCTCCTTTTTCTTAATTAAGTAATGGGAGCTAGGGCTTTACTGAACCCAGGAAAAAGAGACGTGAAATAATGAAGTACAAACTATGACATAACTACAAAGATTATATGATATATGAAGGTAGATTAAACTCAGTCTCAAAATGTTTAGTATCCCCCAAACTGCTAACGCATATTTAAAGGTTATTCTTTTTAATTTATATACTTATAGAAAGCTTTACAATGTTCTAATTTTATTCTTTTAGGGAGATTGTAATACTTTCTGAGAAGCCTGATTTTAAATTTCATAGATATTGAAAACTCTAATTTTGATTATAAGTATAGATTTACTAACTGAATCAACAACTTATCAAGAGCAGCTTACTATGGGGTAAGGTCTACTCCACGTTTCATATGTAGAATTTCAAAGAAACCTCTCAACACTCTTCAAAACAAGCACAACTACCATCCCATTGATTCAAACTCTAAGCAAACAAATAGAGCAGCCCTGAGGCTTACAGGGCTTTTGTAATGACCTCAGCCGGAGTAAGCACTGGTGCTCTGGAAGGCAGCCTAGGCCAGCGCACCAGTAATGACTCTTACGCAAGCCCGTTTTCCTCATCTATGCATTCATACATGACGTTTTGAATAGATACTTCTGTGTAGAAGTTGTTCTGTGTCCCGTAGGATGTTTAGCAGCACTCAATCTCTCCAAACAGATGCCAAGAGTGAGGGCTCAATGCCAGCTCTCCTTTCTTTCAGCTTGGGTAACAAAAATGTCTCCATACCAGTGTCTCCACTGTTAAATGTCCCAGCTAGGGAAAATAAGATTCATTAGTAGACATGTAATTTATAGCCCTGGAGGTACACTGACGAACAATGAAACTGTTTCCTAGTTGTAAGTTAGCTGCTGCAACTGCGTTGGTATCTCTATTAGGGTTGCAGCCATCGTTTTTGGATTCCATGCTTTTTGTGTTAAGGGAGGTCTCTTCTACCAGCCTGCACTCCAGACCAACTGAGAGGGAAAAAAAACCTTAAATTTTTAAATTTAAAAATGTGAAGTATGTAGCTTTAATCTTTTATAACAAATACACATAACACTGGTTTGAGTGATGTCTTGAAATGCTAATTTTAAGTGAACAAGGGTTTACTGTCACCCCCATTTAAAATAAACTGTCCTTTAGACCACAAAAAAAAATTAGTTGCTGCCTCACACGTTATAAATATACAAATGGTGTAGAATGGTAATAATCTAAGATTTATAATCTAAAACCACCAAATGAGGAGCAAACGTGATAGTGAGAAGATTATATAGGAAATATGAAGACAGTCAGAAGTAGCTGTTTCTAGCAAATAGAACTGAGGGACAAAATAGAAAAATAGAGGACTATAGTCTTTTAATTTACATTTGTATTATATTAACTTCTTTTTCTGAGATGGACTTAACTTGAGATCCTTTTGCCCTAAATACTGACACTACAAACATGTTCCTTCATATCAGGTTTATTTTTCTTTTTAATGTTTTTTCAATTGATAAAATTATATGTGTATATTGTGTGTACTTACACAATGTAGGTGGGATTTTGTTGTTGTTGTTGTTTGTTTGAGACAGGGTTGTCTCTGTGTAGACCTGGCTGTCCTGGAACTCACACTATAGACCAGGCTGTCTTCCACATCAAGAGATAAGCCTGCCAAGTGCTGGAATTTAAGGTATGTGCTACCACACCCAGACTGCGGTTTAAAATATATATACGTTATAGGATTACTAAATTGAACTAATTAACCTAAATGCCTTATCATTTTACTATCCTTTGTGATGAGAACACTTATCATGAACTATCCTGCATTCAATTCTACAATACACTATTTTTGTTTATTAAAAATAGAAAGTAAGAAAGCTGTTCTTAATATAGTCATCTCCGTTGCATTTACTTATGTAAATTGTTTCTCACCTATTTCTCTGTTAGACTCAGCTCACATGCTAACAGAGCATATGACAAATTCATGACTAAATGACTGATCCCAATAAAACAAAAGTTGCTTAACAGGAATTGGAAAGCTGGCAACTTGAACAACAACTAAACACGAGAAGTACTGACTGTCAAGAATGCTACTTAAAGATCCATAAAGGCGGGTAGACATTCTTCTTGTCAAATTATTCTTATGTATTTTAAAAGTAATTTGTCATGTATTTTGTCATTTGTGACTATAGCAAAATTTCTTTTCATACTATTTTGAAGTTACTTTATGATTATATATCCTTTAAGGCAAGTAGAATAATGAGAGCCTCTTTCTTAATGGAACTTCGTTATTAATATTCTCTTCATCTTTCTTTTTTTGCTTTTACTACTGTGATCTAAGTTTTATATATGTGTGTATGTATGTATAAATATTGTAATTTCTGCTTTTGCTCAAAATTTTTCCATTCAAGTGATGTTTATATTCCACTAAAGTTAACTTAATAAAATTTATTTAAAACATCATCTTTTTAAAACACACTCATTTTGTACTCTATCAACCTAGGAACTAAATATGTTTTAGATAGTTAAGCTATTTTCTTTCACTAGTATTTTTACTTATCTCTTTGCTGTTTTCTTTCAGCTATTTATAGTTTTTCATATTTTGCTTTCTATTAGTTATTCAAGTAATAATGAAGAAACAGGCACACCCTTCTTCAAAGCCCCACTACCAAAAAAGCATCAGCTGGTATATACAATCTATGCTTCTAAAAACACACTTACTCTTATGTATGTGTACCTGCAGACATGTTCTACTTTGCAGTACAGCATCATTAAGCAAAGTGCTTTCCTTGTATGCAGGACTCATAATGCCTGTTCTATCTCTTCATTCATTTGTGTATTAGGTTTACTGCAATATTTATCATTTTAATGTAAACTGCTACTTAATGGCAATTTTTAAAGACTTGGCTATTACTAGAAACATAGTTGAGAATGTCTCCTGTAAATCATATGTTGACTTAGCATAAAATTATGAAGGAATAAAATGAAAACTACAATGAGATTTTAAAACTTAAATATTTCTTACTATGACTAAGGATTTTTTTACTTTCTAATGCATTTATATAAAGTTTAGCTACTTCACAAAAGACATTGCTTTTATTTACTTATTTATTTATGCATGCATGTGTGTGTGTGTGTACCTGTACTGTGCATGTGCGTGTGTACGTGTGATGCACTCCAGACCATGCATGTGGAAGCCTTGTAAGATGACGATCTGTGGGCCTCTGCCCATCTTCTGTCCATTTAAAATAGAAATTGTACATTTCAAAAAGATGTATGGGTCAGCAAAATGGCTTGCTGGCCACCAAACCTAACAAGCATCATTCAACTCTGTGGCTCATGTTGGGGAAGAAGAGTAGCATCTCTAGTAAGTTATCTTCTGACTTCCACATGCTCACCACGACATGTGTCCCGCTCCTTTAAGTAAATAAATAAAATGTAATAATGAAAAAATTAGTGTTTGTACAGAATCCCTATAATCCAGTTCCAAAGTACTTCCTCCCGAAGTTCCATATCTTTCTATGTATAGATTTAGACTCTCTGGGCATGTCAGACAATAGAAAGGATGAGATTTTCAGATCTACTTAAGTATTAGATTTAAGAACAAATATCATGTTTCACTTTTTTAGCAGTATTTTCATTTATCAGCATGCTTAGCTCACTTGGGAAAGGCATAACTAAATTGCTTTTTCCTTTCCCTTCTTTTCACAAAGTTTTACTTGCAACATTGAGTATAGAACACATGGAGGACACCAAGGGCAGACCTTAGAAACACTTGAGATATTTCTCCTAAACACAGAGTGCACCTCAGCTTTGGTAACAACCCATTTAACATTTATCCTCTAAACCTGGAATTCTATGTCTAAGTGAAATTTCATCCTCTAAAAATTTTGGTGTCATTCTTGACTCATTTTGCTCTCAATATCTACAGCCAATTCATTAGTAAATTCTCCTGGCTCATATATCAGCCGCTCAGATGCTCAGGAGGGTTGGTGAGATTGCTCTGTTGGGGAAGTGCTTGTCAAAAGCATGTCTAGGATCAATGAGAGATGCTCTGTCCAAAAAAACAAAAAAGGCAGAGAGCTGTAAGACCACACATTGATCTCTGGCCTTCACATGTACATGCACACACATCTGTGAGTAGCACCCCCCAACAAATATGTACATGTATGTATGTATATATGTACACATACACACACAGAGGGGAGAAGGGGGGAAGAAGGGAGGGAGAGAGGATATACTCAACATGTGAACACTACCACGGAGCGTCAAACCATCACTTCTTGCCTGAGTCACAGCAAATCCTAATTTACTTCCCAACTATAACCCTAGCTTGGCATCTTCTCTAATGGTTTATTTCTGGCACAGAACTGGCACACACTAAAATAAAAAGCAGACGCAGTCAAAGTCTTTAATTGATAACTTGTAAGGCAGCTATGCTCACCAGTAACCACCGATGCATATTAATTGGTATCTTGGGAATTACAATTAATAGTGTAAACTTATCACAACCTATTTCCTTACAATAGTCTAGATGATCACTTAGAAAATAACTTTAAAGATACAGAGCAGGAAAGAAAAAGGGAATGCAAACAGCCAACTGAAGGGCAGGGCACAGCTCACGGGCAGAGCGTTCCCCAGCACGATACATTGCTAGCCATTGTTTTGCTAGTGAGACCAAAAATTAAATAGACATAAAAACTGGCTGTACTGGAGGATTTAATAAGGAACAAAAGCTACACTATTTAAAGAAAACAGTACCCCACCCCCCCACCCCTGGCATGGTGGCACTTGCCTATAATCCCAGCACGGGGAAGGCTAAGGCAGGATTCTGTGTTGAATATCTAAGGTCATCCGCATCTACAGAAAAAGATTCTGTCAGAAAGATAAGATTTCGGTTTCAAAAGAATACAAATGACAGAAATATTTTTTAAATGTTCAACATCTTAGCCATTAGGGAAATGGAAATCAAAACTACTTCAAGATTTTTATCTTACTCCATTTCATAATGGCTGAGATAAAAACAAACAACAGCAAAACTCCAGGTGACAATAAATGCTGGAGGGTGTGGGGAAAGGGGACACTTATTTATTCACCGGTGGTGGGAATCCAAGCTGGTGTAGCCACTGTGGAAATCAGCATAGAGGTTCCTCCAAACGCTGGAAATAAGCCTACCACATACTCCTGGACACAGAACCGAAGGACTCCACACCACACTGCAAGGATCATGGTTGCTCATTCATGCTCGCTGCGCTGTTTACAACGGCCAGGAAATGGAAACAACCAACACGATGGACACACTGGCTGGTCGCGTGTCAGCCTGACACGAGCTGGAGCTATCACAGAGAAAGGAGCCTCCCTCGAGGAAATGCCTCCATGAGACCCAGCTGTGAGGCATTTTCTCAATTAGTGACCACGGTGGTGGGGGAGGGCCCATTGAGAGTGGGTTCTGTAAGAAGCCAAGCTGAGCAAGACAGAGGAAGCTATTCAGTAAGCAGCACTCCTCCATGGCCTCTGCATCAGCTCCTGCCTCCAGGTTCCTGTCCTGGGTGAGTTCCTGTCCTGTCATTTGGAGATGAACAGCAACGTGGAAGTGTAAGCTGAATAAACCCTTTCCTCCCCAGCTTGCTTCTTGATGATGTTTTGTGCATCAATAAAAACTCTAAGAAAATGGGTAATAAAAATATGGTATATTTATACCTGTTCTGCTGTAAAGAAAAGTGAAATTTTCAAATATATGGATAAAGATACAAATAATCATTCTGAGTGAAATAACTCAGATCCAGAAGAACAAATGTCATACTTCTCTTTCATATTCAGAGGCTAACTTTGAGGTTTTAGAGACCTGTATTTAAACTGGAATGACCATAGGAAAACTAAGGGGCCATGAGGTCGGGGGACTTGCAAGGAAGTGGGTAGAACTCAGGTAGTATGAAAGGGAATGGAGACTAATAAGAAAGAATCATGGAGTGAGTAGGGCAGAGTGGAGGAGGGAGTATGAGGAGGGATAACTAATACTACAGACTTTGTGAAGGCCATATGGAAACCCACTTCTGTAGAAGCTTCCTGAAATATATACAAATGATTATGTAAAAAGATTTCAAATCCAACTATCCTATAATACAAGAATAGTCCAACTAGACATGATACATTACCAAATAAAAACTCCAGAACCAAGAAATAGACCCTCTTTTTGAGCTGGTGGCCAGTTATGTTGATAAGCCCTCAAATGTTACAGGCTACTGTTTACACTTCCCAGAACTTCACAGTAAGACTCATGATGAAGACACCATACTTGAGTCATGGAACACTGGGAACTCATGCTAGGACCTACCTGGAAGCTCCATCTGACTGGCCATCTTTCATAGTGCTGGAACTTGCCCTGTATGCTACAGGGGTGGGCAGAAGCAAAAGTAATTAGCAGTTCTTCCTAACTCTGAGTCCTCGGTTCTTTCCAATTAGGAGCCCTCTGAGCTACACTGACTGGGCTGGTAAGACATGCCCACTGGTGTAAGTGTGACACAAATGTTATAGGAGTAACCAACTACTTTAAGGCTTATTCCACACTTATGCCTGGCACCATTAACAGGACCAAGAATATGTAGCTGGGTAGATCATAGGTCCTAGGGGGAAAACCTACTACTATTATTCTACTAGATGGATATTGTACTAAGCTATCCCTAAGTATTTATCTTTATACCCATAAATCAGTACATCTCTCAACCTTCATCAGAGAGGCTTGCTTTTGTAGTTGATGGCAATTAACACAGAAATCATCAATTAGTCAAACTGGAGAGAATAACAGATTCCAGAATGCTCAGCTCTAAACAGGGCAGCTGCATCAAACACATGCTCTTCCCAAGGCTCAGGAATCATAGTAGAAGAGAGGCAGAAAGGTTATGTGAGCTATCAGTAGTGAATGCCTATTTCAAAAAGTGTTTTCTGGTCATAACAGGGCAATTTCACACATGTACTCACATTAGTTTTTACTCTACGCATAAGACCTGTGCTAGATCAAGTTAAAAAAAAATCCCAGTATATGTGAGGAAGGGGTCATGAAGTCCTACTATTGAGAGCGATGCCTGCTGGAAAAGGAAAAGCCAGTGTTCATAAGTGATACTTCCTTGAGAGGCTTGCTATGTTCCCGCACACAGCCCCCATACTCATTCACATACTGGCAGCACTGTGGACTCAGTGGTGTGGAGACAATGCTAAATATCATCAGTCACTAGAAAGTGCAAATCAAAATGATGATATGTAGCACTTCATGTCTAGATGACTACTTTTTTATTCAAAATAGATTTTTTTCATACAGTAAACTCTGATTATTGGTTTCCTCTCTTCCAACTCCTCCCAGATCCTCCCCATACTTCCCCACCCACCAAAACACACACCCTTTCTCTCTCAAAACAATAGTAAGATAAAATAAGAACAAACAAACCAGAATAGGAGAAAATACATAGAGGTTGAGGGGTTAGGGAAGTCAGGAGAACCAAGAAAAAAACACAAGAAACACATATGGTTGATGAAACACATTCACACAAAAAGGAAATCCCCCTAAAATCAAATATATATGTGAAAGGTCTGTAAAGAAAAAACTCCACAAAAGCACTGTAAAACAAACAAACAAAACCCTCAAAAATAGCATTGTGTCTTTTTCTGTTGGCTTTACTGCTAGGCATGGGCCTGCCCTGAAGTATGGTTCCTATATCCTGTGAGACTCCTCCCTTGGAGAAAACCAATCTTTCCTTTGTGAGAGGAATCGCCTGGAGATAGCTTCTGGGTCAAGGATAAAGGTGTGTGTCCACTTCCCTGCAGTGTGTCGTGTAGGTAGACCATCATCACGGTAGATCACAGTGTAGGTGTGTGTCCACTTCCCTGCAGTGTGTCGTGTAGGTAGACCATCATCACGGTAGATCACAGTGTAGGTGTGTGTCCACTTCCCTGCAGTGTGTCGTGTAGGTAGACCATCATCACAGTAGATCACAGTGTAGGTGTGTGTCCACTTCCCTGCAGTGTGTCGTGTAGGTATGTCATCATCACGGTAGATCACAGTGTAGGTGTGTGTCCACTTCCCTGCAGTGTGTCGTGTAGGTAGGTCATCATCACTGTAGATCACAGTGTAGGTGTGTGTCCACTTCCCTGCAGTGTGTCGTGTAGGTATGTCATCATCACGGTAGATCACAGTGTGTAGCTGTGTTGGTATTTGCCATTCCCCTCTGGTAATGTGCAGAGTCACTTCAACAAGAGGATCTTACCATCAGTTTTTAAAAACAACCAACAGACTTGGGAATAGCTTGGGTTATCTGGGGTTTTCAATGATGCCTCTGTGTCCAACAACTCAATTAGATATAATCAATTTTCAACACTGAAGGTTTCATTTGGTAGACAAAGATGTCTAGTTGGGGGGCTTTGCCTCCTTTTATTTGGTAATTTCAATTTAGATTTCTTTGTACATGTATATATTTTAAGATCTTTCTATTGTAATAGGTTTCTATATAACCCCTAAATGGCCATTAATTTTTACTATCCCTTCCCATATTCCATCCTTTGCCCCACCTCTTCCCTCACCCTCCTAATTTGGTCCTCCTGTTACAGTTACCCAAGCCCCTGTCCATATAAAAGTATCATTCTATTTCTTCCCTCCCCAATAGTCCCTCAGTTTACACTTATCCTCTGTGCTTATGCAGATTATAGCCTGTTTATCTAAGACTTAACAGCTAACATTCACATATAAGTAAATACATTTTTTTTTTTTTTAGTAGGTTGGCCTGACATTGCTTGTATTCTATGCTAATAATACTGGTTCCGAAAGAGGTGGTTGTTCCCAAACAAGCAGACCATCATTTACTCAAGTGATGCCATGGTGAACCTTCTCCCCAATTTAACTGGTCAATAAAAGGTTAAAACCTGTGATTAGGCAGTGGAGAAAATGGTGGGACAGGAGGCTTGAGAGGGAATTGCAGGTAGGAAGAGAGAAGAACAGGAAAAAGATGGTAGAGGAGGAAGCTACCATGGACCGGAAACACATGGCCAGGAAAAACCGAAGTAACAAGGGGCTTCATAGCTAGGGAATGAGTTAGGATAGTTCTAGATCTGCCCAACATAGGCATATGACTTATAATTAAAATATCTGGATTGTGTGTTTTTTTCATACTGGCTTATTAGGATTATAAAATCCATCAACAAGTTGGCGCCCAACGTGGGGCTTAGAACTGAACTAAAGCAAGATAAAAGTCTCCCCCTGCTCCTCAAATATAAACAACCAGAGCTTCGCTCTAAAGCTGCAGCAGTGTAAAAATCAAATGCTGAGTGGTTCTCAGGGGTGTACAGAGAGCTAACTGGGAGGATCCCTCCCTCCCTACTGCACATGCCCCAGGCAAAAGTCTGCACACTGGCACTGAGCTGGGACATAATGCCACAACACAGTCAGAGTTCCCTTTGCCTCAGAAAAGGGTCACAGACACTGGGGTCATGGCTGCTTGAGACATAGCTGAAGATCAACAGCTGAAAAACTGCCTGCTAACTTTTCAAACTTCTCACAGGCACATGTTTAAACAGGACACAGGATGGCCAGACCTGGTCTCCAGACAGCTTGTACTGCAGGCTGCATCCCAGACCAAAAAAAAAAAAAAAAAAAAAAAAAAAAAAAGCAGCAATCCCAAACAAAAAACAGCAATGGCTCAAAAGCAGACAGTTCAGTTTTTCTACAGTCAGCCCCTCCCTATGAATAAGAGTCAGAAAAGGTTGCAATGTCCTGAACCAAACACCAGAGGGAGACAAAGTTACAAGGAGCTCTGGATCAGAAAATAAGAATTTAAATTGATAATTCTGGGGGAGGGGGAGAAGACACCTAAAGATGACAAATACAAAAAATACTGTGGTGGTTTGAATATGCTTGGCCCAGGGACTGGCACTATTAGGATGTGTGACCTTGTTGTGAGAGGTGTGTCCTGGTGGGAGGAAGTGTGTCACTGTAGGGGTGGGTTTTGAGAGCCTTATCCTAGTGTGAGAACCCTGTCAGAAATAGCAGGTCACCACCTAGGGTGAGGAGAAAGAGAGAAGTGACCCAGAAAAAAGACAATGCCAGGAAATAGCACAAATTCCACAAGATGGGCAGGACAGTGCCAAATGTTGGAGACAACCTTCCCATTAACTTGACCAATAATTTAAAATGTTGCTCAGGGTAACCAATCGCAGTTGTCCAACTCAGGCGACCGCTGAATTCCCCGCCAAAATGTTTATAGAAAGTGTGTGCTTTGTGAGCTCTGGGTCTCCTCTTGCCTGCCTGCTGGGGGACCCCACCATACGTTGGGACAGTAAACCTCTTGCGGATTGCAGTAATTCTGGTCTCTATGGCCTTATTGAGTGGGGGTCTTCTGACGGACTCTTACACTAGCTGCCTGGGAGATAGTCTGATCCTGGCTTCCTTTGGTTGAAGATGTAGAACTCTCAGCTCTGCCTGCACCATGCCTGCCTGGATGCTGTCATGCTCCTGCCTTGATGAGAATGGAACCTCTGAACTATAAGCCAGCCCCCACTAAATGTTGTCCTTATAAGAGTTGCCTTGGTCATGGTGTCTCTTCACAGTAATGAAAGCCTAGCTAAGACAATACTTTTTAGATTTTATGTGATGCTATTTTGAACGATTTGAAAGGCATGGATTTAAAGGAAATTGACAAGTTGCCAGTTAACATTATAACAATCTTAAGTTTCAATTTTATCCTAATAACCATCTTGATTTGCTATGTCTTCTCAAAAATCAAGGCCCTAAAAGAAATTCATGATCCTTAGAAAAGGGATTAAAAGATCTTATAAGAGAGAATAAGAATAGCAGTAAGGCAATGGGCGAATACAGAAAATTACAAACCAGAGTATGGAGACTCTTCAGATGGCTGGGGCGCAGAAGAGAAAGGGCTGAAAATTGGCAACAGGAACTAGAAAAGACTATAGAACAAAAAATGCAGAATTGCACAGATCAAACCTAATAACAGAGATAGCAATAATATTTGGAAGCAGAGCCTGGAGGATAATTTACTAAAGTTAATAAATCAAATAAAATAAAGGCTACAATATCAGAAATAGAACAGAAAGAAAAATTAAAATTATGGAAGCAGGGCTGAGAACAGAAGATACAGGAACTTACTGAAAAAAGTGAACAACAAAGAAAGAAATTTAAGACTTGACAACACAGTCTAGAGCAAACACTGAAACTAAAGGTACAGGATTTTATAGCTCATGATAAGCAACAGAGAGGAAAATGAAGATTAGAGATAGGAGCTCGAAAAGACACTAGAACAAAAGCTGCAGAATTTCACTGATCTGACTGAACAGCAGAGAGGAAATAATGATATTTGGAAGCAAGGCCTGCAGGATATTTTACTAAAAATCAATCAAAATAAAGTAGACATTAAAATATCAGAAGTATAATATGAAGAAAAATAGAACATGGAAGCAGAGCTTTGAACAGAGGATACAGGAACTTATGGAACAGAATAAACAAACAGCAGAAGGGAAAATGTGAGACATGGGAGAGGCTTTGGAGGAGGTCACACAAAGCTCTAAGTTAGGATGAAGAAAATGCCAGGCTGGCAGAGGCACAAGCCCTAGACAGATATGAAGTATTAGCACCGCCCTTAAGAGAGAAACTTAAAATATTAATCAAAGAAAATACTCAGTTAAAGACAAAAGATAAAATTAGAGAAAACCAACCGAAGATTATTAAAAAGCAAACCTTAGTTTATCTAGTTAATATTCAATAGAGACCAACAGACTTTAATTATCCATTTAAATGGCAATCCATGGATATTTTAGAGCTAAAAGAATTAAGGAAAATGTCACTTATTTTGGAATAAATTCACCATTTGTAAAATAAATCCTGACCTCTTAGGCTATCAAAAATTAAAGTAAACCTCAGAGATGGGAAGGATATGGCAAAAGCAATATTAGAGCCTGGGTCACATTTACAAGAGTTCTCATGGTGGAGAGAAGAGGCTAAGGAAATGGCACACAAAATGAAACCAGAGGTATCAACATTTCTAAACATCAACTGCTCAGTAGTGATTTGATTGTTTTGCTGAGATAGAGATGCAAGTCAAATAAGATGAAGAAACCTTGACATTATGTCACTTGGCAGTCTTAAATGCCTGGGACAAGGTGGAAGAAACAGGAAGAAGACTTAAACCATTTTCCTCAGGTCATACAAGGTCCAAAAGAAACATTCACTGACTTTTTGCAAAGACTGTAGAAAGTAATATATTGGACAGTTGTAGATAGAAAGTAATATATTGGACAGTTGTAGAAAGAAATATATTGGATTCATTAATAAGAAAGGCACTAATCGAGTCTTCAGCTTTTGAAAATGTGAATGCAGAATGCAAGGAAGTAATCAAACTATTAAGGACAAGGCCAACATGAATAGATGAATGGATTAGAAATACAGTTGATGTTAGACTTCGTTCACCAAATATGACCTTAATAGACAAAGCCACCACTAAAGGCCTTGAGACAATCTAAAATCTCCAATGTCTTAATTATAGTGATCAAGGTCATTTCAAAAAATAAAAAATACTGCAAAGAAAACCAAATTAATTCTAAATGGGAGCCTATGCCTCCTTCAATATGTAAGAGATGTGGCAAAAACTACATGTGGATCAATGAATGTAAATGAACAACAGACAAATGGTGTAACTCCTTATTTAAAAATTCCCAGGGAGCCCTTTTGCAGGCCCCAGTGCCAAACAGGGAAAATTCTCTTCCACAGAACAATCAAACACAATTACTCTGAAAACAAACATCATAAGACCAAATAGGAAACTCAAGACAAATTTATAGATGAACCAAGAAACCTGAAAGAGGCCCAAAAAATGAATATTTTGGCAAACTTATATAAAGGATCAAAGATCAAAGTTAAAGATATTTATAAATAATATTAAAATTAAACAAATGGTCAACACTGTAGCAGATGTGTCAACATTGAGATAGCAAAGCATCAGATGGCTTAAATATACAGAACCTAAAGGTCAAGTAAGAAAATTAAGGCCTTACATGGCTGATATAGCCATAAACTTATGGGGAAGAGATCTGATACCACAACAGAAAGCAAACTAACATCAACTTCAAATCAACTTCAACTTCAGATGCAGCTACAAAACCAGTCGGGCTCTTAAAAAAGGTTACCAAAGACAGTTACAAACTATCTAGGCTGTCCATAATAAACAAGATACAACAGAGGCTGACATTTCAACTTTACATCAGTGAGCCACTGCTGATGAAATACCAACAACCTTACCACTAAGATGGTGACTGACTATCCAATTTGGATTGAACAAAAGTCTATGACAGACAGAAGAAGAAAAAAGTGATACAGAAACTAGAACAGCTAGTCCAAAAGCAACTGGAGGCTCAGCATATAGAAGAGTGCAACTGAAGTGGATCCAACTAAAATTATGGTACCTTTGACTTTTACTAATGTGGAGATTGCCTCATTATTGGCACAAGGTGTACACTGGCAAAGAGCTCGAAATAATTTTTGGGAAAGATTAACAACAAATAATCTAAAATCAAACAATTTCTGTTTATAAAAAGAATTAATTAGACTCTACCTAGTATAATAAAAAGGACTCTAATTTTTGGAGCCCCTACATTTTACACTAATGCAAATAAATCAGAAAAAGCAAGATATAAATCAAAAGATATAAATAAGATAGTTTTTTTTTCTTTTCATTTTTTAGGAGTTGGGGACCGAACCCAGGGCAAGCGCTGTACCACTGAGCTAAATCCCCAACCCCAATAAGATAGTTTAGAGTCCTTAAAAATCAATTCAAAAATCAAAACTATATTTAATCCTTAAATATTAGATTTTTCAAGTCTCTCAATGCAATAACTGACTCTCAATATGTAAAAAGAGATGTTTTACATATAGAAACTACTAAACTTATTCATGATTATTCTAAATTGACTTCACTGTTTATTCAGCTACAATAAATAATAAAAAATAAGAATCATCCATTATATAACACACATCAAATCCCATACCAATCTGCCAGGTCCCCTAGCACAAAATAATAATAAAGAAATTGATCAATTATTGGTAGGAAATATATTACAAAGAAACACCAAAGATTTTAAAAAAAGAATTCTCCATCACTTGGCAATAAGCCAAGAAAATTATGAAGAAATGTTATTCTTTATATAACCAAACTCTATTATTTACTGTAAATAACTCTAAAGATACTCAAAGAAATAAAATTTGGCAAATAGATATGTTCTATTTTGCAGAGTTTGGTAAACTAAATTATATGCATCAGATAATAAATACATATTCAGGACTTCAATGGACAACTGCTTTAGCTTCTGAAAAGGATGATTCTATAATTTCACACTTGTTGGAAGTTATGATCATTATGAAAATATTCATACAAATTAAAACTGACAATGCGCCAACATATGTCTCTAATAAGATATAGTGATTTTTATGTATTATGGTAACATGTTGTAGATTTACCACATAATCGGCAACTGTGGAGAGATAAAACAATAAGAGATGCTTAAGAAACAAAGGGGGCAACAGAGACCCTCAGAGATAGATTGCATAATGCTTTATTAACCTTAAATATTTAAATGCTAATGAACAAAATACGGCTGATAAAAGACATTGAATTATGGGGGAAACTGCTGAACTAGATTGTCCTAACTTCAGAATGGAAAACAGGAAATGTGTTATTCTGGGGACAGGGTTATGACTTTATTTCCACAAGAAAAAGAAAAGCTATGGGTTCCTTCCAACATGATAAAAATCAGACGTGACAGAGGGAGAACTGAAAATCTTAGCTATGGACAGGAAGAAGAATAACAAGATCAATAAGGTAGGTGATGTATACAATGATCTCTATACACAGAAACAGCTCTGGCACCAGCTGAGATTTAAATGTCTATATACAGCCAGTAAATCTTATTGGCTACAAAATTCTCACAACTTATTATTACATAGCATCCTTTTAGATGGCATGAATAGAAATTTATATTGCAGTTTCATTACATAATCAAACTAACCTATAAAGAGAGACAGTTGTCTTTTTTCATTGATTTTCCTTAATTGATCTGTGCACCCTGCCATCCCATACAAATGTCTTTACAGAGCTAGATGTTGCTCGTAAGGCTTGCATATTGCAGAATGGAAGACCAGGAAAGACAACCCTGACAGACAGGATTCACCCTCAGGGATGGTGAGATGCTGGGACCTGCTGTTCCAGCTCCCTGCTTGATCCTACCTCAACTGCATCGAAGCTGTTTCCTCTAAAGACTTGTTTCCAGGACATCTTCAAAACAGCTAGCTCACTCATCCAACCTTTCAGATTGTTAGTCAGGACACTCGCTAAGCCATCAACTTTCTCAGCACATAAGAGACTGACAGCAAATGATGCCAACTAGCTTTCTTTTGACAAAACATTTTCCTATTTCCTTTTGGGCCCCCAAAAGGGAATTCTTCACCCCACCTTAGCAGGAAACAATCATAAAAAGACTATTGCCCAGTCCCCTAAGGTAGGATAGATAGCTTGGTCATTTTATGAGTTATAGATGAGTTGTCATTTTAGGGGATGATTTACAAATGGTTATGGTCTTGGACAGCGAGGAAATGAAATAGGAAAGTTAGACTTCCTTTCCTCTTTTCTATCCTCCTTTCTTAGGTAAGGGAAAGGGGGTTAAGAAAAAGGGGGAGATATAGAAATATTATAAGAAATCAGACAAATAAGGGTAGATTACTGAATCTACTCTTAAATAAAAACATTTTATAGCCATAATTTTATATTGATAGAAATCTTTATATTTTGATGCAGAATTGAAATTATTTCCTTACATTGATAGAAAATTTTGTATACTGATACAAAATTTAAGATTAACTTTGTTACCACATTATATAGGTTATGTTTCAACTCTTAGATAGGCATTGTGCCTATGCATTTGCTGCTCTCGAAGACCTTTTCAGTCCATGGGGATTTGACATCTTAAGGCTTCCACAGTACTGCATGCAGGTGGCACACAGGCAAAACACTGATACACTTAAACTAAGTCGGGAAGGAAACACTGATACACTTAAACTAAGTAGGGAAGGAAACACTGATACACTTAAACTAGGTCGGGAAGGAAACACTGATACACTTAAACTAAGTCGGGAAGGAAACACTGATACACTTAAACTAAGTTGGGAAGGAAAACTAGATATGAAATAGTAGTAACCACCTGCCTAGCAATGTCGAAGGCCCTAGGTTTAATCTCCTGTACCAACTACACAGTCACACATACATACAAAGACACAGACAGACAGACACACACACAGACACACACACACACAGACACACACACACACACACACACACACACACACACACACACACACACACACACTGAAGGCACAAGTATCCTTACAATCACATCAAAATGCCCTACAAAGTTGTAGGGACCAGATGTCTCACTGTCTGAGAACTCACCTGCAACTGTTTTTCTTCTTTTTTTTTCTACTTACGCCTCCTCCCTGATGTCCCTTGAGCACACACTTGTAGATTCTTTTTCCTGAAATGGCCTGCTCTCTTACTGCCATGACTCACATTCTGCCCTTCCTGGGTTTGCTCAGTGAGCATCCCCATGTACTCTATCTGAAACTACACACTTCTGCCAACATTCTTCACCCCTCTTCTGCTTTGTCTTTCTCCACAGACTTATAACTGTACAATTTGTGATTTTCCTTGGCTATGATGTATAAATACTGTGCTGTTTCTTCAAAACATTAATAAGAATGAAAAAGTAATGAAAGGTAAATTATTCTAAATACCAATATATGCCTATTGTGCAACTAATAAAACCCACTTACCATTTATTAAAATGTCTTCAAAGTTAGATAAAGTTCTATTTTTAGTCCAAAGCCAACTATATCCATGTATGCTGGATCTGAAGCCCTTCATCATTAACTCTCCTACCCACCCCATTAATATGTTTTATTTAGTACTGAAAAGCATTTCTTCTGTTCGTATACATTTTAAGTTATGTCAAATTTCCCTATTCACTGTAACGGATGAAAAGAATAATAGGCTGAAAGATTGCTTAATGACTGGACACTAAAATAAAGGTAGTTGCCAATGTAATTTTTTTCTCTAAAAACTTGGAGGGTTCTGTTTTCTTGACATGTGTGTATTTATGTGTGCACACAGGTGTAGGGACAGCTGTATACATTCATCAGTTTTGCAAAGCATAGGCAACGCTGATTGTCTCCCGCTATTACTGTGTGCATAGGTAGATGACAAACAGGAAACTACATTTCCAAACTTCCTTTGAGGTTGTCTGGAACTCTGGTGAGGTGCTCATGGTGGACTGTGAACAGTCATGTGTGGTGCTGTGCTTTGCCTTAAGAGAAATGCTTGTGCTTCCCTATCCTTCCCAGTCTGTTACTGTGTAATAATGGTTGATAAAACTTAAATCTTCAGACTTTCCAAATATGTGGCGAGCTGCCTCTCTAGTTTTAGACTGTTCATTTCTAGGCGTGGACATGAGAAAGGAACAAGCTTCTATCCTATCAGCCTCCATATTTTAGGATCTCTTTGTTACAGGGATTTATCTTTTATCTAACTAATGCCTTTAAGAAACCAAAGTGATTTAGGAAAGGACAAGTTGGTACTCCTAGTTATGAAGAAGACAAGGGAAAGAAATCTAAATAAAAACAATCAGAGTTACCTGAAGAAATGGTTCATTCCAGGGCTGAGTAGGGGAAGTGGAAGGTACACCTAGAACACTGTGGTGCAGAATAAATAAACAAACAAACAAACAAACCAACCAACCAAACAAACAAACAAACAAAAACACATTCTTACACTTTGGTCAGAGAACTGTTAAGGAAGAAAGAGAAGGACATACCAGGCAACAGAAGTGAACAGCAAAAATGCCAGACCCCAATGGCTTATGCTCTAAGATCTAGAATCGACAATTGGGACCTCATAAAACTACAAAGCTTCTGTAAGGCAAAGGACACTGTCATTAAGACAAAACGGCAACCAACAGATTGGGAAAAGATTTTTACCAATCCTACAACTGATAAAGGGCTTATATCCAAAATATACAAAGAACTCAAGAAGTTAAGACTCCAGAGAGCCAAATAGCCCTATTAAAAAATGGAGTGCAGAGCTAAACAAAGAATTCTCAGCTGAGGAATGTCGAATGGCTGAGAAGTACTTAAAGAAATGTTCAACATCCTTAGTCATCAGGGAAATACAAATCAAAACAACCCTGAGATTCTACCTCACATCAGTCAGAATGACTACGATCAAAAACTCAGGTGAAAAAAGATGCTGGTAAGGATATGGAGAAAGAACACTTCTCCATTGTTGGTGGGATTGCAAACTGGTACAATCACTCTGCAAATCAGTCTGGAGGTTCCTCAGAAAATTCAACATTGTACTACCTGAGGACCCAGCTATACCTCTCCTGGGCATATACCCAAAAGATGCTCCATCATACAACAAAGACACATGCTCCACTATGTTCATACCAGCCTTATTTATAATAGCCAGAAGCTGGAAAGAATCCAGATGCCCTTCAACAGAGGAATGGATACAGAAAATGTGGTACAGCTACACAATGGTGTACTACTCAGCTATCAAAAACAATGACTTCATGAAATTCATAGGCAAATGGTTTGAACTAGAAAATATCACCCTGAGTGAGGTAACCCGATCACAGAAAAACATACATGGTATGCACTCACTGATAAGTGGATATTAGCCCAAAAGCTCAAATTACCCAAGATATATTCCACAGACCACATGAAGCTCAAGAAGGATGACCAAAATGCAGATGCTTCACTCCTTCTTAAAAGGGGGAACAAAAATATCTATAGGAGGGGATATGGAGGCAAAGTTTGGAGCAGAGACTGAAGGAACAACCATTCAGAGCCTGCCCCTCATGTGGCCCATATATATACAGCCACCAAAACTAGATAATATTGCTGAATTTATGAAGTGAATGCTGACAGGAACTGGATATAGATGTCTCCTGAGAGACACAGCCAGAGCATGTCCAATACAGAGGTCAATGCTAGCAGCAAACCATCAAACTGAGAACAGGATCCCTTTGGGGGGGAATTAGAAGAACTATTGAAAGAGGTGAAGGAGCTTGCAAACCCATAAGAACAACAATGCCAACCAACCAGAGCTCCCAGGGACTAAACCACTACCCAAAGAGTACACATGGACTGACCATGCTCCAACTGCATAGGTAGCAGAGAATAGCCTTGTTGGGCACCAATGGAAGGAGAAGTCCTTGGTCCTGCCAATGTTAGACCCCCAGTGTAGAGGAATGTCAGGGGTGGGGGAGGGAAAGGGGGTTGGATGGGGAGGGGAATACCTTTATAGAAGAAGGTAAGGGGGGATAGGATAGGATAGGATAGGATAGGATAGGATAGGATAGGATAGGGGGGCTCATGTCTGAGAAACTGGGAAAGGGAATAACATTTGAAATGTAAATTAAAAATATCCAATTAAGGAAGGAAGGAAGGAAGGAAAGAAGGAAGGAAGGAAGGAAGGGAGAGAGGGAGGGAGGGAGGGAGGGAGAGAGAGAAACAGTTGTACTTTAAAAAAAAAAAAAAAAGAGAGCCAGACCCAGTTTTTAAAAAATTCTAAGCACAAAATGTATAGGACATTTCTTTTCAAAAGGTGAAACTAAAGATATAGAAATTAAACCAATGCTACTGGGATTAGATGTTGAAGTAGGAATTAACTACAAATGGAACAAAGGGCTTTAAAATAGTGGAGATGCCCTAAAATTGGCCTGTAATGAACAAGGATTCTAACCTTAAAAAGAAAATTGTGGCTTTTGTCGTCCCCCCCCCTCCCCGTGTGTGTGTGTGTGTGTGTGTGTGTGTGTGTGTGTGTGTGTGTCCCCTCTTGTCCTGCTCCCCCTCTCTTCCCATTACCCTCCCTCCTCTCTCTCCATGTGCTCAAGGCTGGCCTCTACTCTTCTACTCTCTCTGTGTCTCTCTCCCTCCCCCTGCCCCATCTCTCTTTGCCTTTCTCTGTCTCTACTCCCTCAACTCCCCTCCCCATGCCCCGAATAAACTATTCTATACTATGAAAGAAAGAAAGAAAGAAAGAAAGAAAGAAAGAAAGAAAGAAAGAAAGAAAGAAAAAAAGAAAGAAAGAAAGAAAGAGAAAGAAAATTGTGACCCCTCTGTGGCAAAGAAATGTACAGGATTCTGACACTAATTAACCCATATCACAGTTTTGGCATTTCCCTGAATTTTTTCACTGTAATATTTTACTAAGTTCCTGATTCATATCTGAAATGTTGTATAATTTTTATAAAGGTAAAGATGATAGTTAAAGTTACTATGGATATTTAAGTGACCATTATAATTATGATTTTCAGCAAATTAATTTATTTTCCATTAGGATTTTTCACTTTTCATCATTTTGATCTTTCTAAACTCTATGAACAACATTTTATTGTATGAAAGAAGCAAAAATATATTTCAAAGTTATGTTAATATTATATTAGCACATAAAATAGTCATTTCTATGAGTTAGCTAAACTGATTCATTGCTGCCTTTTAAATATTATCATTCTAGAAGTTAAAATAACAAATCCATAGGTTTTATTTTTACTCTTTTACTAGGTTGTTTAAAGGAGGTCAGCAAAAAATAAAAGTTATAGGTATATAAGATTTTAACTGAAAGTGCAGACACAGCATTAGAACTAGAGAAGGGACAGAGACAGGAAATTCTGTTACAGGAGAGAATAACAGACATTTTAAAAGTGAAAGATCTGAAACTTATGAGGCTAGAAAGTGTCTGCAATCCTGTTCATGTATTTGTTCTTATCCTTCCATAATGAGCTGCTGATCTTGACACATTTTCTTCCTTATCAGATTCTTTATCTACAGTTGGCATACCAAAGATTTATTTTCAAAAGTGAATTACAATAGAATATGGAGTTACACAATATTTTAGAGTCCCCATCATACTCTAATTTGTCTTTTTTATATTTTATATCACACTAACTTATATAAATATAGCTTCTAAACTCCCATTTTTATTATAACACAGTTGATAATATAAAATTGTACTACTATGACACATTATAAAACTTGCTGGTTTGATTTTAATTCTGTATTACACATGGTTCTCTAGAAGGAAAGAACTTATAGAATGAATAAATATATAAAGGGAGTTATTACAGTGGCTTACAGGATATGGTCTAGCTAGTCCAATAATGGCTATATATCAAGGGCAAGTACAAGAATCCAGTAACTGCTCAGTCCACAGACTGGATATCTCAGCACACATTGGAATCCAAAAGAAGTAAGCTCTGATGCCAGTGAGGAGGGAATGGACGTGCCAGTGAGGAGGGAGTGGACGGCCAGTGAGGAGGGAGTGGACGGCCAGTGAAAGCAAGCAGGCAAAGAGAGAGTAAGCTTCCTTCTCCCAGGCCCTCTGGATAGGCTGCCATAGAAGATGAAACCTAGATTAAAAGTTGATTTTACTACCTCAAAATATTAAAAGTGGGTCTTCCCAACTAAAATGATTTAATTAAGGAGGGAAAAAAAAAACCCATCTCCCTCACAACTGCTTGGCTTTTAGTTAATTTCAGTGTAGTCAAGCTGACAACCAAGAACAGCCATCACAACTTGACACGTGCTCAGACCTCCTTATTTCGTGCCTAATTTCCAAATGAAAACAATAGCCAGGTCATTATTAAGCTTTGCATGATACAACTCTCCCATGTACAAGTGCAAATGCATTATATATTTAACCAGACCATAATCACACCTGACATGATGTAACTATCCCTCACACAACCGCAAACAAGTTATAAATTTTAGAATAGGTGGCAATATCCCTTAAGGGACATTCTTACAATATCTCAAACTTAAATACGATGATCACTGATATTCTCTTTATTGATGTTACATGATAAAGAAATCAATACAAGAAAACACACTTGTCTGTACAAACACATTCTTAACAAAATCCAACAGAAATGCTCATGTCAATTATAGTCCTTGTTTCTGCAACTGCTTCTGTGGCCTTGGTTGGTGTGTGTGTGTGTGTATGTATGTTGGTGTGTGTGTGTGTGTGTGTGTGTGTGTGTGTGTGTGTGTGTGTAAACTCCCTCCTCTACTACCTATTCTGCTTGTCCTCCACCCTCAGCAAGCTCCTCAGCAGGTCTCAGGTCTTTTCCTGGAAGAATAACCCATAGTTCATCTCTTTGTCATTCTGCCTGGATTTGGTGACTGTAGTTTCCCACTGACTTTATCAAAAGACATGGTAACAGCAAAAGAGGTCCTAAAGAGGTGTTCTCAACCTTCTAACACTGCAATCCTTTAATATAGTTTAATAAGAGTTCCTTATGTTGTGGTGACAACAACCATAAAATTATTTTCATTGCTACTTCACAACTGTAAATTTGCTACTGTATGAATCATTACATAAATAGCTGGTATGAAAGATATCTGATATTCAACTCTTGTGAACAGGTCATTCAGGCCCCAAAGGAGTTGTAGCACACAGGTTGAGAACCACTGCCCTAAAGGATCAATCACCACCCACATTCCAGATATAATTTTTCTTACATCCATTGTGAAGCAGCCATTCAGTCCCCCTTGTTAATCTAGATCACCCTTCCTAACACTGCTGACTCTTTTCTAGCCTGCCAGCTATGGGCCTCAAAGGCCACAGTGGCCAGGGGGAGGTTCCCAGTTCAGTGCAGTGTTTGCTGTGGTTCTTGGCATGTGTGCTCTCCTCTCTGTACCAAAACTTCTAGGCCAACAGAACTTAAGGTTATTAGAACAGGAAGCAAAAGTTTTCCTAGTGAGTTCCTTAGGGGTGACAGTGAAATCCACCACCTGAGTCCTGAACTCAAGGTTCATGGCTATGGGAGAAACCATACCCTATATTGGGTGCTGATTCAAATTATATACAGCCTTCTGGAGAGCCCTCCAGGCTGCAACCACATAACTAGTGTGTAATTTTAAATTTTTCAAATCCTATTTGTAATGATGGTTCTTAAACGTTTTAACCTTCCTTGTAATCCACCACCCACCAGAGGTAGTGGAAAAGAAAGGATATGGGGAGGGGGGTTGTGGACCTGTTAAGAAAGGTTCTTTGAAGCAACTCCCATCTGTGTTGTCGGGAAATCAGCAGTTCAGTTCACAGATCAGCAGGCAGCAGCAGCTAGATCCACTCACAAACACCTCACAGATAAACCGGCAGTCCAATTCTATAGAGTGGGGATAGCAACAGTGGTGACACAACCTAGCAGAGACAGCCAGGTCTCAGCCTTGGCTTGAGTCAGCAGGAGGGACCAACAGCAGCACCAGAAGTTCCCTGCTGTGCCTCTCTCAGGGAAGCAAAGATTAGTGAAGACTCGAGACCCACAAGTGTTGCACAGCTACTTGTACCAGCAAACCAAGATCTGTCTCTGTTACTCTATGGAGTCCTATTTATGCCCTGTAAACATCATGTGTCCTCCACGTGCCTTGCCTCAGCACAGCTCTTACCTCAGCACGTGCATCCAATCTGCCTGAGTCCTTGTAAGCGGCAATAAACTGCAGCACAGCACCAGGTTTTTGGTGCATTTCTCTCTATGGAGTTCTGACAAATGCAGCTCAATTATGCAATGTAAGGCAGCCCAATACATGTGTGTCATTAGCAAAGAATCTTTCATTATGTGTCCTTTCATATGCTTGCTTTAACAGAACATCCACTCTCCTGTGTCTGCTTCAGGCACCTGCCTTAGTCTTTCCTTCCCATGTTTGCCCCAACCAAACACCATCCAACTGATCTTTCCAAAGAACCCTTAAGTTTCCACTTCACTAATGCTATAACTGTGTCTTCAAAAGGCCATTCCATCTTTCTGTCAGGGCAGCTACTTCAGGAGGTGGGGGAACATGATTAAGACCAGTGTATTCAGTGATCATGAGTCCACTGTTATTCTTTGCTGGCTATGAAGTGAGTTTCTTAGTCAGAAGCAATTCTGTGTACAATACCCTACAGTGAATATGGCATTCTGGAAGTCCATGGATGGTGGTTTTGTAAGAAGCATCACAGACAGGAAAGGAAAATTCATAACCAGAGTATCAGTAAGGACAAAGCATTGTCCTTCCCACAGAGGAGGTGGTCCAATGTCAACCTGCCACCAAGTCACTGGGTGATTATCTCAAGGAATGGTGCCATATCTGGGGCTCAGTGTTGGTCTCTGCTGTTGGCAGACCTGGCACTCAGCAGCAAAGCTATAGTAGGTCAACCTTGGAAGCCCATGTTTTCAAGGCCATGTATAACCCCCATCTCTGCTGCCATGGCCACTTTGATCATGGCTCACTGGGCAATGACAGAGATGACTGGGTAAGGAAGCTGACTATTCCCAGAATGAGTCATCCTATTACTTGACTACTGAATTCCTCTGATGAAGTCACCTTCTGATGAGCATTCACATCAGACATTAAGTATCTTCATATCTTTTACCCATTTGCAAAGTTCTATCCACATACTTCTTCCACAACTTTTTTCTCACCAATTTTCCAATCCCTGACAAATCCCTCTTTCCAAGTTCCTGATAAAACGCCAATACACATAAATGAAAGTTTAAAAGATAAATAAAATATAATTCCAATTTTATCATTATTAAATTCAATAGTGAAAAATTATTCTGCCAAATTGGTATAAAATTTTCTAAATGGTTATTCTTAATTACCAATGCAAGCAATTTACAAACAACCTGGAAACCATGCTAGCGTTTAGACTACACTTCCTTTATATACAGAAACTAAGAGAAAAAATAATCAGAAATAAGCAGCGTAAGCTTTATTATTACTCTGAATTTTCTATTAAAGAGAAAGTATTTAAATCTAAGAGAAATGCACTAATTTAACTTTGTTTTAAAATTAAGCAGCATTTTAAACATATTTGAAGGCAAGTGTAGATTTGAATGAAGTTTGAGCATGAAATTAATTTAAATGAGAAAAAAATGGACCTTTCAAATAAATCCTACAAATGATATTTTACCTAATCTGCTGGCCTGTTTTCAAAGAGGAATTACTATTAAGTCAGTCTTAGAAATAATTTCTGCTTGTCAAACATAAGTGGTTACCTGCCTTAAATAATCAGAAGGCCAAAGCCACAGTCTTCATAGAATGGACTGATAGATCGCCCACTGTTTTAATCTAAAACTACCTCTACCCTAATTGTTACTGGAGAGCACCTGCTCATATATTTCATATATGTTGTATCAAGAAACTGAACATAGAGTAATTTTCCTTTGAAAACAGAAAACAACTAGAACACTTAAATGGCATGATACTGTCCAATAAAAAGCCCGACTTTTATAAAAATAAAAAGGCTAACAGGTTCTTAACTGTGACACCATTTTTTAAGTCAGTTCCCAACTTTACTTATAATTTTATAAGCCAATACTAAAACTATTAATTTATCAAATAATAAAGAAGCCCCCCAAATGAAATTAGTATATATAGGACATATTCGTACACAATTAACTCATTAACAAGGCTACTGCTACTGAATGTATAAGATAAATCTGAATTTTGTTAAAAACTAAACAAAACCCTCCAATCAAAGAAGAAATTTTATGCTTTTAGCATTTGAACCATCTTCCCTCAGCAAGTTAAATTTCTATGATTCCAAAAACAAATGTAGCACACTGACTGAAGCTGGAAGGTTCAGATTTCTCTGAAACCAACATTAACACTGAGAGTGACCACCTGAAACAAGAATGAAGAGTGATCAGGGAAAACCAGTCTGAAAGCAACAGTAAGTCAACAGAAGTCTTCCCTTCTACAATAAATGAAACGGATGTAATAGGGTTTGATTATTAATACATTCTTATATTGAAAGATATCAATTCTTCAAATGCTATATATATCCAAGTTTGTTCATATTAAAAATATTTCATTTCAAAATAAATTTGAGATAAACCTGATTTAATATAATGTAGTGCTACTAACAAAATTATCTTTAGTAATCATTGATCTCTAAAAAAGAGAAAGGTCTCTCTAGTTTTACTATGACTATCAAGAAAGCCTACCAACTAAGACTTAATTAAAAAATCAGTTATGTTTAACCTCACTAGTTAAAATGAAATAAGATGGGCTCTTTTTTACTCTCATACATATGGAAGAAGCAAAGATCTGACTACAATATTAAATTCTAATTAGAGTACTAGAAGTGTCAACTAGTGTAGCCACACTGAAAGTTGGCTCTGACATGTTGAATTTTGGTCTGTTGCTATATATTGTAATGCCAAATTCTGTACCAAAGGTCTACATCTATGAGTGAATTCTCCCATTTACAAACTTTTGTTGTGCAAACCTTGTTCCGTGATTTAAACTATTGGTTAAATAAAATTGGATACAGCCAATTACTGAGGCAGCCCTGCCAGAAGTCACCCTCAGGCATGCTGAGATGCTGATAACTGCTGTTCCAGCTCCCGGCTTGATCCTCCCTACCTCAACTGCTCTGGAAGTGTTTCCTCTAAAGACTTGCTTTCAGGGCATTTTCATTACATTGGTTCAGAACTTTGTAAATTAATACAAAAATAAGGTTATATTTTGTTACACTGGTATAGAATTTTGCATATTGCTATAGGTTTAAGGTTTTCATTGGCCTATGACAATGAAATCTTTTTATATTGATACAAAATTTAAGATTAATTTTGTTATAATATATGTATGTTTTAACTCTTAAATGGGCATTGTGCCTATGCAACTCATTTAAAAATACAAGGTTTAATCCACATCCTTTTAATAGCTGCTATTACTAACTATTTAGGATAATTAAGTAATGCAAGTTAACAGTCAGGCAATAAATCCATGGTCTTATCTGATACATGGTCTTATCTGGATTATCACAAAAATATGCATCCTGGGTTATACAGATAATAGGTAGCTGGAGACAGGCAACACTGCCTGTTCAGAGTACATGGAGGGTCTTCAAAAATTTCAGAAATGCATATCTCAGAATATGGCATTTAAAGATGATTATAGTAATTCAAGACCTTTTTGATATTTAGGCATGTCAGCTCCTGGCAGCACCCCATTGGAAGAAGATGATGAGCATCAAAGGCCTCAATACGGAATTGCTTCAGTTGTGGCAAGCTAGCCCCAAATAAGGTGAGAGCCTACAATTGAACAGTTTTGAACAGGAAGGCGGACTGAGAATTTTAGAGATGTACAGGGAATACAGAAAGACAGAAGGAAGGAAGATGGAGGCACAGAAAGATGATCCAGATTACAGGTGGCTTTAAATAGCCACAGGTAGCTATGAATATCTTAGAAGGGATGGATAATTACAGGACAATTTGTCTTATCTAGATGGGCAGTTTATATCAATTGGCTGTGAGTTCGTGGTATGGATGTTTTGTGGAGTGAGGATTTGCTGATATAAATCTGACTGATAAAGTACAAGCCTCGAGAGTTTTGGTTTTACTGGGTTGCGGGGATTTGTGACCACAGGAGGCGGACAGCCGGTAATGTGGGCAGAATCCACAGCAAAAGAACCACAAGACGGGCTGCGTGGGGCTAGCCATGGAGGCAGCAAGACCACCAGGGCCAGAGAGCAGTCAGTGTTAGCGTGGGATAGTGCCTTTTTTTATATTTTACACAATACACTGGGTGAGAAAATATCCTAACTTTATCTACAGACAGAATGCTGTCCAGAAAAGGACAAACAGGGAGGTTGACTGCCAAGTTTTGCCAAGACAAAGTAAGCAAGTCCTGCATAATTCCTGCTTCATAGAAGGTCTGTCAGATATTCTGGGCCAGAAGGCTGAAGACAGACACTCCAGCATTACACGGAATTTTGCGGACTGTCTAGGAGGTCACTGTCTCTGTCATTTCTATATTTTTGGAAGCTGTGTCTTTGTGCTTTCTTCATACTCAGCTATTGTTTATCTCCTTCTAAAGTATTTGACTAGATAGTCATAGTCTTACTATAATCTTAAATTCAGTTGTTTGGGATTTAAAAGGATGTTCTAGGTCTAAGAAGGTAATTTTGGGATGGTAATCAGAGTTAGGATAGAAATTGATTTAAATACAGAACTCTGAACTCACCAGGATAGGATAGATGATACTTTCTCCTAAGTTGACAAATAAACAGACTAGACTTTCTGAATGTAACTTTTACCTAATAATTTCCATAATAATTTCAGAATTGTTTCTAGGGTTTGCTGTTTATTACTATAGAAGAAAAAGCCTTTTTATTTAGACAAAAAAAAAAAAAAAAAAAAGAAGGGAATTGTTGAAGTTTGGTCTGTTGCTATGTATTCTAATGCTGGGAATGTCTAGATCTACAAGTGACTTCCCATGTTTACAAGCTTTTGTTGTGCAAACCTTGATTTAAAACTACTGTTAAATAAAATTGACTTCAGCCAATTACTGGAGGGAGTAGAGGTAGGTGGGTTTTGACTTACCAGGTTGGGTAGAGAAGAGAGAGAAAAGACCAGGAGGAGGATAAGCAGGCAAGTATATCTCAAAACCAACATTTATATAAATTCCCAGCAACGTTATAGTTATGAATATGTACATAGATTTGGTAATGAAAAGAATAGTCTGGAAGTACATGTTTCAACTGTTTCAATATAACTTATAGTATGGTAGAGTACTGGATTAAAGACTGGATAAATAGTTCTTTTATCTATAGAGTCATGTTTTAATTTCTAAGTTGTTGTTTTAAATGTGACTTTCAAAGAAACATTGAAATGTTGAACTAATGTTTGAGGTATGATTTGTAAAAGGTAGCAGAGTGAGAAGGAAATAAAGAGTAGTTGAACCAAGTATGTATGTCCACATGCTCATACCAACCAATAAGAGTAAGCGAGACACTGGTAAAAAAGAAAGACAGAAAGGAAGACAGAAAGCCATGTGACTAAGGAAAGATCAGGGAGGTGTGTAGCAACAGCTGTCGTAAAGAAGCATGCAGTGGTCTGAAAAGGCAGGAAGAAATGGCTTAACAACTGGGAAACTGGGCTGAGAGATGGCTCAGCGGTTAAGAGCACTGGCTGCTCTTCCAGAGGTCCTGAGTTCAATTCCCAGCAACCACATGGTGGCTCACAACCATCTGTAATGAGATCTGGTGCCCTCTTCTGGCCTGCAGTCAAATATGCAGGGAAAATGCTGTATATAAAATAAATAAAATAAATCTTTAAAAAAAAAAAAAAAAAAAACAACTGGGAAACTGACCCACTCTCATTGGTGGTTCAACTGTATAAATAAGAGTGGCCGCTTAGTGGGAAAGTACTTAGCAACTCTGTTGACACAGACAACAGAAAGGGCCACTACAGTGGCAAATTGAACTGTGCACGGCTAATTAACCCTTTCACCTTAGCGTTTTATTCTACTCTTACTGTGCCTGTTACATCCACTTTGATATGTGTTAAGACCAAATGCAATTATAAGTCAGTTACATGTATTGATGAATTCTGCAAATTTCACGAGGCACATAGTCCTCCAGTGCCCGAAATGCCTCCTTTGCTGCTCTCATCCGGATTTAATCAGGAAGCATTTTCAAAAGAAGAGAGGTTATTCAGAAACTCAAATACACATATCCTTTACCATGAAATGATAACTATTCAAGTCTTTTGTCATGAAGGTTTGCTTTATTGGTTTAATTTGGTTGGTTAGTTTTGTTTTTTTTTTTTTTTTTTTTTTTTTTGTTTTATTTTTTTTGTTTTTTTTTATTTTTTTTTTGCTAGGCAAGCGCTCTACCGCTGAGCCTCCCCTAAAGCCCCAGTTTTGTTTTTTTTTTTTTTTCAATGTTAGAGTCACCTCAACTTTTCTTCTAGGAAAATCAGATAAAGAGTAACTTCACATGGGCAAACTGTTCTTGGGAAATCGTAGGGTGCTGAAGGGGTTATAAATCGCAGACCACATAGCTGCTGCACGAGCAGCTCTGTCTGTGACTACACTTACTGCTTAAGAACAAAACCAAAACAACTTTGCATGTTGAAGAGAATGTGTTTTTAAGACAGTAGCAGGCGTACTGCTGGGTCATCCTCCTGCCTCCCAAACAGGCATGTGGCTGCTT
This sequence comes from Rattus rattus, assembly GCF_011064425.1. Classification (NCBI taxonomy): domain Eukaryota; kingdom Metazoa; phylum Chordata; class Mammalia; order Rodentia; family Muridae; genus Rattus; species Rattus rattus. The sequence continues at coordinate 5,615,815 of NC_046167.1, read as the reverse complement.
TGAACTATGTGCATTTGAGAGCAAGACTCTTATTTCCACACACTCTAAAAACTAGAAAACCCACACAACAAGGTGTTCGAATATCCGGTAAAGAACATCTTGTGAAATTCTGACTTATGTGAAAAGCGTTCTTTCTATAAGGTATGTGAGGCTGCAGAAAGACATGTCTACTCAATGATAAACTAAGGCCATCCATATAAGTGCTGTGCCTTTTTATTGCTTTTTGTTTTGTTTTTAAGACAAGGTCTCCTGTAGCCCAATCTGGTCTCAAAATCCTTTGTAGTCAAAGCTGTCTTCAAACTTCTGATCCTAAGGTCTCAGCCTCTCAAATGCCAAGATTACAGGAGTGCTACACCATACTTAGCTCTCTATTTCCCTGCTACTTATATCCTCAAAGGAACGACATTAGCCTACTACAGCAAAAATATCAATATTAAGTTTTCTCCAACCACACTAGTTATCACTGAATCTTAATAAATACTTTAAAAATTACTAATTAAAGCCAGGCATGGTGATGCATGCCTTTCAGCACTTGGGAGGCAAAGATCAACAGATTTCTGTGGGTTCAAGGCCAGCTTAGTCTACCCAGTGAGTTCCAGGTCAGCCAGGGTAACATAGTGAGATTACATCTCAAGCAAATGAACAAACAAACAAAACTGTCTGGTCAAAACGCTAGCACATAGTTTGAGGAGAAGTCTAAAAGAATCCAGACCCAATAAAGATTAACGGCCGCTTAAAATTATTGTCCTTGCCTTTCAGGAGCAAGGGATGCTCTCAGCTCTGGCTTTTTTCAACTCTTCTTTCTAAATCACAAAATGCAAAAGAGCTGAAGAATACAGTCTTCTTGGGACTGAGGCTATATTTATTGATTTCTATGATCATGACAAGATCAATGAGGGAAGAGACAAGCTTCGTAGGCTTTCCTCTCAGTCTCTTCACAAACGTAGGTTCCCCAGAGGCTCTCCTACAGTACAACTGCAGTAAAGACTCAGCAGCTTCAGTCAAGAGCCACGGTGCTAATGGTAAGTAGAGAGACCTAGAGCAAGCCAGAGCGCACTGGTGCTTCTCAGGATTACTCATCACACAGCTGCCCCTACTTCCTGAAATAGTATCACCAGCCAGACACAGAATACTTGAACTCAGTATTCAAATATCAGACAAAATTCAGGAATTTATCTTGGCTACCATCAGATTTCAAGAGAAATAAAAACAAAATGATACACTACGCCAAGTAAACACACTATTTAGCTAAAACCTGCAATCTAGGTAAGGTTAATTAAGTTACAACATGCAGATTTGGTAAAGCAAGTATTACCAGATTCCTCTCAGAAATTCACTCCTTCTTTTCTAGATAGCCACATAAACCAAACTATGAACCAAAATATCATTTCTAAAGGGGAAGTAACTACCCGTAATAGTAATTATTAAAGCAAGCAACACGGTGCGGCTCAATGTACAGACCTTTCTATGTGTTCTCAATGTTGCTAAGTCAGTCTAAGGTGTGAGTTTAGACCTGATCCCAGGCAGGTGACCAAAACACAGTCACCCAGAAGCTGAAAGTCAAGTATTAAGGTTTCGTTTTTTTATTTCCCTCTACTAAAGAAAGAAAAAAAAAAAAAAAAAAAAAAAACCCAAAAAAGCAAAAAACAACCCCAAAACCCTTAATATAGCTAATACAGTATCTGAGTCAGGAAAAGAATATTCCTGAAAAACTATGCCACCTATAAAACATTCTACTTGGGATCAGACTTTAAATTTTTTTATTCAAATAATCTAAAACAAACAAACAAACAAAAACAACCCTAGATCTCCCCTATAAAGAAGCACGGTCTGGAGGATTTTAAGGACTGGCTTGGGTGGCACATGAAAATGCTGGTGGAGATTTAATTAATTTTTAAGGTCTTGCTGCTCATAGTACTCATAACTGATTACTCTATACATTTTTGAGGGCTCTACCCCAGCCCACTTTTTCCTGCATTTTATGCAGTTTGGAGACTACAGTCTTGCAACATATGAAGTCATACATAGGGTTATAACAGAAACATCTTACACATGGAGAAAGCCTATCTAAAGAAGGAAATGATGAAACACAAGTTAAAGGCAGAATTCCAGTAAAAGAGATACCTTAGTTTGCTTTTTTTCTTTGTCCACAATAGCTTTACTGACGAAGGAAGCCCTCTGCAAGTCAGACTACAGCACAATGGATAAAAGGACTATTAATCTCCTTTCCTTCTCTCAGCAAAACCTGTTACAGGTCTTCAATCTCTTCGCTGTCTTTTCTAACAATCCAAGACTTCTGCTCTAACCTTTACTGCTTTCTTACTTTGTGGAAAGTTTAGTTTTGTTTAGTTTCCTCTTTCTCTTTCTCACAACTAGAAGGTAAATCTTTATACTCTCTAGTCTAACACTATAAAGTCCTCTGTATTTGGAGAAAATTCTATATTCTACAACTTTTATGATAAATCTCTTTCTCTGTCTCTGCGTCTCTGTCTCTGTCTCTCTCTGTCTCTGTCTCTCTCTCTCACACACACACACACACACACACACACACTGTGTCTGCCTCTATCCACTGAGAAGAGAAATCAGTCTAGCCCCTGGGATAAAGTCCCTTTGAGACAGACCTCACTGCATAACTGACTGACCAGGAGGGAGCTCACTGTGTTAACAACTGGCCTTGAGCTCACAAAGCCCCACCTGCCTCCACCTCCTGAGTGCTGAGCTGAGACACAGACAGTGCCACCGCGTCCAACTGGACAGGATGTACCAGCTTGTTCAGCAGTTATATTTTTGCATCAAAGCAAAACACTTTTCAATTAAAAATAAAAAAGAGCTCTTCCAAAATGAGTGATGTGAGGACTAGGGCAGTGGAAATCCAGGTGCCTCGTAATGTGGTGAGAGACATATCAATTCTATGCCATCTATGATGATCATGTCCAGTGTGAATTTAATCAAAAAGAAAGTTCATGTTTTCCTGTTTTTCCCCTTTGTGTCCACTTGCCCTCTTTCTTTCCTTTCTTTCTAGTCTTGCTATGCTGCCATGTTGGCCTCAAATTACTGAGCTCAAGTGATCCTGTCTCAGTTTTCCAATCAAGGGGGACTGTAGTATAGGTATGTGCCACCATGACTGGGTCATGAGAAATTTTTAGAGAATCTCCAACTAAAAGCTCTTCAATATTCCTAAAAAGTATGAAAGTCAAAAAAGAAAAGAGAGAACACTCTAGAGCAGAAGATACTAAGGAGATGAGAAACTAATTGTGTGGCTGTGAATCAGAAACAGGAAGTCAGCAGGAGCATTGATAAAACCCTGGGCAGCTGTGCAGACAAGGCAGCGCTGGAGAGGACTCCAGTTAGACTGCACCTATGCTGGCCTGCTGCCACCACCTGGGACTCCAATTCCAGGGTGACACGAAGTCTCTGGCCTCCACAGGCACTGCCACTCACATGCAATGCACCTCTGCCCATCGTATGCATAATTAAAAATAAAATAAATTTTAGTTAGGAAAAAGATTTACAGGTAAACTGTGTCAGAGTTAACTTCCTGGTGCTGAAAAAGAGAGTGGGAAAATCTGGGGTGAAAAATATAGAAGAGTTATATTATCACTTTTATCTTTTAGTGTGTGTATGTATATGTAGGAGTACAGGAGCACACATACCAAAGTGTACATGTGAACATCCGAGAATAAGACAGGTGTCCCTTTATGTACTGTACCATACTTCAGACCCATATGTAAGCCTGTGGGAGATTCTCTTGTCCCCATCCCCACCTCAGTTTAAGAGCTGTGATTAAAGGCAGTGTGTTTACATGTATGTGGATTTAAACTCATGTCCCCACACTTGTGTGCCAAGCACTTTACCCAATGAGCCATCAACCTCCTCACTGAAGAAATGTTGCTATTGTTGTTGTTGCTGCATTTTTACTGGCTGAAAAATTATATCAGAATGAAAAGGTCTAAGTAAAATTGAGTTAGAGTATGTTTTAAAAACTAGCTGGTGTGTGTTTGTTTCAGACAGGGCATTACTACATAGCTCGAGCTGACTGCCAGTGTGCAGGGATCCTCCCCTAGGCTAAGTGCAGGGAGTGCAAGCATGAACCCTCCTTGTGCAGCTTCAAACTGACAGCTGAGTGCCGTGATCACATCTCCTTTACCGTTCCTTTCATACTCAGTATGTTCCTCTTGAAAACTGTCTCAGAATCTCTAGGTCACTCGTAGCTACCTGCTTAAAACTCAGTTTGCTACTGTCCCTCTTAAAGGGTGCCACCAAGATTGTTCATAACCTGCTAACACAGAATGCATTACATTTCTTTTTTCAAATGTTTATTAATATAAATTACAGACAGATTTTCTTTAAAAAGCAAAGACAAACAGTTGTCCCAATTCAACATGTAATCAAATAAAATGGCATTTATTTCCATTAAGGTCAAACCAGATCTTCTCATTTTATACTTGAGCAATTGATTTCTTAAGCAAACTACAGAATTACAATTTCCTATTAGTATTCTCATCTTTTTCATTTCTGGTGTGGAAACTAGATAGTGTATTCTAAACCAAAATTCTATGTTCGATTTACTTGCTATATATCAGTTATATACCATATTGAATAAACTACTAAGGAGAGTCTGTTGGGGCTGGAGAGAGGACCTGGTCAGAGAGCCCAGGTTCAGTTCGCAGCATCCACACGGTGGTTCACAACTGTCTAGAACTCCAATTCCTGAAGGCATAATGCCCTTTTCTGGACCCTGTGGGAGCAACATACGCGCACATATGATGTACATACATACATGCAGGTAAACACTCATATATACATAATTTTAAAGACCTGTAACATCTTTGCCCTGGGACTGCAGTGTATACAGCTCAGTCACAGAACATGATGTCAGTGTATCTGAAGCCCTAGGTTCCATTCCCAGCACCCCTACCCCAAACTGCCATGGAGTTGAGGGTGGTCCTATCTGGATAAAATAGCTAATAGAGAAAACCTTATATGTATTGAAGTGCCCTGCTAGGATTAAGTTTAGAGTGAGCTTTAAGAATAAGGAGTACTTATTTTTGTTTGTTTTTGTGATGCAGAGCCTCGAGCACATTAGGAAATGCTCTGTCTCTCAGCTACATCTCCAACCTACTTTTTACTTCTTGAGGTAGGACTCAATAAGTTGCCCGGGCTGGTCCTGAATCCTCTCTGTAGTCTAGGTAGGCCTTTAATTTGCTGCAGCTTCCCAAGTAGCTGAGATTACAGGCTTCTGTCATCAAGTCTGGGTACCATTTTTAAGTGGTTTTAATACACTTTTATTGACAGCTAATAATTGTAGTTACTTATGGGACTCAGCAGGGCACTTCAACACATATGTATCTAATGTGTGGTAATATGGATTAAGGTAACTGGCAGATCTATCACCTCATTCATATGCTATTTTCTTATGCTAGAAATTCAAATTCTTTCCTACTAGCTACTTTGAAACCAACTGCTGTCAGTCATCCTTAATACTGCATGAGAACATGAGAAATTACTCCATCCAACTATATCTTACACCTGTCATCTACTGCTTCTCCATCTCTTTTCTCCTATATTGTTTCCAGGCTACAGAAACAAGCATTCTATTCTTTATTTTGAGATTAGCTTTTTCTTTCCAAATACACTTATGTGCTCCTGTGACTGACATACTTAACATAATGGTTCTGTGCCTAAGAAGGTAGCATTTGAAACACAGTTAAGAATGTGATCCTCATATTTGGCTTTTGGATATTTGCCCATTAATTTATAGTTTATTATTAATTAATATGTAGTATATTAGGAAACATAAAACAAGTCATGGTGGTATAGATCTGTAATACCAGAAAGAAGACAGTAGGAGAGCAAAACCATGAGCTCCAAACCAGCCTAGATCACATAGCAAGACTACAGAAAGGACAGAAAGGAGAGAGAGTTCACAAATGTTACAAAGGATAATACAAGTCCTAACATTTTCTTCCTTAGTTCAGGAATTATTTTTTGCACTCCTGCTCACCATGACTCATCCACTTCAGAGTCTCATGTTGTAAACTAGGTCTGAAGTAGAGTATGCCACAATTTATCCATTCCTGCAATAACCAATAGAAATATAATGCAAGCCATATGTATAACTTCATATATGACAAGGTTTCCTTATATAACCCTGAACAGAAGACCAAAGAGCCTATAGGCTTAGTGTTTGGATGTACAGTGGTCTCAACATAAGCTCAGGAGTGAGCTCTAAGCTGCCTACGTATGAACTACTACTTCCTGAAGTGTCTAAGGAACAGTGAATGGACTATAAAACACAAAGAGGTAAACAGACAAAATTCTCACTCAAGATGAGCCTGAAAATTAAATTTCTACCAACTAAAAGTCCTACCTACTGAATACTACATTCTAATTACCTAAGAAAAATTAGTTACTTCACAGTCTAAACATTTATATTGAGATCTACACGAGGCCACAGTCTGTGGCCCTCTACAGCACGGCAGTCCATCTGAAGCAGCTGCACACCCACACGTCTGCACTGAGCTCTGCTTCCAAAGCCTCCAACGGTTTCTAGGATTGTGTCTACATGGGTTCATTTCAGGGCCTAAAGTATCAAAAATAAGCTCAAAATCTTCTTAATTTTTCCAATGTCCAGAAATTTCCTGTTGTTGACTTTAATGAGCCCCAGAAATTACTTACAGTAACCCCAAACTACACTGAGTACAGTACTTGAGCTCTTCTCTCAAGGAGTTTAGACATGATTAAAACAAGTGACTTCCAATAACTGCCTGGATTCCTTTTTTTCCTTAATGACTCTACTGTGCAGAGAAATCAACAAAGTTATTTTCCTGAGTATTTTATACCACATCACAGAAAAACTGATATTCATGATGGAAAAACTGATATTCATGATGCTCCAAAGAAGGTGGTGAATGAAGTGTTAAGTAGGAATGAGAATTAGGCTTCGAGGTTTAATAAGAACAAACCTTCTCAAGCATTATTATGCAAACTGTCTCCAAATCAAGGAGGCTGACAACCATCCACCTTTGGTGTGCTACAGAAGATTTCTCTGTAAGGTTATAAATATCGGGGAGGGCTTTTCCAACCTCAGAATTCTAGTGCCAGTTCTTTAGTTCTTGTTTTGTTCTTGTTCTTGGTTCTCCCTCAAATTAGAATATTTTTAACATAATTTTTTGAGAATTTATTATTTGAAAATTTTATTCATACATACAATATATTTTAATCATATCCATCCCTATAACTCTCCCTAACTCCTCCAACTCCCTATGTCTCCTCCCAACTTCACACACAGACACACACACACACACACACACACACACACACACACACACACACACAGACACACACACACACACACACACATACACACACACACACACACAGACACACACGCACACACACACTCCACTGAGTCCAGTTTGTGCTGACCAAATTATCTGTGGGTGTATTATCCTCTACTTGAACCATCCTTAACATCTCAGACTCCTGTGTGATTTCTTTCTTATATCAGGTACTTTAAACAAAGGAGGCTACATAGATGTAAAACCTGTCAAAGTGAGAAGCTTCTTTTCCTGAAGTGGGCAGGAGTGGCTGCATGTCTTTAATCACAGCACCTGGGAGGCAGAGGCAGGCAAATCTTTGTGAATTCAAGGCCAGCCTGGTCTACAAAGTGAGTCCAGGATATAAAAGCATTACTCATTGGCAGAGATGAAGAGAGGACACAGGCAACCATTACCACAGAATGGCTATAGAACTGCTCATTGGTATTGCAAAGAACTGAAAGACCAGCACAAATATTAACTGCATCTAGACATCTCCTTTGAAAGACTCTAATTAAAGGCATTTAATAATCAAAATGGTAACAATAGGGAACATAGTATATATTTAATAACTACTAATACATGAGATTGTTGAGTAACAGAATAAAAAGGGAAACGCAAAGTTAAAATTGCAAAGTATGAACACCAGCATTTCTTGGTACACAGGATCAAGGCTGAGAGCTGCTCAGTGAGCAAACCACGTGCCATACAAGCATGAGAACTAGGAACACATTTCCTAACACCTGTGGAAATGCCAGGGCAGATGTGGCTGCCTGCTTGTAACCCTAGCACTTGGGAAGGAGACACAAGGGATCCCACAGCAAGTTGGCTAGCTAGACTGATCAAATCTGCAAACTCTGGGTTCAAATGAAGGTTTCTGGCTAGGCCAGAAAGTGAGTGAAGAAGACAGTCTACATCAACCTCTGTCCTCGATACACACATGCACATATAGCCATATACCCCCAATACAAAAACAAAATTACAGAATCATAAAATTTAACAGGAGAGTTAGCAAAAGCAAATGACTAATTTAAATCAAACATAAGTCAAAACTACCATGATCAAAGGGTCTGCTCATAGAAGTTCAGATAACTGTTGTACCAGAAGAACAGTGTGAACCACAGCAACCAGTGTTTGAGAGAACAAAGTATGGACAGAATGTATAAACTGACTGGGAAGACGACATCCGGCATCCAGGAACAATCTTAAAGCACACAAACAAAAACCCCTCAAACAAAGGCTGGTCATATGGCTCAGCAGTGGAAGGCACTTGCTGGCAAGCCTCGCAACCCGTGCTCAATCCCACATGGGAGAGGAAAACTCATTCCTTAAAGTTGTCTCTGATTTCCAAGCACATGCTTGTGAGACAAACAGACACACACACACAATGTAAAGAAGGAAAGAAAATTACAAACTATGCCCTTGATAAAAACAAATCAGTAATAATATACTCAAAATATTTAACTACATCTATGCACACAGAAATTGTAATTCTCAAAGACTGTGCTATCTAGCTAGCATATGCTATCCAATATCTATAGGTGAGCACTTGAAGAGTGCTAGAACTAAGAAACTGAAACTTTAGTTTTAATTTATATTTAAATTTAACAACATTCCATTCAAACTGCAAACATGGTTGGAGCAATTTGAGTTTGTGATGTATGATATCCACTGTATATCTTAAAAACTCACAATACAGATTAAGTTTTTTTTTTTTTCTTTATGTCTCACGAAGTCCCGGGCTGGGCACAGCCGCCTGCCCCCCCAGGCCACTGAGAACTGCTCTACCCCTGTTCTGGCCGCCAGCAGATTAAGTATTTTCAATACAATTTAGTATGAAAAACAATGTGGGCTGGAAGTATAAATGCAAAATATACATCAGACTTTAAAAGTCTTAGTACAAAATGCTAGACTATAAATATCTCGCAAATAAAGCTGTGTCTCTCTGTGTGCATGCGATATGTGTGTGTGTTGCTACAGTTAGCACATAGAGCTTTAAGCATGGTAGAGAAAGCACCAGTGAGCTGCAGCCTCAGCCCATCAATGCTTTTACAAGACAGTCATCCTGCAAGAGCTGACCTGAGATGTAAGAGCAGGAGGCTGACCCCGCCCTCACCTGCTGCAGCACTAAGGGGAGTGGACTCTGTACTTCACCTGGGCAGCACAGTAGACCTGGCCCTGGATGTAGGAGCTGCCAGTGAGCTGGCCCTAGAAGTGTGGCCTGGAGAGCTGGTTCTTGTCAGCCGTGCAGTCATCAGAGCAGAAGAGATGGTCCTACCCCTCACCTGCTACAGAACTCTGGAGAATAGGCCCTATACCTTGCCTGGGCAGCACAGTATAGCAGACCCTGGTAATGAGAGCCCAGGGAGCATGGGAGAGCTGGCCCCACAACTCATCTGCTGTGCAACCGGTAGACAAGAAAGAGCTGCCCTCCTCCCTTGCCATCTAGGGCAGGTGGGAAAGCTGCCGGGGGTGAACTGAGAGTGGGAGAACTGGCCCTGTCCCTCACCTGTTGCAATGCACAGGAGAACATACCCTACACCTGGGCAGCAAAGTAGAGTTTGCCCTGGTGGAGGAGGGGAGTACAAGTGAGCCAGCCTTGAGAGCAGGAGAGCAGGAGAGCAGGAGCTCTAGCCTAGCCCCTTGCCTGCCCCAGCACTGCCCTGCATCTCTCCTAGACAGTACAATAGAGCTGGCCCTGGTGGTGTGGGTGCAGCCTAACTGAGGCATGAGAGCTGACGAGTTAGCTCTGCCCCTTGCTGGCTATGACACTGGATGAGTTAGCTGGGTAGGGCCTGAAAGCTTGACCAGGTGGTGTGGATGTGTGACAGGTGGCAGGCTGACCATCTATCTCTGATACCTCTCAGGCCCAGATCCAGGACTTTGAGGTAGTCCACCCCGACATCTACCCCATTGATTAACCCTAACCCCGACATCTACCCCATTGATGAACTGCTGGAGTGCATGAAGTCCAAAACTACAGGATCTCCATGACCCAGTACAGCAGCAGGATAACCGAGAGGAGTCCCAGTCCTCACTACACTATCCAGTACTGACAGTGTATCAGAAGCCAGCAGCCTCAAACCAGACCAATGACTGACTGCAGGGAACATTTGCAAGCAAAGAAGTGTGGACAAAAGGGTGTACTCTAGGACGCACTGTGACACACTACAGCTTCCACAAGACTTGGTTTTCTTTTTAGGAGAGGAAGTTGTAAGGATGGAGGATGTGGGTAGGATGGAACTGGGAAATGAATGGAATTGGGTGCACATGTGAAATTCACAAAGAACCAATAAAAGTTATTTTTAAAAGTAAAAAAATAAAACATTACTTTAAGCTACTCAGGATCAGTATATTTTATATGCTACAGACTTGTTTGTCTCTTCATAAGGTAAATGCAATGGTAAATGAATGTCTGTCATTCTGGTTCCAGTACCCTGGACATCTCAATGGTGGGTGCTCAAGTGCTCTATATGAAATGAAGTGGTATTTGTATACAGCACTCTATGTTTTCTTGAGAGGGGCTGAAGATAGTTAGGGCTCAGCTGTAAAAACCACCAGCTGCTCTCACAGAAGACTGGGTTTTGGTTCCCAGCACCCACATGGCAATTCACTACCAGCTATAACTCTTATCTGACACCCTCTTCTGGACTCCACAGGTACCAAGCACACATGTGGTGTCCAGACATACAGACAAAACACTTATTACATATAAGAATATTTAAATCATCCTCAAATTAATTATAATATTGTACACAATATAAACACCACAGACAGATATACTGTATCATTTACGAAAATAACAAAAAGTCTGTACATATTCACTATGCATGCAGTTTTCCCAAATATTAAGTACATGGATTTCTTATCTGTGGCTGAACTGTATTCCTCTGAGTTACTGCAGACAGATAACATTTAGCCATTATTCTGCTGTCTAAAGAAGTAATCAAGAAACTGAATAACATTAATGCAAAAACTTTGGCTTGATCCCTGGCTCATGTTAATGCCTTTGGCCAATGATAAGCCTAGTGTGAAGGACATTTCTGTTTAATCTATTTCCTGTCAGGACCACACACAGATCAAGGTGCTTCCCAGCAGGCTGTATTCATAAGGCAGGCCTGGGGAAGCACAAGCACAGGACTGCCTGGGGCAAGAATTACTATCTCAGTACACTCACATCCAGTGAGCTAATCGGGAAGCTCAGTTCGAGGGTCCCAGAGAATACTGCAGGAAATCTGACTCTTATTTTCACCCAGCTCACACTGTAGTCTTGCTTATGACTACAGTCGTGAAAATACAACCCCTTAACATTTTTAATGGCAATATCCAAAAAAGACCACAAGATGGAGATATTACTCCATTACTTTTAATATTTGTATGTATACATTTTTCATAATTTTTCGTAAAGGTTAGTCACTCTAATACATTCTTTTACCTTATAAGGCTTTGCACGTGCTAGGCAAATGCTCTACCACAGAGTGCAGTTAGCTCTATTCTTTTTTTGAGATGAGGTTTCGCTACTCAGCTTAGGATGGCCTCGACCTTGCCATGGAAGCTAGGCTGGTTTTGAACTAGTGATCTTCCTGAGTGCTGCTGGATCACAGATGTGGGCACCATGCCCGCCATGAAAAGGTTATTGACAGGGGCTGAAGACACGGCCTGCTGGTAGACTGCTTGCTCTACATTCAGATCTCTTCATCAGTGTGACCCCAAATGACTCTTAACTACTGCCACACATCGAAGCAACCTAAAGATGTATTTACAAGGAAGGTAATCTGGTAATCTACAGCCTTTGAAGGCGATTCAAACCATAACTCTTGGCACTTGTTTTTAAAAATGTCAATACTATTGAAAACTGAAGCTTTTCACAATCATAACCATGTTCAAAATCAACATAAATTAATGTAAAATACATCTAACAGCGAGATACCAAAAGTCACATTAATTCCATAAAACTATTATGAAAATCACAGAATGGTACTCAGTTGTACTTCATCAAATATTTACATAAGTATGCTTTACTTAGACCAGGAAGTCTATTTGCTACTGTAAAAATAAAAGACCCACACAAAAATATTGTAAGATACAACTAACTACAAAAAATAAGATTTTTTTTTTTAAAAAATCACAATTTCCAGCTTTAGTGTAAAGAAAAGATTCAGACAAAAATAATAGATAACTAACTACTAGAAAAGTTAGAACTTCTGGCTTTTCTACATTATTATTACCCTTTAAGGCCATAAATCAACTCGTCATCAACCGTAAATGCAAAACACCATTTAAAAGCCAATATGTATGTGTATGTGTGTATGTATATAGATGTGTGTGTGTGTAAATATATATAAAGAAATGGTTTTGCTTTGTAGCCCTGGATAGCCCTACTCACTGTGTAGACTAGGCTGGCCTTAAGTTTGAAAGAATTCTCCAACTTCTGCTTCCCAAGTGCTAGAATTACCTATATGTGTCACTACACCCCAAACAAATACTAATATTTTATTTATTTGTTTTATACACACACACAGAGGGGGGGGAGAGTGTTTTTCAAGACAGGATTTCTCTGAGTAGCCCTGGCTGTCCTGTAACTCACTCTATAGACCAGGCTGGCCTCAAATTCACAGATCTGCCTGCCTCTGCCTCCCAAGTGCTAATTTTTTAAATAAATGCATGGTCAATGAAAATAACTGCTGATAAAATTTGCAAGTTCTAAATTTCAAAAAGTGAAAGGTTTCTGGTAATACACAAATGCAATAGACCATGGAATGCCCTCCTGAACATGACTTTTCTCAGTGGTGGAATGAATCAAATTCTAAAAGACTGGCTAACACTTTCTTTCTTAGCTGGCATAGTTTGAACCTTCGGCCTTCCCCATGGTCCATTAAATGACAATGCTGATGTTCTTCCTTTGGTCTTAATGTTCACAATACACAACAGAGTATGACACCACACAGCTTTTTAAAATTCTTATGCCTTTTATAGCCAGGAGTTGTATATATCCCTGAATTTGTTTTTCTGAAGAAATCATTCCCTTTTAGAATGTCTTGTTACCATTGGCATTCAAATACTCCATGTCCTTTGTTTTATTCTTTTTTTTTTTTTATTAACTTGAGTATTTCTTATCAACATCCCCATAACCCCTCCCCCTTCCCTTCTTTATGGGTGTTCCCCTCCCCCATCTTCCCCCCATTGCCGCCCTTCCCCCAACAATCACGTTCACTGGGGGTTCAGTCTTAGCAGGACCCAGGGCTTCCCCTTCCACTGGTGATCTTACTAGGATATTCATTGCTACCTATGAGGTCAGAGTCCAGGGTCAGTCCATGCATAGTCTTTAGGTAGTGGCTTAGTCCCTGGAAACTCTGGTTGCTTGGCATTGTTGTTCATATGGGGTCTCGAGCCCCTTCAAGCTTTCCAGTTCTTTCTCTGATTCCTTCAACGGGGGTCCTGTTCTCAGTTCAGTGGTTTGCTGCTGGCATTCGCCTCTATATTTGCTGTATTCTGGCTGTGTCTCTCAGGAGAGATCTACATCCGGCTCCTGTCGGCCTGCACTTCTTTGCTTCATCCATCTTATCTAGTTTGGTGGCTGTATATGTATGGGCCACATGTGGGGCAGGCTCTGAATGGGTGTTTCTTCTGCCTCTGTTCTAAACTTTGCCTCCCTATTCCCTCCCAAGGGTATCCTTGTTCCCCTTTTACAGAAGGAGTGAAGCATTCGCATTTTGACCATCCTTCTTGAGTTTCATGTGTTCTGTGCATCTAGGGTAATTCAAGCATTTGGGCTAATATCCACTTATGAATGAGTGCATACCATGTGTGTTTTTCTGTGATTGGGTTACCTCACTCAGGATGATATTTTCCAGTTCCAACCATTTGCCTATGAAAAGACATAGCAGCCTTATTTCTAATAGCCAGAAGCTGGAAAGAACCTAGATGCCCTTCAACAGAGGAATGGATACAGAAACTGTGGTACATCTACACAGTGGAATACTACTCAGCTATCAAAAACAATGACTTTATGAAAATCATAGGCAAATGGATGGAACTGTTTTATTCTTAATCTTAGACTCAGCTTAGTGTTGACTCAATTCTATTAGCTGACCGCACACAGCTTAACGGCTGCTGCCTTATTAGCAACAAAACAGACATGCATTTACTAATGGAGCATACTGTTCTATGCACATTTTCTAAGCAAAGGTGCAGAGTGTGGCTTGCCTTGCTTTTGTAATATGCCTGATTACATATAAGATTCCAGCTACTAGGTGGTAGTAAACAGGAATACTTATTGAAAAAGTAAATGGCCCCAACTTTACTTAATTTAGTATTCAATAAGATAAAGAATAAAATATAACTTCTAGATTAAATTTGAAATTTAAGTCTTAATAGTCAACTTCCCATTTCCATCAATAAGTGGAATACCATAAAAATCCAACTATTCAGTACTTAAGATATTATGTTATTCGAAACACAGTGAAATATTTTACATTCATTTGTATAGGACCCATATTTCACAATTAGACGCTTTATGACAGTAAAGACTGCTTTCTGCAAATACATATGATTATAGCTTTATTTATTTTATTATTTTATTTTATGTATGTGAGCACACTGTTGTTCTCTTCAGACACACCAGAAGAGGGCATCAGATCCCATTACAGATGGCTGTGAGCCACCATGTGGTTGCTGGGGATCAAACTCAGGACCTCTGGAAGAGCAGTCAGTGCTCTTAACCACTAAGCCATCTCTCCAGCCCAATTATAGCTTTATTGTAACAGCATTCAAGGTCCTACTTCTCACAATTAGAAGTCTTTCTTTATTCTAACTCCATTCCTCTACCTAGTCACACTATAAAAAAAATAGAACAGTTTTAATTATAGGCAAATTTGCTGGCATATTACTATCCAAATATACCCAATAAGCCTGTCTCAGGAAAACATTTATAAGATGTTATAGTAACAGTTTACACAATGATTCACTCACTGATAGAAAACCTAAAAAATTTGGGAGCCACTTAATATTGATAGCAGGCATCTTATAAAAGCACTTGTTACTTTTAACTGCCACAAATACTCTCCCCTCACTGACCATCAAACCAAGTATCTACTCTTACTTCCATCCTATAATTTATTCACTCAGAACCCTCAGAAAAGTGGGATTTTGAAATCTACCACATTAGTCATTGGATAAGGTATTAAGCTATTCAATAAGATGTTAAAATAGATCTCTACGAGTAACTGTACATATAGAAGCTAATATTACTTTCCCAACTCAATGTAATAAGATATCTGAGTGCTTTACTGATTAGCACTGAAAAAGATTCAGAACACCAGAAAAGACAGCTAAAAGGTTTCTGTACTACCAACTCCAGGTTACATGTGAGAAAATTTCTGCAACAGACTTGCCTTTCCCTACAAATTGTGCTTAGGCAATCCTCACTAAACTACACTAAGCCTTTTGTACATAAAGTAAACAAATCCTAATAATCAAAACTGATTCAAAGCTGTATATAATTAGATAAGCGTTTGTCCACCTCTAACTCCACACATGATATGCCAACATGAGAGATAGGACTGGAGGATAATCTGCCATTCTAGAACCTGCATTACTCTCTCCCTCCAAATGGAGAAATAACTTCAGATTCCTAATAAAAAGGAAGAGGCTAAGTACACAACAAATTTACAAGGGAATACATGCTTAAAGATCGAACCACCCAGCCTGGGCCCATGGGGGCTCACAGAGACTAAACCACCAACCAAAGAACATGCATGGGCTGGACCTAACCCCCTGCACATATGTAGCAGATGTGCAGCTTCGTCTTCACGTGGGTCCCCTACCCATTGGAGCAGGGGCTGTCTCTGACTCTGTGCCCACCTTGGGATCCTTTTCCCACAGCTGGGCTGCCTTGCCCGGCCTCAGTGTGAGAGTATGTGCTTAGTCTACTTAGACTTGATGTGCCTGGGCCGGTTGGGACCCACAGAAGGGCTTCCCTTTCTCTGAAGAGAAGGGAAGGGGAGAATGGGAGAAAGGGTGAGAGGATGGGAATGGGAGGATAGGAGAGAGGGGTTGTGATCAGGATGTAAAGTGGATAAATAAATTAAGTAATTAATCAAAGAAGATTAAATTACATACAAGCATCACAAACACAATGACTTCACAACACAAATAATTAGATATAACTGAGAACAGAAGTGCAGATTCACCAGTCCACTATAAAAGACAGCTTCATTTTTTAAGTGTTAGGGCTTAAGAAGGCCAGTTAATGGCTCTTCTTTCAAGGACACAGCTAGGCACAGAGAGAATATGTAACAGCTATTGGAGAATATCCAGATTTTTTTAAAAAATTAAGTATTTATTCTTGGCTACAATACTCTACAAAAGTATTGTATAAAAGAAATTATGGTCTTACACGATAAATACAAAATCAAAAAATAAAATAAAACAGAGAAAAGCTAGAATTGCCACTGATTCCATAATAATAAAAGGAGTCCAAGGAACTGTGAGATGACATACAAATATTACATAGGGTCTAGAATTTAAGTAAGATCTCAAACAGCTGTCTTGCATCCTACATGGTATATCATTCATCGTTCTGCCCACTCTCCTCTGAAAAGATGCAGTATCCACATCAGAATGCCCTGTGAACAATTAACTAAAAAGCATCTAAAAGCAGACTTTATGCTGATATGCGTTCCAGAGTTGGCCTCTTCCAGACTTCTGAAGTCGCTTCCTAAATTTCAACTTGAAATATGCACAGGGACCTTTACTCTACTGGGGCCTTAAAAAAGACATATAGGGGGTTGGGGATTTAGCTCAGTGGTAGAGCGCTTGCCTAGCAAGCGCAAGGTCCTGGGTTTGGTCCCCAGCTCCGAAAAAAAAAGAAAAGAAAAAAAAAAGACATATAGATGTGACCTATTTTTAAATAAAAACTATCAAGAAAGTACTTGTTTGGGGAATTGCAATTTAGTGTTTGTTCTAACACATGGCTTCATCAATGCTATTCCATTCAGTATAGACTGAGGTGTCTGACAGGTGTCCATAAAATTCACCTGTTCTTATAGTTCTGGTTGTGAGCCTAGCCCTTAACAGCTGAGCCATCTCTACAGCTCAAAACTCACCTGTTCTAAAGATCAAAGTAACTTTTAAAATTACCCAAAATCTAAAAGTGACATTTTTGCAAGCACGCAGCTAAGAAGCCAAAAAAGAAAGGTGGAACCAGAATCATCTAGTTTCCATCATCCATTCTTCCTCGTCTCCTCTCCTGAACCCACTGTTGAAGTCCAGCCAATCCTCAGAACCTTATTTGACTCCTCTTCTGACTCGGCTGACTACTTCTTCCTCTCGGAGATATCTTCACCACTTGACTTGAAAACATCCCATTTCTTGGTTTGTCTCTTCCTGTCTCTCTCACTGGTTCTTCATCTCCTGGTCACCATCTCTCCGGCTTAGTTCTCAGACCTCTTCCCTTGTCTTTTAGATTTATTCTTTTGGGTAAACTCATCCAGTTATTGGTCTCTCGTTACCTTCTAAGTACCAAGAACTAGTTTATCATCTAGTCCACTTTTTTGTCTGAATTCCAGACCTGAATATCCAGATAGCTACACACCAGCCCCCACTGTGCTTAACAAAAATGGCAAACTTGGCGTGACCAAACTCTTGATTGTCCCTCAACCAGAGTCCCTGTCCAGGCTTCCAAACTCAGTGAGTTCAACTGCCTCCTTAATCTTTAGAATTGTCTTCAATCTCTCTTCCGTTAGAGTCCACATTTAAATCACTTGTTCTGTTTGCTTTCCTAGTGCTATGATAAACTTAGGGAGGGAAGAGTTTATTTTACCTTACAGTTTACATTCCACCATGAAGCGTTAAGGCAGGACTGAAGCACAGTGGAGGAACAATGCTAACTGGCTTTCTTCCCATGGCTCACTCAGCCTGCTTTCTTACACAACCAAGGATTCTTATACATGCCCAGGAATGGCGCTGAGCCCTCTCAGATCAATCATTTATGAAGAAAATGCCCCAAAGACTTTCATACAGACTATACTGATTGATGGAGGCAATTTCTCAAACTTAAGGGAAAAAAAAAAAACCAACCAACCATCACACCATCTGAGTAAAATTGTCAATTTTATGATCAAACTAAATCCAGAATCTGATCGCTTCATACCAGTGTCACATCTACCACCCAGGCCTATGCTACATTCTACACTACCATTATTTCTCTAAGTAACTAATGCCTTATAAACTATCCTTAGCACAAAGACATGACCGTTTTGAAATTTACTTCAAATCTGGTCAACCCTCACTCCCCAACTTAATTATGAGTAAAAATCACTGTCCTTAAAATGGCCTACAAGCCTCTCTATGATCTGTCCTTACCACTAGGACTTGGATCCTATCCCCCATTACTATTCTCCAGCACTCTGCCCTGGCCATACTGGCTGCTATTCCCTCAAATTCTCAACACACTCCTGTATCCAGACCTTTGCACTCACTCAGTTCCCTGAATGCTTGTCCCCCAGGCTGAATGCTCCTCCGTCACACAGTAATCTGAATGTTTGAGTCCTTCTAAAATGAGACTGTTCAAGTCCATTCCCCAAAGGGATAAGGACCAAGAGATAGTACATCTGAGAATTGATGGGTTAGAAGGGTGGAATCCTTATGAATAGAATCAATGCCTTATAACTTCTTCAGAAGCCTCTGCTCATCCGCTAATTATCTTCACTATCGTGTTCCCATCCCAACTAAACTATTAAGCTAAACGAGGCTAAAGATTTTATGTTTAGGACCCAGTGAATACCAAGTAAGTCTTCCCTGAGTACCAACACTGGACAGTTTTGCTACTTTGTCAACAGGAGCTTGACGAGCATGCCGTAGTTTGGCTCTAGCTTGAATATCACGCATTAAACTTTAAACAGGTTGAGTTTATCTCTACCACATATCTGGCCCTTGAAAGTCTTCCAAGAAAGCTAAGATTCAAAGTAAAGAACGTTCCAATCTATTTTCTGTGTCAGTAGAATTAAGCTCCTTCTGGCTTTCTTTTCAATTTCAACACAGCTACACACAGAAATACAGATTAAAATAATTTTCTGGACTCTTTTCAGATTTTACCAACTTGACCAAATCTTCTCAATTATCTATTTGTATTCCCCCATCTTTCCTTACAAAGTTAAGGTCTCTAGTTGTTCATACTAATTCACTACAAACTAAGTATGAAATTACAAACTATGATAGTGCACAGATGAGGCCAGATAACCAGTCTTTTTAACTTATGTGTCTACAAATGTATGGGTTTGTATATTTAAATACAGTACCCTCCGAGGCCATACCAGGTGTCAGAGCCCCTAAAACTGGAAATTATAGGCAGTTGTGAGCTAAAAACACAGGTGCCAGGAAACGCAATCCATCCCTGAGCAAGAACACCAAGTCCTCTTAACTACTGAGCACGCCTCACCCAGAGATAATATGAATTTGAAACCACCACTGCCAAACCTCTATATTCTCTTAAAAAGCTTAATTCCTACAAACAATTCAAAAGCATCAACAAGATTTGTTTTGATAGGTTACTGTTCTACTCTGCTTTCATAAACCACTGTGATAAAACACTGACAAGATAAACTTAAGGGAGAGAGGGGTTCTTGACTGACATTTCCAAGTCACAGTCCATCTTTGAGGGAAACCAAGGCAGGAGCTGAAGCAGAAACCATGCAGACAGGCTACTTGCTGTCTTGCTCGTCTTGCTTTTAATATAACTCAGGGTCGTCTAACAAGTGGTGGTACCACTCCCACAGCAGTCACATCAAGGCAATGCTCCCACAGACCTGCCTGCAGACCAATATGGTTCAGGCGAGTTCTCAATTGAAATCCCCTCTGCACAGATGACTTGTGTCCCCTCTAGCTTGTGTCAAGGCGACAAGACACTAGCCCGAACAGTTATACACAAACCTAACACAGGTAGCTACAGAATTTAATCAGTCTTAAGGAATACTAAACAACTATTTAGTTGAGCTAGCAAGATGGCTCAGCAGTTAAAGGCACCTGCTCAGTTTAAACCCTAGGACCCTCACGGAAAGAAAACACCAACTTCCAAGAGCTGTACTCTGACCTCCATGTTTGCCATGGTAAGTATAATAACTACGGAAACAAATAAACAAAAAATAAATGCAATAAAGAACATTCCTGGGGGTTCAGTGGTTAAGAGCACTGGTTGTTCTTTCAAAGGCCCAGATTTGATTCTCAACAGCCACATGGTAGCTCACAACTGTTTGTAATTCCAGTCCCAGGGGAGCAGATAGCTGTCCTATTCTGGCTTCTGTGGGCGCCAGGCACAAGGTGGTAAACACACATACATGCAGGTAAAACATTACAAACAAAACAACAACAACAACAAAACCTAGAGAAGCACTGTGGTGTGGTACTAAGAAAACACATGTAAACGCACTGACAGAGGTAGATAAACACACACTAACATGGAAGGGATTCAACCAGGGATATTGGCACATGTCGCCAATTCCAGTACTCCTTGAGGTAGGTGGATGGATAGCTATGAGTTTGAGGCTAGCCTGGTCAACCTAGTAAGTTCCAGGCCAGCCAGTGCAGCACAGTGAGAAACCTTGGGTGTGGAGAGAGGAGGTAATTAACTTAAATAAAATAAAACACAAACAAATAAATGAAAAATATTTAAAGGAATTATTTTCTGTTCTACCTAATCTAGATTTTTTTTTTTTTTTTAGTTAAAAAGTGAAATGAACTTTCTGACCAGGTGTAGTGGGAAAAGCCTATAATCTCAACGTCCAGGAGGAGCCTGAGGCTGGAGAATAACGGTTTAGAGGATAGGCTAAGCTACATGAAGACCCTATCTCAAAAGCCTAAGCCCAAATAAAGTTCTCAAACTTACATTCTCACTAACTATTGTTACATACACTGCATTATCATTTACTTTGGAAATGAGGCATGTTTTTTCCTCTATGAGCAGGAAGTAGCACAAGGTAACACCTTACAATGACCACAAAAACCACTGTACATAATACTTTTAACTCTTAAAAAGTGAGAACTGTTAAGTTCAGTACCGTGGCAATTTTATACTCAATAATTTTATATGCAATCATGGAATTAAAATGCAATGAATGAAAATTAAGCTTCTGTTTAATAGTCCAATTAATTTTCTTTGAAAGTTTCCTATTTCATAATGTACAGGAAGAGGTACATTTCTTAGCTGTTCTGTTAAGTGTGTCTTTTGTTGCTGTTGTTGTTGTTGTTGTTGTTGCTGATGTATTTTAGCTCCACAACTCATATCTTGTGTGAAGGACTCAATCAGAGCTTGGGAAATTCTTTCATTTTATGATCATGAAGTTAGTGACATGTCTTCATTTTCTGTTCATTGTTTGAGGTAGAGCCTGAACAAATCCTCTCACTCACTTTCAAGTAGAAATAAAAGAGAACAAGAGATTTTACAAGTTAAAGATGCAAGTTACATCCAGAACAGAAATGAATGGAGAGGCAAGGACATATACACAATACTATACCGGGCTCCTCTTCCAACAGCACCCCAAACACCTCAAACCCTGAAAGCTTCACAACTTCTATGAGTCCTAAGACCAACCCGGAGGAGGCTTCAAATTCTTCCAGACCTCTAACTGCAACACCAACACTAACAGCTGGCTATAACGATTACAAAATACAGTGCAAGAAAACTGCTAACAGACGCTGGGCAAAATGTATTTCTGTCTTCCCAGGAAGGACGAGGGAGGAGGCAGATGAAGTAAAAATATGTTTAAGTGGGAAGATGACAATTTGGGGTGATACATGGTTACTGTGTCACACTTGAGACTGGGTAAGTATTAAAAAAAAAGAAAAGAAAAGAAAAAACGGTCTGCCTACACCTCTCTTCCTTTTTCCTTCAGCACAGCTTCAGAGGTGGGGGAAGGATGGTCTCCAGAAAGCCAAAGAAAAGGTATCAGCACTCCCAAGCTAGTTGCACCGTCCAGCCTAACACTTAGATCAGAACTTCTGAAGTTGGACTGACAGTGGACTGGGAAGAGATGGCGGTCAAGCCGACTCAGCTGAGTGAGGAGGCCCCCCCCCCAACCCCCCGCCGCGGCCGGCGCGCTTACCTGCTGCACCCCGAGGAACTCGTAGAAGTTCAACTGCACCTCCTCCACCAAGTCGAACAACTCCAGGTCTCCGCTCTCCCAGGCGCGCACCGGCCGCACGGCCACCAGCAGAAACAGAAGCAGCGGCCACAGCGGCCGCATCGAGGACGACACCAGCCCGGGACGCCGGGGAAGTCGCGCGGGTCCGAAGCCGGGAACCCACATCTTGCTGGGCTCCGAGAGAGCGGTCCGCAGCCACGCCATGCGCCGGCCGAGAGCGGGGACGTGGCGGGTGGCGCGGGCAGTGGGGACGGCGCCTGTCAGTCAGGAGCGCGGGCAGCCGCCCGGAAGCGGCCAGCCAGGCTGCCGGCTCCACGGAAGCACCAATAGACGCGGAGAAGGGGGCCGGGGAGCGGAGACCAGTCGCAGCCCGCTCTCCCTCTCCGGACCCTCGCCCCGGCCTAAGAACAGCTGGAGAGCCAGCGCCGGGAGCCAGGCTGCCGTGTGGGAGAGGCTTCCCCAGGCCTCAGCCTATCCCAGGCCTCGCTTCCGGTGACATCACGTCTCCTAGCAACTGTGGGGCGGGGCCGAGGCCGGAAGTAGGAACGCCAAGCACTCTGGATTCCGGCCTGGGAGAACAGCCTTTCAACGCTGGCTGAGGGAGGTTGACAATCTCAGACCTCCAGGGCCCAAAATGCCTTCTACCTGTAGGTTTTCTTCCCTATGCCTTCTATCTTGTTTTCCTAAGTATTGATATCAAAAGCATATTTCAGGGTGGATGTATTTTATTGATTAAGGCTTCTGTTCCTGTGCATGTTTTTATTTAATCAGTAAAGATAGGGTAAATTGAACTAATACCTAAAACGCACAGATACACTCCAGTGTGGTTTGGGGGGGAGCGGGCACAAAAGGGAATTTAACCAAGAAAAAAAAAATTATACTTCTAAATATGAATTAAGATTTGCGGGTAATTGGGGCTGGGGATTTAGCTCAGCGGTAGAGCGCTTACCTAGGAAGCACAAGGCCCTGGGTTCGGTCCCCAGCTCCGAAAAAAAGAACCAAAAAAAAAAAAAAAAAAAAAAAAAAGCGAAAAAAAATTTGCGGCAATAATCCGTGCAAATAAGCAGCCTGTAATTTCCAGGAATTCTGAAGCCCTCTTCTGGCTTCTGCAGGATCCTACACACACATGATACACATAAATCCAAGCAAGCAAATACGCATACATATAAATAAATTTTAAAATATTCTTTTAAATCTGAAGTTTATTTCCTTAAAGTAAAACTAATTTTGGGCCTAGTGTTAACTCCTCGATGAAGACCACTTCTTGCTCTTGCAGAGGACCTGAGCTTTGTTCCCAGTACCCACATTGAGGTGGTTCACAGCCGCCTGTAATTTAGCTCCAGGTGATCCAACACCCTCTTCTAGCTTCCACAGGCACCTGTGCATGTGTCCATACACATAGGCAGACGCATACATATGCATAGAAATTAAGAAATCTTTTTTTAAAAGACCTGTCATCTTTACACAAGTCTCTATATTGAAGCGGATGTTTCATTATTTGATGAGTGAAACTGTCAAAAATAATATGGTTACAAAAACTTTTTACCCAACATCTATCTTTCCCATATTTGATCATGTTATTCAGTGGCATGTTATTTGAAAGTGGCCACAACTGTAGCAGTATTAGTATGAGCTCTTAGCAGATAGGACTCTGTGTTATCTAAGAACTCCAAGGACTTACTCCATTTTCAGGGAGTGTACCACTTCCTAAGGCCAGGCTGATACAGAAGTAGAGTTTCCTCTTTCTTCAGTCCAGTGCTTCTCACAGACACAGGGATTGATCTTGAGGATTCTTCCCATCCAGTTTGAATGATGCTTCCTTCTCCGAGACAATGTTCTTACTGCAATTCAAGCTTGGCATTTCTTGTGTTAACTGTTAACACAGTTGAATAAATCCTTTGTCTGGGCTAAGGGCAGTTATCCGCTGTTTTCTTCCATGGTGACGTTTACTGATCCTAGGCATGGAGTGGCTGGCTTTAGCCTGCTCAGAGGGACTTTACACAGATAAAAAGAAAGCAGTGAAATGTTTGCTTTGAGTCGTAAATGGACTAAGAGTACAAAGAAGTCCCAAACTTACAACCAGCAGTCCCACAAGACACCTGCTAAGTCTTGGATATTGCTTGAGGTTCAGGAGCTGGGCTCAGAGTAACATCATCTACCTATATAAGGCTTGTGATGGCTATGCCGAGTGTAACTCCACTATACCTGGAATAAAATACAATCCAGAAGTGGAGGGCACACCTGAGTCCCAGATCGTGAGGCTAGACGACACAAGCTTTTGATTCAGATCTTGAGGCTGGAAAGCCGCACACCTTTAATCCAGATCTTGATCTTGAGACGCACCTTTAATCTGGGCCATACCTGCTGGAGGATTACATAGGAGCGATGGAAGGAGGAAGGGTTCGTTCTTCTTTCCCTGCTTGTGTTCACTTTGCCAGCACATCTGTTGGAGCCTACTTTTTCAGGATTCCAGCTTATACAGAAGACCAGCTGAACTACTTATCATTGTAGTAGATTCTTGGCCTTTCCGTTCACAGCTGGCTGTCGTTGGGTTAGGTAGGTAGGTAGGTAGGTAGGTAGGTAGGTAGGTAGGTAGGTACTTAGTTAGTTAGTTAGTTAGTTAGTTAGTTAGTTCGTTATTACCTAGAAGGAATAGCCTACCTCGACTGCATGGGCATTATTCTTCACACTCAAAACCACTGCAAATGCTTCTGAAGTTACATGAAGAAGATCTCTAAGGCCAAGGAGATGAGTGCTTTTCTGGTTCTTGATCAAAAGTTCAAAGGAATCAAGAACAGAAAGAAAGCAGCATTCGACTGCATCCTAATAACTCTACATTCCAGTCACAATCCAGCTCGTCTGTGACTGTGTAGAAGATGTCAGACACTCACCCAACTTGTCTAATTTCCATTTTAGTGGAAAATAAGCATCTACGCTGTCTATGGGAATTTTGCATAAAACTCTGGAATATGTGGTGGTTATTTTTAAGTGTAAGACATAACAAGAATAGGAAGTTTTGACCAATGATAAGGAAGAGGAAAAGAAGATTATAGAATCCCACAGATAAACCAGATGTTAAAGCTTTGAGATGACTATTTAAAATGACTTATTACAAAATAAAGCAATGGGTCATAAGATAGAGAAGGGGAAGGTGGGTAAAATATATAGCAAGGTACAGAATTTTAACAGAATCGGTGGGAAAAAATCCTGAAAAATATAATATATGAAATCAAGAACTCAGTAAAAGAGTTAACCTGCAGACGAGAGATTAGTGGGTTTGGTTGAAAGATCAAGACAATAAAAATAACCAAACTGAAAGAAAAAGAAGGGAGGAAGAACAGAATTTAAAAAACAGTTCAGGTGTGCAAAGAATAAACCTAGCATGTGTATAACAAACCTCAAAACACTTCCGGAGCAGAAGTGACATCTGAAGGAATAGTAGTTTTACAGAAGTGATGACAATCATAAAGACACAGAAGCAAAACGTCACTCAAAAATGAATCACAGATCTAAATGGAAATGTTGAAAATTGAGAAGTCTTAGAAACAAAAACCGGAATAATATTAGTGGCCTTTAGCCAATGACTCCTTAGATATGACCCCAACTGCAAACATGCTAAAAGATAAAATTACACAGAAATGATTACTTTTATATTACAACAATATCAAAGTTGATAGCTGGAATAATCCCAATCTAAACTCTAAATATTTGTCCTTATACTAAGAGATTACTGTAGCTCTCACAGTTACTCTCAAAGAAACTTTTTTTTTGTAACAAACAGAGACCATTACAGAAAACTACAGCCATCAAAATGGGAGCTCAGCCTCAACTGACATCTGTAACACAACTCCTGCACTTAAGGCTCAGGGATCATTGGGGAACAGGGGAAGATTTAAGAGAAGAGTTTGCCGTGAGATTGTGTCTGAACTGTATTATCCTGTGTCATCCTGAATATTGATTGTGTCATCCTTTATAAAAATGACACCAATAGACAAGCTAATGGGGTGGGTGGGGAGCTCATAAGGCCTCAACCCTAGACAAACTACAAAGCTACAGGCAACTAAGGAATCTGGGAGCAAGAGAAACAGCAATGCTCCACAATTAATGTATGGGTTTTTCTTAAATGTAGTGTATCTAAATAATATCATTATTATTCCCAACAGCATTATTTTTCAGCAATAAAAAGAAGTGAAGTGGGGCTGGAGAGATGGCTCAGGGGTTAAGAGCACTGACTGCTCTTCCAGAGGTTCTGAGTTCAATTCCTAGCAACTACATGGTGGCTCACAGCCATCTGTAATGGGATTCAATGCCTTCTTCTGGTGTGTCTGAAAACAGTTATACTGTACTCATATAAATAAAATAAATAAATCTAAAAAAACCCTTTAAAAAAAGTGATGTGTGGGGCTGGGGATTTAGCTCAGTGGTAGAGCGTTTACCTAGGAAGCGCAAGGCCCTGGGTTCGGTCCCCAGCTCCGGAAAAAAAAAAAAAAAAGTGATGTGTTATGAACTCAGAAAATATGCCTAGTGAAAAAAAACTGTCACAAATTATCATTTATTCTATGATTCTTTTTTTTTTGCAAAATGGCCAGAATAGATGAACTTAGAAAATAGATTAGTGGTTTCTTAGGGTTGATGGTAGGGGATGTTAGAGATTCACTACAAATGTGTGCTAGTTTCTTTAATAGAGTTAAATTAGATTATGGTGACAGTCTGAACGCTTTGTCAATATACTAAAACTGCTGCCTTGTCCTCTTTAAATGGATTAATTATACAGACGTCAATTACATGGTGCTGAAACTGTGTCTAAAAAGAGACTGAGAGGGGCTTGGAGAGATGGCTCAGGGGGAAGAACATACACTGTTCTTGAGGGGACCTGAGTTTGGTTCCCAGCACCCATGTCAGGCAGCTCGCTGTAACATGGAACGGCATGAGTCATTTTAAACCTCAAATCCCACCCCTGAGTGATACACCCTCCAACAAGCCCATTCCTCTTAGTCCTTCCTGAACAGTTTCACCAATTGGGAACCAAATATTCAAACAAATGCGCTGAAGGGGTAGGGCATCGTTATCCAAGCCACCACATTCAAAAGCATCTATAACTCTGGCTTCCATGTGGACTTGTACCTGCGTGCGCGCGCGTGCGCACACACACACACACACACACACACACACACACACACACACAATTAAAATTAAATGGAAGGGGAGAACACTTAAGTAAGTGCAGTTATTTTTTAAAAACCTCAGTTTTATTGGAGGTAACGTGCATATAGCTTGCGGGGTGTGGCGAAGGCAACAATTTCGAAGGGCAATTGTAGCCTTACACATCTTACAGAAACGCTGAGCTAATTAAGCAAGGAGCTACAAGCATCCAGCATAAGGACTTCCATAAAGAGCTGTGGCACAAGCGGAAGCAAAAATTTCAATGAGGGCATCTAACTGTTTTCAGCATTTGTTCAAGTGAGCCAGGAACAAAGCAGCTCCTATTTGGCTAAAGAATTTTTCTTTTATAACTCAAGTGTTGGAGGTTCTGCCATTGACAGGGCTTAGAATGTGACTACGAAGTTGTATGACTGAGATACATTAAAATACGCTATATTGGCAATGAAGAAAAGACAGGGAACACAGGACATCAGAGGGTCATCCACACAGAGGTTGCTAAGAGGCGTTCAGGTGAGCAGGAGCACTATCCTGACCATTTGCTTGCTCTCTCTCTCTCTCTCTCTCTCTCTCTCTCTCACACACACACACACCACCACACACCACCACCACCACCACCATTTATTTTATTTTTATTTATTTTATTTTATTGGTTATTTTATTTTTCACATTTCAAATGTTATCCCCCTTCCCAGTTTACCCTCCATGAACTACATATCCCCTCCCCCTTCCCCTGCCTCTGTGAGGGTGCTCCCCCACCTGCCCACCCACTCCTACCTCAATGCCCTAGCTTTCCCCTAAGCTGGGTCTTCGAACCTCCACAGGAGCAAGGACTTCTCCTCCCACTGATGCCCCATAATGCACTCCTCTGCTACATATCCAGCTGGAGCCATGGGTCTCACCATGTGTACTCTTTGGTTGGTGGTTTAGTCCCTGGGAGCTCGGTCTGGTTGGTTGATATTGTTGCTCTCCCTACCGAGTTGCAAACCCCTTCAGCTCCTTCAGTCCTTGCACTAACTCCTCCACTGGGGTCCCCGCGTTCACTCCAATGTTTGAGAAGGAAGACCACGTCAAAGTGTGGATGCTGCAATCCTACTCAGAAGGGGAAAGAAAATCATCTCGGGAGGTAGAGGAAGAGAGGAATCTGGGAGGGAGAGAGGAGGGGGAGGGAAAAGGTGGGGGTTCAAATGTGGGAGGAAATGGGGGAGAATTACAGTACAGAGAGGGTCAGGAATTTGAAAGGAGGTGTGCAGCAGTGGGTGGAGGGGGAACTGAGAGTAGCCACTAGAAAGTCCCAGATGCCAGGGACCCAAGGACCCAAAAGAGAGGACATTAGCAGAAATACCCAAGAAAGGCGAGATAGAATCTGTAGAAACCATATCCCGTGGATAGGCACGACCATTGCTTTCTATGGGGAAATGAGAAAGGGTACTTCATTAGTTCTTTACTTTGTGGCTATAACAAAATACCTAGGAAAGGTATCTTAGGGAAGGAAGGAAGGAAGGAAGGGAAGGAAGGAAGGGAGGAAGGAAGAGGGAGGGGAGGGAGGAGGGGGGAGGGAGGGAGGGAGGGCGGGCTTATTCCGGCTCATCGTTCTGGCGAAGTCAAGCTTGAGCCTGCTAGAATCCCATCTACAGGTCAAGAGGTTAGGAAAGATCGATGCTGGTACTTTGCGCTTTTTGTTTGGGCCCCACCCAGCACATGGAACATTGCCGCCCACATTTAGGATGAAGATTTTTACCACTATTAACCCAGTCTAGAAACTCCCTCACAGAGCTATCCAGGTTTGTCTCTTAAATGATTACAGATTCTCTCCGGGTGACAATAACTGTTAACTATTACAGATACTATTTAATAACCAGGCAAAGGACTCAAAAAGAAAGACTTAAATAAGCTGTCTGATAACATAGCCCTCACTTTGGAGTAAAATCAAATTTAACTATACCATATAGAATTGAGCATATTACCTGTTAGCTTATATATATATGTTTATATGTAAATATATATAACTTCAATATATATAACTTGAAAGAGCTAGTATTGCCCTACTCATTACATGATGTAGAAATACTGTTCTCGGGGTTGGGGATTTAGCTCAGTGGTAGAGCGCTTGCCTAGGAAGCGCAAGGCCCTGGGTTCGGTCCCCAGCTCCGAAAAAAAGAACCAAAAAAAAAAAAAAAAAGAAAAGAAATACTGTTCTCATTAAATCCTGAAATGTTGTTAGCCTCTATGAAGCTGTTTCTCAAATACAAGGATGTGTAATTCTAAGATATCATTGTTCTTTAATGGAACATTATCGTCACTCAATTATTTATCTGTCTAAATACTATTCACAAATTTATATTGAGATGACAAAGGTTAGAAAAATATTGCTTTGGAGACGCAGTTCTTGGGAAATAATCCCTTTTGTGCTGCGGTAGTGAACTTTAATTGTTTTGAAGGCCCTCATAAACAAATACAGATGTTCCTTGTGTCATAAATAATAGATACATTTCTAACGAGCTGACACTCTGGTGTTCACTTTGGTGAATATGGTGCAGCCGACTCAGTCAGTCTCACCATGAATAGCAATGTAGATTCTAGACCAGGGCTGATTAAATTTGAATCCTGGCTCTATTTCTTTCTAGGCAGGTTATTTCAGTACCTCAGTTTCCACATCTCTAAATTTTGGTAGCTACCAGGTTACCAAATTGTAAGGCTGTTTGGCAATTGAGAAAAGGGGGGTCTAGTGTACAGTAACTGCTCCTTAAACATCACTATCATTTTTAACACATCTCTGCCCACATGGCTTTAGGATTTCTGCAGAAAAAAATCGTATCTATTGGCACATGTCTAGATATAGTCTTTAAGGGCATTAATTATCAAACTTGGGCTGTGGTTGTCTAGAAATTTGTTGAACTCATTCAACCCTTTGATTGTTCGGGATGATAGGAGACAGAAAGCTCTTCAGAAAATAATTCCTAGGTATGAGAGCCAGTTTAATACTTTGCTGCAATTCCATAAAAAATAGTATTAACAATTTTTCATGCTAAGTATATACTGGATTAAGAGCATGTGAGCAGTTGAACAAAATGAAGGGAAAATACACATTTAATGATGGGCTCACAGAAATCAATGGTCATTGTCATCTTATGCTAAAGTAGCCCCAAAGTTTCAGATGGCAATATTTCCTTCTTCTTGTGGACTTCATAATATACCATAGGGTACTATGGTATATTATGAAATCCCAGTGTTCTTCCCATAGCTTCAGGGCTGTCAGTTTTTCAAGTCTTGTAGCTATTTACTCAATCACTCTCTTATGATTGGAACCTTAGTTTTCCACCTTTGAACAACTTGGATGTTTTCCCTTACCAAGTCCTCAGTTCAGCCTGACCACAGCGACTCAGTATGCTGTAGCCAGGTACTAAGGCTCCATTTAGTCTTCAAAAGAAATTTCGTTGGCTAATATTGTTTGTGATGGCAAATAGGAACAAAACGAACTGAACAATGTCACAATGTTGCCATCTTCCTCAATCAAAAGGAGCCAAACAATGTTACAATGTTGCCGTCTACCTCAATCAACAGGCCCAGCTAACACCACCTTAGGGTGTGTATAGAAATCCCACACCTCAGAAATGCCTAGAATTACATTTGCTCAGAGGATGCGGCATTCTTTACAATACCAAATTAGCAACATTCCTAACTGGGAAACAACAACAGCAAAAACAGACCAAGGAAAATCCAGTTAAAGAAAATCAGGGAAGTTTTAGCTCGCTGTCCTGAGTAGGATTGGTCTATTTCACCCATTACCAAACTACTCTAGTCTCTTAGGCGTTCTTATATTCACTTACCACAGAGAGGATTTTAGTCCCAGGACTTGGAAGTCTTTTAACTCAAAAGAATAATAACAGTAGTAGTAGTAATTTCACCACCAGGGATAAACATTTCTTTAGGCATTTGTTTATTTGCTTTGAGGATGCAAAGGGGATTATTTATTTATTTATTTATTTATTTATTTATTTAGCATTCTAAAGGAATTGGTTTTTGTGAGCATAGTTTTACTCTGGATATAGTTTCAGAAGTTTCAAATTAGAAAATGACTCTTTTTTTTACTCATTATTATTGCATTTCAAGGTATGTGTGTATGGCCCTTGCCAGGGGACATGTGTAGAAATCACAAGACAACTTGTGGGACTCTATTCTTTCCTTCCTTGGTGTGGGGTGGGTCTCAGAGATTCAATTTAGGTCTTCAGGTTTGCTTGTGGATGCTTTAAGCACTGAGCCCTTTCCAGAAGATAATTCAAACCTTTACATTTAGAGGGAAAAAAATCATCTTTATGACACAGAAAATTTTACACGTCGTGACAAACCACATGTCCTTATATTTGCTATAGTTTTTAAATACGTAAAAGGAAAATATCCACAGGGAATGGTGGCATGGACCCATAACCCCAGCCCTTGGGAAATGGAGACAGAAAGACTATGAGTTCAAAGATAGTCTATCTATATCGGAATACCCGGTCTCAAACTCACAAAGCAAAACCAGGATGCCCGCCTCCCATCCTCTTCCCTTTGTCTTTCATAAATTTGCATATGCTGAAGAAAATAGAACTGAACTTTTAAATCTTGATTCTAGTCCTTATCGACGTTTTAGTCAAGGATGCCTTGCGATCACTGGCGTTCTGAGAACGTCTCCCAGCTCAGTCTGCTTTAAGTTAATGCAATCAGTTCACACACCCCGTCTTTACCTCCATCTAAAGCTGGACTCACTGACTCTCAGCTCTTATTTTGATTTATGCTTTGCCATTAGCTAATTTTGCAACTGTGAGATGGAAATAGCTGATAAGCCTAGCAAATGATCCATTATCCCTCTGAGCGCTTGATACCACTATGCCAGAGTCCTGAAGGATAATAAGTAAAATTCTCATTACGGTAAACTGTTAGTAGGAGGCAGTGGTAAGAATCTCGGTCGTGAGGAGGAGGGGATGGTGGTCGTTTGCACCTATAGTCCTAGTGTGGTAAGCAATGAAGAGAATCCCTGGAGCTCACTGGCTAGCTAGTTTAGCCAAACTGGTGAGCTCCAGGTTTGGGGAGAGACTCTGTCTCAAAAAGGTGGAGATCTATGGAGGAAGACACCCAACATTGACCTCTGGCCCTTACAGGCATGTGCAACACACACACACACACACACACACACACACACACACACACACACACACACCACTTCAATGAAAAAATTGGTTCAAAATATGTAAATGCTATCTGGTAACATTTCAGGAAACTGTATTATTTCTGACTTCTAAGTTGGAGATAAATACATATCTGTTCCAGAGTTTTTAAATTAAGATATCTGGGGTGTAGGATGCCATATTTTTTTTTCTTCTTGGATTATTCTGTTCCCCCTTTCCTGCACCTAAGTACCTGCTAAGACCAGTTGCCCTGAAACGATTGTGACATAATTCCAAATCACAGCTGGCAGAGGCTGAAAATGCTGTCCTGGAGTGGCAAGGTTTGCTGCTGTTCGCCCCAGCCTGGCCATTGTCTCCAGCATTGGTCTCAAGAATCAGAGCGCTTGCCAGCGGTTGCAGAACAGAGGCAGGTACCACTGCGTGTTTATCAGAAGGAACACTCTCTATCCAGACGAAACCATAGTGAAATAAACATATGGTGAGATGTGACAAGGTAATTAGTAGCCACTATTAAACATTCTATGGCCTGCCTTCTGCTAATGTAGTGGTACAAAGAGAATTGAAGATAAAGAATTATTTTTCTGTTGTTGATTTGGTTTTTTTCCCCCCTAATTTATATTGCTTGACAATTTCATCCATGCATACACTGAATTTTGATCATTTTCTCCCTTCTCTTCTCCTCTCTCTCCTGCTGGACCTTTCTTTTTCCCAGCCAGCTCCTGTCTACTTTGATGTCTTTTTCTTTTGGAGGGTTGTGGGGATGGGGAAATCTACTGGGTTTTATTATGGATGCTTACAGGAGTGTTAATCAGTTTATCAAGGGCTATACTACTAAAAAAAAAAAAATGAGGTGATACTCCTTCCTTAGCACAGCTAGGGGTAGGGTCCCGCCCCCATGCATGACAGAGTAGCATGGGTCCAATCTTCCGCAGGTACTCACAGTTGCAGGGAGTTCGTGAGTGCAGTGGTCAGTGTCACTTCCTGGACATGCTGTTTCTCTACTGCCTTCCCCAGCTTCTGGCTCTTAAGGTCTTTCTACCTCTTCTTCAGAGATATGCCCTGAGCCTTCAGAAGGGTCAACGATTGGCCTTTTACAAATTATTTTTGGTACGTGGGTGTGAAGGTAAGCGCCTTTAGCACCAGAGGAAGAAGCAGAGAGGCAAGTGGATCTCTTTGAATTCAAAGCCTGGTCCCCATCAAAAGTTTCAGAGGCCAGTCTGGTCTGTCTGTCTGTGTCTGTCTCTGTGTCTGTCTCTCTGCCTCTGTCTCTGTCTCTGTCTGTCTGTCTCTCTCTCTCTTTCTGTCTCTGTCTCTGTGTGTGTGTGTGTTGTGTCTTTCTCTCTGTCTCTGTCTATGTATATAATATATATGTCTCTTGTCTCTGTTTCTCTCTGTGTGTCTCTCTCTGTGTGTCTCTGTCTCTCTCTGTCTCTCTCTCTGTCTCTCTCTCTCTCTCTGTCTCTCTCTCTGCCTCTCTCTCTGTCTCTCTCTCTCTGTCTCTCTCTCTCTCACACTCTGTGTGTGTGTGTGTGTGTGTGTGTGTGTGTGTGTGTGTGTGTGTGCGTGTCTTAGCAAGATGACTTAGTGGGTAAAGGTGTTTGCTGCTAAACCCAACAACAACCTGAGTTTGATTTCCAGAACTCATGGTGGATAGAGAGAACTGGGTCCCACAACTGGTTACACACACACACACACACACACACACACACAATCAATCAATGCTACTGTTTTAGTGCAAATGGACAGAATTCCATGTGTTTTTGAACAACTGCTTCTCAGCCGCCAAGTTCTCAAAAGCTACACTTTTCACTCTGATATCGTCCGGTCCACACCAGCTTCAGCTAGTCTACAGGTACACTCTGACGACTTTTCGCCCTAAGCCAACTTTTCTGCTTGGTAATGACAACCGTCAGTTAAAACTGTCAGTACGATGTCTGTAAAACACTCTGTAGTGCTTTTCTGAAAATATTCGGTACACCCCAGGGTCTCTTAAGGGCAAGCTCACAGGACAAGATAGCCACTCACAGACGTGGATATTAAGAAACCTTCCCAACATGACACAGCTCTTCCCACAAAGGACTCAAGCCAGTGGGGGAAAAAAAAACCTCTGCACCGGAACCTTTGAAAACATGTTTAAATCTTCCAAATGTACTAAAACGTGCATGTTAGGAATATTTTTAAGACTGTGTGCTGTCTGCTGACCTCCATTGTCTGACTCATGCTCTGCCTGTCTGCCTTTCTGAGGAGGTTTGTGGAGTCCTGGGAACATCCAGGTCCACAAGGGACACAGCCAGCAGAAGAGAGTAACATGCTCTTCCCTGAGCTCCATTGTCAGGTCCAGGGCCCTGACTGCCTCCCCGAGGAGTCTTGCCAACCTCAGGAACATTCAGCAAACACAAGGAACATCCAGATGGATAGGAGCCAGCTTCCGAGCACAATCAACAGGACTCAGGGCAATGTGGTGCCACCAGAGCCCGGGTATCCTCCTACAGCAAGCCCTGGGTGTCCTAACACGAGAGGATAGCTGAAGCACGAGACGATAGCCTTAAATCCAATCTTATAAAGATGGATTGGAATCTTATGAAGAGGAAATGAAATAATCTCTTAAAGAAATACAGTAAAATACAATCACACAGATGAAGGAATTGAAGAAAAACTGTCCAAGACCTGAAAATGGAAATAGAAACACTAAAGGAAACACAAAGCGAGGACTTCCTGGAGATGGAAAACCTAGGGAAGAGAACAGGAACTGCAGACACAAGCATTGCCAACAGAATTCAAGACATGGGAGAGAGAGTCTCGGGCATAGATAGATGAAAGCGATACGTCTGTGAAAGAAATATTTAAAGCTAAAAAGTTCCTGACACATTTGAGACATCTGGGACACTATGAAAAGAATACACTTAAGAATAACAGGAATAGAGGAAGGAGAAGATTCCCAGCTACCGGGCCAAGAAAATATTTTCAACAAAATCATAGAACTTCCCCAACCTATAACAAAGATATTCCTATAAACATACTAGACGTTTACAGAACATCAAACAGATTGGACCAGAAATGAAAATCCTCCACTACATAATAATCAAAATACTAAATGTGCAGAACAAAGAAGAATATTAAGAGCTGCAAGGGAAAAGGGCCATGTAACATATAAAGGCAGACCTATCAGGATTACACCCAACTTATCAATGGACTAAAAGCCAGAAGGGCCTGGGCAGCTGTGTTGCAGACACTAAGAGACCATAGATGTCAGCT
The DNA here is from genome assembly GCF_011064425.1 of Rattus rattus. Classification (NCBI taxonomy): domain Eukaryota; kingdom Metazoa; phylum Chordata; class Mammalia; order Rodentia; family Muridae; genus Rattus; species Rattus rattus. Next base: position 5,579,776 of record NC_046167.1, on the reverse strand, counting down.
CTGACTACTATAATCTATAAAACTTTCAATCACCGTAGAGGGAGAAAACAAGATATTCCGTGACAAAATCTAATCAGAACAGTATTTATCCGCAAATCCAACACTATAGAGATACTAGAAGAAAAACTCCAACCCAAAGAGGTTAACTACACCCAAGAAAACACAGGAAATAAATACCTTCATATCAGCCATCCAAAAGAAGAGAAACACACACACACACACACACACACACACACAACTACCACCAACATCAAAATAACAGGAATTAACAATCATTAGTCATTAAAACCTCTCACTATCAATAGACTCAATGCCCTAATAAAAAGACACAGGCTAATGATACCTCAGAAACGAAGATCGATATTATCTCAGAGGAAAGGCTGGAGAAAGGTTTTCCAAGAAGCAAGCTGGAGCAGCCATTCTAATATCTAATAAAATAGACTTTCAACCAAAATTAATCAAAAGAGATGAGGAAGGACACTTCATACTCAAGGAAAAATCCACTAAGAGGACTTCTTGATTATGAACATTTATGTTCCAAATGCAAGGGCACCCTCATTTGCAAAAAGAAAAAATAAATTACTAAAGCTTAAATCACACATCAAACTCCACACACTAATAGTGGAAGATTTTAACACCCAACCCTCACCAATGGACAGATCACGGTAGCAGAAATTAAACAGAGAAATAATGAAACTAACAGAGATTATGAATCAAATGGACTTACCAGGCATGTAAAAAAGTACTCAATAAAATATTTGCAAACTTAATACAAGAACACATAACAAGATCGTCCATCATGATCAAGTAAGCTTCATCCCAAGGGCACAGGCAGGGATGGTTCAAGATATGAAAATTTGTCAATATAATCCACCATATAAACAAACTGAAAGAAAAAAAATTCACATGACCATCTCATTAGAAAACCCTTAATAATAGAAACTTCAAGTCTCTGAAGAAAGAAATTGAGGATATTATCAGAAGATGGAAAATGCCTTTAACAAAAACCCAACACGCCTTCATGTTAAAAGTCTTGGAGAGATCATGGATAAAAGGTGCATACATAAACACAATAAAGGCAGTATACAGCAAGTCTATAGCTGACATCAAATTACACGGAGAGAAACATAAAGTAACCCCACTAATATCAGGGACAAAACAAGGCTCTCCTCCCTTTCCATATCTAATCAGTATAGTACTGGAAGTTCTAGCTAGAGCAATAAGACAGCTGAAGGACATCAGGGGGCTACAAATTGGAAAGATGAAGTCAAAGAATTGCTATTTGCAGGTGGTATGATAATATACATAAGTGACCCAAATTCTACCAGAGAACTCCTTCATCAAAGTGGCTGGGTATAAAATTAACTCCAAAGAATCAGTAGCCCTTCTTTATACAAATGATAAACAGGCTGAGAAAGAACGTAGGAACAACACCCTTTACAAAAGCCACAAATAATATAAAACGTCTTGGTGTAACTCTGTCCGAGCAAGTGAAAACCCTTAATGATAGAAACTTCAAGTCTCTGAAGGAAGAAATTGAGGATACTATCAGAAGATGGAAAGATCTCCCGTGTCCATGCATTGGTAGGATTAACATACTAAAAATGGTCATCTTATCAAAAGCTATCTACAGATTCAATGCAATTCCCATAAAAATTCCAACTCAATTCTTTATAGACCTTGAAAGAGGAATTCTCAATGTCATATGGAAAGAAAAAAAAGCCAGGATAACTAAAACAATTGTGTACAATAAAAGAACTCTTAGAGGCATCACCATCCCCGATTTACAGCTGTACTATAGAGCAATAGTAATAAAAGCCACATGGTATTGGCATAAAAACAGACAGGTTGATCAGTGGAATAGAACTGAATACCCAGAAATAAAACTAACTCAGATACTTGATATTTGACGAAGAAGTCAAAACATACAATGGAAGAAAGAAAGTATCTTCAAAAAATGGCACTGGTCTAACCGATGTCTGCATGTAGAAGAACGAGAATAGATCCATATTTATCACCCTACACAAAGCTCATGTCCAGGTGGATTAAAGACCCCAACACAAAGCCAGATACAATAAATCTAATAGAAGAGAAAGTGGGGAAACTGAAAAGCTTTCACAAGGCAAAGGACACCATCAATAAGACAAAACAGCTACGAAATGGGAAGAAAAATCTTCACCAACCCTGCATCCAACAGGGGACTAATATCCAAATAAAGAACTCAAAAACTTAGACACCAATAAACCAAATAATACCCAATTTAAAAATGGGGTACGGAACTAATCAGAGAGGTCACAACAGAGGAATCTTGAATAGCCGAGAAGCGTTTAAAGAAATGTTCAAGTTCTTAATGGTCAGGGAAAGGTAATCAAAGCCACTCTGAAATTCCATCTTATATCCATCAGAATGGCCAAGATAAAAAAACTCATGTAATGTATCACATGCTGGTGAGGATGCAGAGAAAGGTGAACACCTCTCCATTGACAGTGTAAACTTTAAGACTCACTCCTGAGCGTACACCCAAAAGGTTGTCCACCACACCAAACGGACACTTGCTCAACTATGTTCATGGTAGTTTTATTTGTACAGTCAGAACCTGGAAACAATCTAGATGTTTCTCAACCGAAGAATGGATAAAGAAAATGTGGTACATTTTACACAGTGGAATATTACTCAGCTGTCAAAAACAAGGACATCATGAATCTTGCAGGCAAGTGGATGGAAGTAGAAAATACCACCGAGTGACGTGACCCAGACCCAGAAAAACACAAATGATATGTACTCACTTATAAGTGGATATTAGCCATAAAATACAGAATAACCATGCTACAATCTCCAGACCCAAAGAAGCTAAGTAACAGGGACAGCACAAGGGAGGATACCTGAGTCTCTCTGGGAAGGGGATATAAAATAGACATGGGCGGTGGATGGAGAGAGAGAGAACTGGGTGGGAGAGAGGCTGGGGAGGGGAAATGAGGTGGAGATCAGGTGTGGGGAGGGAGAGTGGGAGAGATGTGGGAGAAAGAACAGATGAGCTGGAGATGTGGGATGGGGGAGGTTCCCGGGAGGCTTTGGGGGTGACCCTAGCTGAGACTAGTAGCAGCTGGCAATGTGCAGACTGAAGTGGCCACCTCTTATAGCCAAGCAGAACTTCCAGTGGAGGAAGAGAGACACCAACCCACCCATAAAACCTTCGGCCCCAAATTTATTCTGCCTACGAGATGGGCAGGGATGCAGCTGCAGCAGGGATTGAGGGAATGGCCAACCAATGACTGGCCCAACTTTAGACCCATCCCATGGGAAAGATTCAACCCCTGACACCATTACTCTGCTGTTCTTGTAGACAGGAGCCTAGCATAACTGTCTTCTGAGAGGCTTCATCCGGTAGCTGATGGAAACAGATGCAGAGACACACGGCCAAACATGAGGCAGAGCTCCAGGAGATTTGTATAAGAGTGGGGGAAGGATTGTGGGAACTGGAGGGATAAAGAAGACCACAGAAGACCACAGAGTCAGCCTGGGCTCATGGGGGCTCATGGAGACTATACCACTAACAAGAGAGCATACACGGGCTGGACCTAGGCCTCCCACACGTTTGTAGCAGATGTGTGGCTGTGTCTTCATATGGTCCCCTAACAATTGGATCAAGAGCTGTCTTGGACTCTGTTACATGCCTTTGGATCCTCTTCCCCTGGCTGGGCTGCCTAGTCTGACCTCAGTAGGAGACATGTGCTTAGTCCTGCTGTGACTTGATATGCCAGGGTGGCCAGTTCAGTCTGCGTATTGCCAGCAGGAAGGGGACTTTTAGGGGAGGGACATAAGAGGGTAGGACCGGAAGGAGAGGAAGGAGAGAAGCTGCGATCAGGATGTAGAGTACAAAAAGGGAAGAAATTTTAATACTCCACCTTTCAGTTAGTTTTCAAGAACAGCTATAGAAGATCAAGAAGGATGGGAAAATACTAAGCTAAATTATAACAAAAACTCTTACAGGATTTCTCATTCTACCTGATAAAAAGAGCCTGTGACTTAATGGCAGTCTTAACCATACATACAGTCTATGTAACTATGTCTCTGAGGGGAAAAGTTATCTCTGATAGCCATTAAAATTGTGTTTCCTGGCTGAATGTGGTAACACATGCTTCAAATTCCAGCAGGCAGCAGGAAGCTGGGGCAGAAAACTATGGCTTCGAGCACATTACTCCCTTATCTAAGCATCTGTGCAGGTGAAGTGGTATACAGCTGTACGTTGATGTCATAATACAGGTGAAGGCAGGTACAGAATAGAACAAGGCCTGTCATTGGACGAGAAGGAAGGATGGGCGGGAGAAAAGTTTTAGAGGGGGAGGAGACTGGAGTGAGAGGAGGGGAGCAGCAGAGAGAACATGGAGGCAGATGTTAAGATTCCTCTCTACACATTTACAGGTTGTTATGAATATTCTTAAGGGATGGATGTGTACAGGATTTTGTGTGCTAGATGAGCAAACTGTATCTTATCTAGGTGGGCAATTATATCTTATCAATTGGATCAGAGGTTATTGTGTTGTGTGTTCTTTCATGTGACAATTTAAATGAGTTTAAGAGGGTGTGTGGTGGCTGGACACACTGGGCCTGCCACAGAATTGGGATGTGTATGTCTGGCCTGGTTGCAACCTGCCTTGGGAACTACATGGGTAGAGAGATTGTTGCCGGGCTCAGAGAGTAGCCATCGGCAGTGTGATATGGGATGGAGCCTAGCAGGTGAGAGGCTTTGCTGACTGAGATGAAAATATCTCACAGATGCCATGTAGCCCTATGGTGCCCGCACTAGTGCGGGCTAAAAGACATTTTTAAAAAATGTTACCACAATGTATACCCTTGTCTCAGCTACTCAGGGGGTTGAGGCAAGAGAGTCCTTTCTGCCTCAGCTTCCTACGTGTTGAGGTTACGGCCATGCATCATCATACCTAATAAAGTATGTTTACTCATTATATTTGATTAAACAGTCATATGGAAAAATATGATGGACAGATAGCTCAGCGATTAAGAGTACTTGTGACTCCTAGAGGACACAGGTTCAACTCCCAGCACCCACATGGTGACTCACAACCATCCAGCACAGGGATTAGATTTTTCCAAAATCTACTTTAATATGGATTTTTAAATGCTTCAACCTCCCTTCTAGCCCACCGATCAAAAGCAGGGGAGGAAGATGGGTAATAGGACAAGGGGGACATGGACCTGTTTAGAAGTAGTTCTTTGGGGCAATTTCAATGTCCATTGTCGGCTTGAATTGTCAGCAGTGACTCAATCCAAAACAAACAAACAAACAAACAAACAAACAAACAACCCCGAAAGACTCTGCTGATCTGCAGGAGTCCCCTGAAGCAGTAAGAAGCAGTCAAAACAACACCAGAAGTTCTTTGGTGCATTTCTCTCTACAAAGTTACAACAAGAGAAGATCAGAGAAGAAAGGAAGGTGAACGAATGCCAGTGGGTCGTCCACTGTCTGCTGGGCTGTACGTACACTCTTTCCAAACAACACGTGTCCTCTGAAGTGTCTGCTCCAGCAAAAATATCACATGTCCTTTTACTAGACAGTTTCCAGAAAAACACCACATGTTTGTTCTCAGCAAAACATTCTCTCAAAAGACGGTGTGTTAGTCAGGGTTTCTACTCCTGCACAAACATCATGACCAAGAAGCAAGTTGGGGAGGAGAGGGTTTATTCAGCTTACACTTCCACATTGCTGTTCATCACCAAAGAACATTAGGACTGGAACTCAAGCAGGTCAGGGAGCAGGAGCTGATGCAGAGGCCATGGGGTGATGTCATTTACTGGCTTGCTTCCCCTGGCTTGCTTAGCTTGCACCCAGCACTACCAGCCCGGGGATGGCACCACCCACAGTGGATCCTCCTACCCTTGATCACTAATTGACAAAATGCCTCACAGCTGGATCTCATGTGAGGCATTTCCTTAAGGGAGGCTCCTTTCTCTGTGATAACTCCAGCTTGTGTCAAGTTGACGCACAAGATCAGCCAGTACAGTTTCCCTGAAAAACATCACACGACACAACTAAGTGACCTTGATTGCCAATGAAATCAGAATTCCCACTTCAATCCAGTTCTGGAGGATATGACCTTCTCCTGACACTTTCAGGCATACACACACACACACACACACACACACACACACACACGATGCATATACATTAAGGAATGCAAACCACTTGTACACATTTTGTAAAAAAAATTCATGACTTCTCTTTCCACTGAGAATGAACCGCTGGCTTCTGACTAGCTGTCACCTCATCTCTTGCAATGGTCTCTTCCTTCATAGCCTACAAAACACATGTCCTTCCTCCAGATCTATACACGAATGGATCTATACACGTCCTTTCATTGAGACCCACACTCAAACCCTACCATCTCAGACAGGCTTCTCTTAACCACCCAAACTAAAAGCTGCCCTGACCGCTTGGTTACTTTTCTCTAGTCCAGACAAAATACCCTGACAAAAGCAGCTTGAGGAAGGAAGGGTTCATTTCGGTTTATAGTGTAGAGGTTCAGCCCATCATGGTGGGGAAGCATGGAATTTGAGGCAGCTGGTCACATTCCGTCTGCAGTCAGCAAGCAGAAGGCAGGGAGTGTATGCAAAGGTATTTGGATAGCTCAACTCAGCTTCTCCATTTCACACAGACCAGGATCTCCTGCCCAGGGGACGGTTCCGCCCACAGTTAAGATGGGTCTTCCACCCACACTTCCGCCCACAGTTAAGATGGGTCTTCCCACAATAATTATAATGCTCAAGGTAACTTTTCACAGACATGCTTGCACAGAGCCCATCTCCAAGGAGACTCCAGCTGGATCCTGCCCTGTTGACCGTTAACACCAACCACCATCCTTAATAAACTCTCCACAAAGCACTTGCCACTCTGGGTTGTTTTCAGGGTTCGATCAACATTCGTGTGTTGCCTGACTCACGGAATGTATGTGCTGTGACCTTAGTCATGTGGTCCGTGGCTTCCTTCCTCCCAATAGTGTGTAGTACATATCAAGCTTTTAATAGTATTGAATTCTTTTTTAAATAGTTTTTCCTTTCTGAATATGATAGTCTACCATAGTTTGGGGGCCAATCCATGAGTTTAGACGATCAAGTCAACTGGTGGATTGCCCAAGGAGATATGAGAATACCAACATCCCAGAATAGGTTACTAGCCTCATGCTTTAACACGTATGAACCACGCTCTGAAGAAAGGGACTTGCTGAGCCTCATGTGGTATTGACACAAATCCATGGCCGTACTTTTGGTTCTATAACAAGTCTGAGGTAACACAGGGACCAGTAAATTATCTCAGTCACCTAACATTTCTCATTCACATTTTGAATAAATACAGCTGAAAGGACTGAGGGATGGCTCAATAGGTAAGATGCTTGTTGTATAGGCACCAGGCCCTGAGTTTGGCTCTCCAGTACACACATAAGAAGGTTGGTGTCATGGCACTCGCTTGTAATACCAGGGTTGAGAGGCAGAGGCAGAAGGCTCCCAGTGGCTCACTGGCCAGCCAGTCTTGTGTTGATCTTCTAGCTCCAACAGGACGTGCCACATAACATAATGTATGTTTTCCTCAAAATTTGTCTGCAAGCTCAAAGGCCTTAACACACTGGGCAGAGATTTTTACCTATGTAAAGAAATGCTTAATGAAAAGAAATACTTAATGTAAAGAAATGCTTAATGTAAAATTGTGTAGTCTGCAGAAAGCATTTGGAAGCTCAAACAAGTCTGGTTATCCCAAAATCATTGAGGCCACTTACATTCACGTACATCAGGCCTTTGGTTTTCCAGTAATGCTACCTGGCATTAGATCTAGCGTCGCATATCTCTTTCACATAAGATCATAAATGCGGCCATACGTAATGTTGCACACCTATAACCCCAGCACGTAAGAGGCTGAGGCAAGATTGTGAATTCCAGGCTAGCCTAGGCCACATATTGAGACCCGTCTCCCCCAAAATTCATGCATACATTTAAATTTTGTGATATTTCAAGTTGCGTTCTCTTGACATACAAATATTTTTGTTTTAAGCACCTGGGAATATCTTAGTTTCTAAAAAAAAAAAAAAAAAGTTCTGTTTTCACAAAAAAAAAAAAAAAAAGAAAGAAAGAAAGAAAGGAAAGAAAGAAAGCCCTTATGTTACAATTATCTAATTTAGGAAATAAAAAATTTAAGACACATAATTAAATTTGAGTTCCTGACAGATACACTCAAATGATCTTGTAGGAAGCAATAATGTCCTTATAATGCTCTTGTGAGGTATCTTTAAATGTCAGCCGTGGGCCAGAGAGATGGCTCGGCAGGTAAAGTGTCCTGGCCTGCCACCAAGTCTGATGACTTACGTTTGGCTCTTGGGATCCACAAGGTAACAGGGGAGAATGATGCTTACTGGTTGTCTTCTAGCCTCCACAAGCACCATACATAGCACATATGTGTGCACACAGACACACACACACACACACACACACACACACACACACACGCACACACGCACACCACACAACCATAAATACATAAAATGAAACATTAGCTCTCAACACACCAGAAATCAGCCAACAAAAGGTTTCGTGATGCTGAACAATTAAAAAGCAAATACCCGTCTAAGCAGTACCATATGTAAGGCATTGTATCGCAACACGCTCTGAACACGAAGGGAGGACTAAGCTCTTACACTTGGGAAATCCGTAATTTAGAGGAGATAAATGGGCGTACGTAAAGATACAGGATAGGGAAAGCAGCAGATGACAGGCAGCAAAAGAGAGGCAAGCTGAATGTTCATGTGGCCAGGTCACCTCTGTCTCTGGGACAGAATCTCAGCAGTCACTTTTGGGGCATTTTCTCATTGCCCAGTGACGTCCTGCACCACTCAGTGATCAAGTTCTAGTGTTCCCAATGCATCTTCCTGCTGTGAGCAACCACTAATCTACCTTCAGACTACTGGTCTGCCCTTTCTGCCATTTTGTGTGTGTGTGTGTGTGTGTGTGTGTGTGTGTGTGTGTGTGTGTCTGTGTGTGTGTGTATAAGACTGTCTGTGTACGTACGGTCTTTTGTGAATGATTCTTCAATATTTATGTCCAAATAATCATCCACTGTGTGGCATGTCTCTTTACCAGCTTGCTTTTGTTTTAGTGTGTGTGTGTGTGTGTGTGTGTGTGTGTGTGTGTGTGTGTGTGTGTGTGTTTATGTGTACAGGTGCATGTGTCCATGTCTATGTGTGCAGGTGCATGTGTTCATGTGGTATGTGTGTGTGCAGGTGTTTCTGTCCGTGTGTGTGTGTGTGTGTGTGTGTGTGTGTGTGTGTGTGTGTGTGTGTGCTGGTGCATGTTGATGGTGCCCATGCCACCACAGTACCGAGAACTGGGTGTAGACCTGAGAGATTTAAGAAAAAAACACATACTGGGTCACTCATGTTACGAGAATGCCAAAAGCTTTACTGAGGTTTACAGAATATATATCCCAAGTCCACCGTGTGGAAAAATTTAGGAAGCACAGTGGGAAAACAGGTTTATGCCCTCAAGATAAAAACAGGAACAAAAAACCGGAATTGACTCAACAATGCTACAGCTCAGATGCCAAACAGAAAGGTCAAGATGTTCCTTTGTTAGGAACAAAAGCTTCCACATGCATCATCAAGGCTCAGCAGGGGGCAAACACTGAGGGAGCCCAGGAAGGTCCAACAGTGTGTGTCTATGTGGTGTATGTGTGTGTGCAGATGCGTGTGTCCATGTGGTGTGGTGTGGTGTGTATGTGCAGGTGTGTGTCCGTGTGGTGTGTGTGCACACATGCACACTGAGGCCATAGAAGATATTAGGTGTCTTGTTCCATTACTCTCCACCTGATCCCTGTAAGACAGGGTATCTCATTGCATGGAGACTGGTTCACTGGTTCGAGGCCTCTGGCTTCTGCTACTCTATTGATACTAGAACCTCAGTGGGACTCCTCTCAGATATCCTCTTGTTGCTCTGTGTCACGCAGATCCTGCAGTTTTAGATCTGTAGGATTGGCCACTTCATGCCCTCTAGCAGTTCATGGGGGCAGATGTTGGGGTGGACTAACTCAAAGCCCTGGATCTGGGTCTGGGAGGTATCCAAGCTGGTCAGCCCTCCAGCTGACATGCTCTCACACCCCCAGACCCCCTCACCAACAACTCCTGCTACCAGGGCAGGCTCCACTCTGCTGCCCAGGTAAGGTACAGGGCCGCTTGACCATTTAGGTTATTTCTCTTTAAGAGCCATTATAATTTCCAAAAACATGAACATTGTCTTAAGACGGTATTTCTTTGTAAAGATGCCCTCCCCCTTCTGTTTGGACAGGATCTAATTGTGTAGCCCCAGCCTGTTTGATACCTGGTTCTCTTGCCTCAAACTCCTTAGCTCTGGGATTACAGATTTGCTTAGGAGAGCCCAGCTAAGAAACTTTTTTTTTTTTTTTTTGCGGGGGCAGGAGGGACAGGATTTCTCTGTGTATCCCTGGCTGTCCTGGAACTCTCTATGTAGTCTAGGCTGGTCTCCAGCTCAGAGCTCTGCCTGCCTCGACTTCCCCCAGTTGGAATTAAAGGTGTGTGTCCCCATGCCCAGCTCCAACTAAGAATTCTTGATTAACAACATATTTTTTAAATATGTTTTTATTTATTTTATTTATATGAGTACACTGTCACTTTCTTCAGACACACTAGAAGAGGGCATCGGATCTCATCACAGATGGTTGTGAGCCACTGTATGGTTGCTGGGAATTGAACTCAGGACCTCTGGAAGAGCAGTCAGTGCTCTTAACCACTGAGCCATCTCTCTAACCCCAACAACATATATTTTTTTTTAAACGCTGTGCATCTATCATTCCACAGCCTTCTGACTTCTACAGTTTCTAGTACATGGTCAATCGTTAATCCTATTCAAGAGTCCTTGTACTTGATACATCTCTGCTCTGCCATGGATTTCTGTGCCTCCAGACTCTGGCCAGGATCCAGGTGCAGATCTCTTTGGGTTTAACGCGGTTAAGACAGTTGAGCTTCCTTAGTGTCCATTGATGCTTTTCATACAGTCTGGAAGTTGGCAATTAGTTCTTCAGTTCCGATGTTCCTTGACTTACAATAGAGTTACAATCTAACGGATTTATCACACGCCAAACAGAAATTAAATTTATAGTCTTTACGGTCTTTTCTACCTGTGTCCCAGTTCCCCAGTAAGGACTCCGAGACTTAATCATTTATAAGCAAATGAGTCCATAAGCTTGGGCTTGCTCCCTGGCTAGCTTGGAATTTATATAACCCGTTTATTCTATTCTATGTGTGCCACACGGCTGGTTACCTCTCTTCAGTTTTATACATCCATCTCCTTCGAGTCCGGGTGGCGAATCGTCCATTCCTGATTATCTCCCAGAGTTCCTCTCGCTCTGCCGGAACGCCCTCCTTCTATTTCCTGCCTTTTGGTAATAGGCCATCAGCTTTTATTGACAGGTGATGCTTTCACACAGTACACAAAAGATTCTCTCTACAAGGAAGAGGCAAAAGGATCACGAGTTCTAGGACAGCCTGGTCTTTATAGACGTTCACTTAATCTACTTAAGTCTCTGGACGGCACAGCTCTGCAAGTGAGGAGGCCTGAGGCATGGCAGTTCCTTACCTTCGAGATAGTGTGTATGGGTGAGCACTGCAGGTCACTGCTGGTGCTAATATGAGAGGGTACATATTACATATTGCCAGTGTGGGAAAAGAAGAGGAAAATTTAAAATCGAAGCTATAATATCTAATGTATTTGCTTGTATACTCTTATAAACCAGACAACTGAAGGCAGAATCCTTGCAAGGAAGGAGACATCTGCGTTGTTGTTTCCTTTTCTCTCTCCTCCTCTCTTGAGAATCTCACTATATGTATGTGGTTGCCCAGGATGATATCCTACAGGTCTTTGTTCTTTGCTCTCTCTTTCTTCCCTGATCCTCAGCGCAGAACATCTGAAAAAATTCAGAAACCATACTTTTTGTCCCAAGGTGATTCTGCCAGTTCAGATTTTTTTTTTTTTTTTCGGAGCTGGGGACCGAACCCAGGGCCTTGCGCTTCCTAGGCAAGCGCTCTACCACTGAGCTAAATCCCCAACCCCCAGATTTTTCTGTTGAACCTCTGCAATGAATTTTCATCCAAGGATTTACATTTTTATACCCTTTCTTTCTTTTATTACTCTTTCTACCTTTTACTGATATTGTTTGTCTGTTGATAAATCAGTCTCCTATTTTGCTTTTTTAGGGATAAGAGAATACGGCTTTCTCTGGCTCTTTGGGAATATTGAAAAGAGTTTATTACAAGTCTCTAATCTGGGGACGGTAGTGATGAATGGCTCAGTGGGTCAGAGTTACTCACTGTACATGTATGAGGACCTGAGTCCAGGTCCCAACATCCAGGTGAAAAAAATTGATGACTTGAACGCCCCCCTCCAAAAAAAGACTCTGACATGGCCATGGGTGTGCCTATGCACCTGTAATCTCAGGACTGTGAGGAATGGACCCATGGATACCAGCAGGGGTGCCAGCTGGAACCTTGTTCCAGGTTCAGGGAAAGTTTCTGCCTCAAGCGAATAGAGCTAAGAGAAGTAGGTCCTGTCTTAAAATTAGAGCCAATATAGTGCAGGACACCTGATGTCCTCCCGTGTCCTCAAGGAGCATGCACCCACAAACACACCTGTGTGCTTAGGACACATCCATACCAAACCCACACATACACACCCACACATGTTTAAGCTAGGTATGTGGGCTCACATCTGTGAATCTCTACACCTGAGAGACTGAGACAAAAGGAACACCATGAATAAGACTCTGTCTTAACAACAGTAAGAAAAACGTCATTGTTTAGGTCACCCTCTGAGGGTTTGAATTTCCTCACAGGTTGTGTTACCTGCGTGTTTATCTGTATACCACATGTGTGCCTGGTGCCTACAAAGGCCAGTAGAAGCAGATACCCAGGAACTGGAGCTACAGATGGTTGCGAGCTGCCATGTGGGTGCTGGGACACAAACCCACGTCCCCTGGACAAGCAGCCAGCACTCACAATCGCCGAGCCCTCTCTGCAATCTAAGTTGCTCACTTTTGGTCTTTTATATGGACCTCATTTCCTTGCTTTGTATGCCTCATAAGGCTTTGGTTGAAAATAGGGTGTTATATGTCTTGCCATGTGGTAAATTTGGGAACCAAATTTCCCTTCTATTTTACTTTTCAATTGTTGTTGTTTCTGTTTGTTATTAGAATCCATCTTGCTTTCTTGATCTGAGTTTTCTGAATTAATTCTCTAAAGTCTGCAGTGTGCACAACAGTGTCTCTTTTTGATTATCTTAGTTCACAGCTAATGGTACAGTGGTATCCTCGGGGGTTTAGACCTGATGAGTGGGCCAGCTTTTGCTTTGGCTTTGTGCATATGCTGAAGTAGTCTTCAGTGTGCAGACAGACAGACAGCTTAACCTTCACCTTCAGAACCTCCTGGTTAGCCAGGCATAAGAATCTGGGGTTTACCCAACTCTAGCATGTGTGTGGTCTTCTAGCTTCTAACAATATCACAGTACATTTTGAATTCTGTTAGGAATTTTTGTTTTGAAAATTATCTCTTTGGTTCGTACTTGCTCCCAGCTGTTATCATTGTTCCAAGCAGCTCTGACGTTCAATAATCGTCACTGATTAGATTCTATAAATACCCTTAAAGGGACATGCTATTCATTCCTACTAGATAAGCTCTGAATCCAGTCAAATCAAGACAAGTCTTACGAGTGGGATTTTTCAGGGATCAGCTAGGCAGATCATAGAATGGCTGATAACTGGAAATGGGGCTTTGGGGTGATGGCGGCAGACTCTTTCCATAATCCGTGCTTTCGAATGCTAGGCCTTGACTTTCACCATAATCACAGTTAAAATGTCGTCAACTCCAGTTTTCTTGTGCATGTATATGTGTGTATGTATATGTGCGTGTGCACGCATTTTGTGAGTGAGTTCACCTCTGTGTATAGAAGTCAGAGGTCAATACTGGGCAGTCAGGGTCTCAAAAAGACAGGCTAGCGGATAATTCAGAACGTGAAGCCACTTTCCACCAAGCCTGATAAGCCACGTTGGCTCCTAGAACCCACATGCCTGAAGGACAGAACCCACTCTGGCAGATTTTTTCCAGAACCTTCCTGGCCTATCTGCACACCCACCTACATGTGCGTACAATTCTGTTATGCATGAATAGATGTAATTTGAAAAAAGATAAAGGGAGATTAAAAAGAAACCATTATTATGAAAGCTAGGAGTGCTAGACAAACACTATGAACAGCCATGTTTAGTGGCTCATAACTATAACCCATTCCCCGGGAGACTGAGGCAAGGAGGGTCGCCGTGAATTCAGGTGACAGTGTGAGATGCTGTCTGAAACAAAACAAAACAAACCCCAAACCCCATTATGAAACCTAAGTAAATAAATGAGTGGAGAGAGCAATGGTGAACGGTGTTATGCCAGCGAATCTGAAAATGTGGGTGACACAATCATACTAGCAAAGTACAATTTACAGTTGTCACGGTGTTGTAACAAATGTTGCAAGCAAAGGAGAAGAGACAATCTTAAACCTGAATGATCTTTAAATGCAGTTGATTGAATTGAGGGCTTTTTCCGGCTTAGAAGGTTTTCTACTGAATTCTAATAGTCAAGGAAGCATGAATGGATACCTATCTCTTTCGTTAAAGATTTATTTATATATTTTATGTATGAGTGCTCTCTCTGTATGTCCACCTACATGCCAGAAGAGGGCACTGGATCCCATTGCAGATGGTTGTGAGCCACCATGTGGTTGCTGGGAATTGAACTCTGGATCCCGAGAAGAGCAGGCAGTGCTCTTAACCATTTAGCCACCCCCTCAGTCCTTATCTACCTATATTGATTATCTGAGTTTACATTTAAGAAGTCAATCAGTGAGTCTACCATACTAGGGGGAAATTTTTATATGACTATTCCAGCCCACAACACCAGCAGACTTCCTCTGCTAGCCCATGGGCCACTCCTGACAGGGAACCAGGGAGGCTAACTGCAAGAAGACCTTCGCTTCGCCCTCTGTTCCTCCACACCCAATCCCCCAGTCTCACTCCCAGCTCTGCACAGAACACTTGCTGCAGCCTTCCCTGCACCCCATTCCTATCTCCTGTGGATCCCACAGATCTTCCCCTTCCAACCTCCATGCCCTCACTCATCGCTCTACTCCAAACCCTCAACTCCAGCCAGCAACCCCTGCCAACCCAAAGGCCAGTACTGCCAAGGAACCAGGTTAACTGCAGCTCTTCACCCCTCCTGCACCCCCAGAGCCCATCTCTCAGCCTCGTCTCCAGCTCTGAAGCAGGCCACTTGCTATGGTCTCTCTTTTATCTCTGATCCCATCCCCGACAGATCCGAAAGAACGCCTTTAGCCTTCTTACCTTAGCTCATCCTTCATCCCAGCCATAAGACCAGCAGACATTTCCTGAGACGACACTAGCTGAACAGACCAGACAAACAGGTCCACAGAAGATTTCCTACCAGGCAACACACAGCCAACACCCTCTCCTAAATTTCAGAAAAGAAACAAACCAATGAACGAAACACATACCCAACACAGACAAAATCAGATTGTAACTTTAATTTTTTCTCAAAGCCTACTTTTTAATGATGGTTCTTAAATGCTTTAACCTCCCTTCTAGCCCACCACCCACTAGGGGTAGTGGAAAAGAAAGAATGCAGGGGAAGCGGACCTGTTTAGAAAAGGTCCTTTGAAGCAACTCCCATTAGTGTTGTCAGGAAATCAGCAGTTCAGTTCACAGGTCAGCAGCTTGATCCATTCGCAAACACCTCAGGGATACACCAGCAGTCCAGTTCAGTGGTGCTGGGAAAGCAGAAGCTGTGGGTGGCACAACCTAGGAGGACTCCATGGAGTGACAGAGACAGAGCTTGGCTTGCTGGGACAGCTGGATGTGCAACGCTTGTGGGTCTCGAGTCTTCACTGGTCTTTGCTTCCCCGAGAGAGGCACAGCAGGGAACTCCTGGTGCTCCTCCTAGTCCCTCTTGCTGACTTGTGCTGTGGCTGAGGTCTGGCTGTCCCTGCTGATTCATGCTTGCTCTCCTGACTCTACCAAAGTGGACTGCCGGTGTATCCGTGACGTGTTTGTGAGTGGATCGAGCTGCAGCTGCCTGCTGACCTGTGAACTGAACTTCCGATTTCCAGACAACACAGATGGGAGTTGCTCCAAAGAACCTTTCTAAACAGGTCCACAACCCCCCTCCCCATATCCTTTCTTTTCCACTACTTCTGGTGGGTGGTGGGTTACAAGGAAGGTTAAAGCATTTAAGAATTAAAATTAAAAGTAGACCTTGAAAAAAATTAAAGTTACATTTAAGCAATATTAATGCACAAATTCAGCCCTACAGAAGGTGCTAGAAGGAAATCCTCAACCCGAAAAGGTTACCTACACCCAAGAAAACAGGAAATACTCTCAGAGTAGCATACACACACACACACACACACACACACACACACACACACACACACACACCACCACCACCACCACTACCAAGAACAACAACAACAACAACATTATCCGCATCTCGATAGACACAGGGAAGTATTCAGTACACTGACTGCCCTGTGTATTTCTAAGGAGTGCAAGTCAGCATTCACACAGGAGTCAAACTGACAAGCGAGGCTTCTCACAGTAGAGAAAGCAAGAAAGCCTCGGGAAGGAGTTTCCCCTCATATCTTACTGTTCTATTTTACAAGTGGGAGGGAGCATACTTGCATACGAAAGATACAATTATGCTGTGCCTTGTCAAATCTCTGGGAGTTCCCAACTCACATATTCCATTTTTGTTCCCGATGCTGCAACAGGTGGAGATGGGATCATTTAGAGGAAGGCTCTAAATTTTTCAAGCAAGCCGTAATCTCTCTCTGTCGTGCCTGGGACCAGATCTCTTTTCGAACCCTTTGCCAGTCTGCTGCTCCGCTCTTGATTTACGTTTTCCTGCCGTCGTTACCATCAATTACATTTTACATCCTCCGTGGTTGTTGCTTGTGTTATGGTGCCCTGGAGGACTGCAGTCTGCCTTTAAAGGGAGATGGATGTCCGTGGGAAATGCAGCTGGTTTGTTCTCTCACTTTACCTCTTAAAACTCACTTTTGAATCTGTGCTTTTGATTTAGTCGTGACTTTTAAATATTTTAAAACCCCTTCAATGAGGCAGCTTCCTCCGCTGGGCTCTTGGAGTCGTGGAAATGCTTAACAAACTTATCGTGATCCCAGCCAGCACCCTTTGCAACCCAGACACCATGTCACTGCGCTAGTCCTCCAGATGACTCAGGATGCGGCACCTGGAAATGCCTAATGAGTTCTTCCTGTGTTTTTAATACTTATTGGCAGGTCATAACTACCAAATACACAGAGACCCGTCCCATGTAATCTACCATGTTTGGCATAAAAACATTGAAATGATAAATGGTTGAAATGGTTAATTAACCAAAAAGACAGGCAGTGAGCTGAGAAGATCAAAGATGAAGGCTAGAGTTGGGACCCCCAGTATCTGTATAAAAACCTGAGGGAGGGGGTTGGGGATTTAGCTCAGTGGTAGAGCGCTTGCCTAGCAAACGAAAGGTCTTGGGTTGGGTCCCCAGCTCTGAAAAAAAGAAAAAAAAAAAAAACCTGAGGGAGACCTAACGGCCAATCCCTGGAGCAAACTGGCTGGCCAGAGTAGCCAAAGGGTGAGCTCTGGTTCTGCGAGAGACCTTGCCTTGACCCATAAGGGAGCAAGCAAGGAAGACGCCTGACGTCGCCTTTAGGTTTCTGCACGTATGTATGCTCATACATGTGCACTCTTACACACACACACACACACACACACACACACACACACACACGATACCCTCTTTTGAACACACATACACATATGCAAAAAAAGGCAGGCCGTAAATATAATAAAATAAAACCTCTACTTTCGCAAATAACAATAATGCACACAAGTGACTGAGATAAAAGAAACTGAGCTTTGTTTTCGACATTAACACATCATAAAAAGTTACGATGCTTGTGAATTTAACAGCAGTATGGGCGTGTGTGTGTGTGTGTGTGTGTGTGTGTGTGTGTGTGTGTGTAACACAATGAGGTAAGATGTAGCAATAGTTCTAACTGTTTTCTGTCCCCGGGGCATTTATTGAACAATTACGTTCCAGCAGAAGTGCAAATGTCGTGCTCAGGAGTGTTCTCTAGTCAGTATTAATCATTGAAAAGAAAATACGTGTAAAACCGAGTTACCTAACATAATAAAGAGTGACATTACACGTCCATTAAGCTGTAATTACTGAGCTGAGGTGTAAATCAGTGGTAGAGGACTTACATAGCATGCGTGAGGCCCAGGCTTCAACACTTGCACTAAAGTGAAGATGACTATTACTCTAACCAATGAGGAGACTCACGAGAGAAAAACTTTCCTCTACTTTTTCTTGTTCTTATTTTTTTCCATTTATTTATCTATTCTCTTTACATCTCGATTGCAAGCTCCCTCTCCTCCCAGTTCCCCCTTTCTCCCCCTCCCCTTCCCCCTCTGAGAGGGGGGAATCTTCCCTGCCCCCCATCCCCGCCGTGGCACTTCAGGGCACTTCAGGACTAGGTGCACACCCTCACTGAAGCCAGACAAGGCAGCTTAGGAGACAGGTTCCACTGGGCGGCCACAGAGTCAGGGACAGCCCCAGCTCTAGTTTTGGGGGGATTTATATGAAGATCAAGCTGCACTTCTGCCTCAAATGTGTGGTGGGAAGGCAGTGTCCAGTCCATGTATGCTCTTTGGTTGATGGTTCGGTCTCTGCGAGCTTTCAAGGTTGATTCTTTTGGTCATTTTTTGGAGTCCCTATCCCCTCTGGGTCCTTCAATCCCTCCCCCCACCTCTTCCACAGGACTCCCTGAGCTCCCACCTCTTCCACAGGACTCCCTGAGCTCCCACCTCTTCCACAGGACTCCCTGAGCTCCATCTGATGTCTGGTTATAGGGTCTCTGCATCTTCCCATCCGCTGCTGGTGGAGCCTCCCAGAGGACAGTTATGCTAGGATCCCGTCTGCAAGCATAATAGAGTATCATTAATAGTATCAGGGGCTGGCTCTCTCCCATGGGATGGGTCTCAAGCTGGGCCAGTCATTGGTTGGCTGTTCCCTCAGTCTCTGGTCCATCTTTGTCCCCTCACTTCTTATAGGCTGGACAATTTTTGGGTCGAAATATTTGTGGGAGGGTTGGTGTCCTTCTCTCTCCTGGCTACAGGAGGTGGCCACTTGAGTCTCACAACCTCCAGTGCTAGGAATCCTAGCTAGAGTCACCCCCATACGCTCCCTGGAGCCTCGCCCCCTGGAGGAAAACTGTCCTAACATAAGAGCATTTGAAATAAATGACATAATAAACATAATTACCCGGATCGAACTCAGGTCACTGGCCTTGGTGTCAAACACCTTTACATACTGAGCCATCTCACTGGCCTCAAAATAAAGTGATTAATTATTTAATTCGCAGTAAATGTTTGATTTGTGTACTATTTTATATTTCTATGTACCAAAGATTCATATGAATTTCTAGAGTTAAAACACGGGTCCCAAGAGAAAGGTTAAGAGCCTGGGTCCAGTACCCAGGGAGCCTGGGACAGATGCAACCTACTCTTTCTTCACAATAAAAGTTTATTCTTACGTAGCTGAAGCTTTGGAACCATAAACAGAGAGGCCGTCGACTTGCCACCTAGGAGGAGGATCTGAAGCAGCAGGAGAGAAGCCACGGTGTCCTGGCTACACACATGGTTACCAGGCTCTGCTCAATGTATGTGGAGAGATCTCTTTCCTCTGGAAGCTCGGCCACATCCACTTCAAACCGGTCCTGAACGTCATTAAGGATTTTGGCACCACTCTCATCCGGTACAAAAGCGACTGCCAGGCCCTTGGTACCAAAGCGACCAGCACGAGCTATTGGGTGAAGGTAGGTTTGAGTCCTCTGGCGTGTCATAGTTGAAGACGATGTTGACTCTCTCATTGTCCATACCTCTGCTAAACAGATTTGTAGCCACCAGGATGCGACGCTGGAAGTCCTTGAACTAATGGTATTGGGACAGGTGCTCCTCCTGGGCCATGCCTCTGTGAATAGCAATAGCTGGGAAATTCTGCTGCACTAAGAGCCGGGCCAGGGCCATGCAGCGCGGCAAAGACTTGACAAAGACCACCACCTGGTTAAACTCTTGCACATCAAGGAGGTCGAGGAGTCTACGATCCTTCTCACTGTCCTTGAGCTTGACGTAATACGGCTGTAGCACACGCAGTGTGAGCTTGCATGGTATTTTTTTGAGGTGGGCATGTGAGGTGCCACGGAGGTGGAGTTGGGGGTGGGTTTGAACCCAGGGCCACCTTGATGTGAGGCAAGTGTTCTGCCAGAGAACTTCATATCTCTGTTGTTTTTATTGGTTATACTGGCATGAGCCACGTGAAATTCACCTCTCGGTGACATCCTTGGTGCATGTGGCATACAGCCTCTAGAACGGCTTTCTGGGATCCTCACCCCCAGGTATTCCAGCCCCGGTGGGATTCCGTTTCCGGGTCTTTGTGCCTGGTGGCTCGCTTCTAATACAATTCTTCAGCAGCGTTGAAATTTTACCTTTTTTAGCCAGGAGAAAGAAAGAAAGGATGAATACAATCTAGCATGCATCCTTGAGGCTTATGGGATAGTATTGTTTGGGTTAGGGTTTTAGTTTTACTTAGAGACCAGCAATGAAAAAATATCCCTGGGGCTGGGAAAACGGTCCAGTGTGCTATGCAAGTGCTAGGATCTGAGTTCAAATCCCCAATGCCTGACCACAGAAAGCTGCAATAGCTCAGCATGTCCTATAATCCCAGTACCACGAAACTCAGTCTAGCAAATCCAGGAGCTCACTGGCTGGTCAGCTTAATCAAAGCAGCAAAGTTCAGATTCCGTGAGAGACCTTAACTCAAGAGAGTCAGATGGAGAGCAATGTGTTTTACATTAGTATCAAACTTTCACACATTAAAAACAACACCTGTAAGCTGAATCCAAAGGCATAAAACAAATATTAAAAAGGATAGTTTAGTAGCCCTTTTAGATATTAAACACACTGGGATTTTCTCCCCTTCACAAGTAAACCGAGCCTCAGCTGTCTCCAAATCGGGAGACCCCACAGGTGTACTTAACACAGCCATTAACATCAAAGGATTAATTTTTTGAATGAGAGATTTATAGTTTGTATATAACCATGCTTTTGAAGTTAAACTTGCACACACATTTCATCCATCAAGGAGCATTAAGCACTTAGTATACGTCAGGTACCATTTTCAGATGATGTGCTCAAGCTGTGAGCAAAAACACATCATCAGCAAAGCATCTCACTGCTGAGGTCTGACTCATACACAAAAGATTTCCGCTTCAATAGCTGTTGGTGGCTGTGCAAGACACTGCCTGTGGGGAGCGGGTGGCACAGGGCAGGGCGTTGAGAAAAGATTGACAGAAAATCAAGGTGTCAGTTCTGTTTCTTTCTGTTAGATGTTGCAATGGAATATTCTTGCAGACTCTGTGCAAGTCTGTTCCCCTAGATGCAGCAAGGATTACAAACTTAGAATCAAACATCCTGACCATAAAAGTTAATTATCCAAAGCTTTAAACACATTTAAATTTGTACAAGGTCCAGGCAAAGGAGAAAATTGACAAGGACATTTTCTTGTTTCTTTGTTTCTTTTTTTTTTTTCTTTTGTTTTGGGTTCTTTTGAGACAATGTTTCTCTGTGTGTAGCCCTGGCTATCCCGAATGCATTCTGTAGATCAAGCTAACCTTGAACTCAGAGATCTGCCTGCCTCAGTCCACCGAGTGCTGGGATTGCCTACCACCACCTGGCTAACACACAGAAATATCTACAAGACATATAAATAATGAAGTCTCCCAGGTTCCTCAGAAAAAGTCTACCAGTTTTCTTTAGTTGCTGATGGTTTTCTATTCTAATTGTCATCAACAACACTTTCCATTTGCAGGGTTATATATTAAATAAAATATAATTATTAAATTATTTTTAAAGATTATTTATTTTTTCCTTATTGGATATTTTATATATTTACATTTCAAATGTTATCCCCTTCCTGTTCTCCCCCTCAGAATCTCCCTCTCCCATCCCTCCTTCCCCTGCTTCTATGAGGGTACTCTCCGTCCCATTCACCCACTTCCACCTCACCACCCTGGCATTCCCCTACACTGGCAAAATCGAGCCTTCACAGGACCAAGGATTTCTCCTATTGATGGCAGACAAGGCCATCCTCTGCCACATATCCAGCTGGAGCCATGGGTCCCCTCACGTGTACTCTTTGGTTGGTTGGAGCTCTGGGAGCCCTGGGGGGGTCTGGTTAGTCAATATTGTTGTTCTTCCTATGGGGTTGCAAACCCCTTCAGCTCCTTCAGTCCTTTCTCTATCTCCTCCATTGGGGTTCTTGGGCTCAGTCCAATGGTTGGCTGCAAGCATCTGCCTCTATATTTATCAGGCTCTGGCAGAGCCTCTCAGGAGACAGATATATCAGGCTCCTGTCACCATGCACTTCTTGGCATCTGCAATAGTGTCTGGGTTTGGTGTTTGTACATGAGATGGATCCCCAGGTATTGCAGTCTCTGGATGGCCTTTCCTTCAGTCTCTGCTCCACATTTTGTCCCCATTTTTCCTTTAGACAGAAGGCCTTTTGGGTTAATCCCCCAACTGGGGCCCTTGCCTAACCTCTGGATATGGTCTCTACAGGTTCTCCCTCCCTTTTGTTGGGCATTTCAGCTAATCTCATCCCTGTTGGGTCCCAGGAGATTCTTGTTTTCCTGACATCTGGGACTTGCTGGTGGCTACCGCCAGTTCCCCATCCTCCATTGCTACACATCTCTGTTCAAATTCCTGACCTTCTGAATATCATCCCCTTCTCCTCCCACACCTGGTCCTGCCCCCATTTTTACCCCTTCCCCTCCTCTTTTCCTCCCAAGATCCTTCCTCTTACCCTCTACTTCCCCTGAGTATTTTTTCCCCTTCTAACAAGGACTGAAGCATCCACATTTTGGTCTCTCTTTTACTTGAGCTTCTTATACTCTGTGAATTGTATCTAGGGTATTCTGAGCTTTGGGGCTAATATCCACTTATCAGTGAGAGCATACTATGTGTGTTTTTTTGTGATTGGGTTGTCTCACTCAGGACGATATTTTCTAGTTCCATCCATTTGCCTAAGAATTTCATGAAGTCATTGTTTTTGATAGCTCAGTAGTATTCCATTGTGTAGATGTACCACATTTTCTGTATCCATTCCTCTATTGAAGAACATCTTGGTTCTTTCCAGCTTCTGGCTATTGTAAATAAGGCTGCTATGAACATAGTGGAGCACGTGTCCTTGTTATATGTTGGGGCATCTTTTGGGTATATGCCCAGGAGTGGTATAGCTGGGTCCTTAGGTAGCACTATGTCCAATTATCCGAGGAACTGACAGACTGATTTCCAGAATGGTTGTACCAGTCTGCAATCCCACCAACAATGGAGGAGTGTTCGTCTTTCTCCATATCCTCACCAGCATCTGCTGTCGTAGGAGTTTTTGATCTTAGTCATTCTGACTGGTGTGAGGTGGAATCTCAGGGTTGTTTTGATTTGTATTTCCCTGATGACTAAAGATGTTGAACATTTCTTTAGGTGCTTCTCAGCCATTTGGCATTCCTCAGCTGAGAATTCTTTGTTTACCTCTGAACCCCATTTTTAAATAGAGTTATTAGATTCTCTGGAGTCTAACTTCTTGAGTTCTTTGTATATATTGGACATTAGCCCTCTATTGGATGAAGGATTGGTAAAGATCTTTTCCCAATCTGTTTGTTGCCGTTTTGTCCTAATGACAGTGTCCTTTGCCTTATAGAAACTTTGCAGTTTTATGAGGTCCCAATTGTAGATCCTAATTCATGATCTTAGAGCATAAGCCATTGGTGTTCTGTTCAGGAAATTTTCCCCTGTGCAAATGTGTTCAAGACTCTTTCCCACTTTCTCTTCAATTGGTTTGAGTGTATCTGGTTTTAAGTGGAGGTCTTTGATCCACTTGGACTTGAGCTTTGTACAAGTTGATAAGAAAGAGTCAGTTTGCATTCTTCTCCATGCTGATGACCATTTGAAGCAGCACCATTTTGTTTTAAAATGCTGTCTTTTTCCCACTGGATGGTTTCATCTCCTTTTCAAAGATCAAGTGACCATAGGTGTGTGGGTTCATTTCTGGGTCTTCAATTCTATTCCATTGATCTACATTGTCTGCCTCTGTACCAATACCATGAAGTTTTTATCACTATTGCTCTGTTATACAGCTTGAGGTCAGGTTTGGTGATGCCCCCAGAAGTTCTTTTATTGTTGAGTATAGTTTTCGCTATCTTGGGTTTTTTGTTATTTCAAATGAATTTACAAATTGCTCTTTTTAACTCTATGAAGAATTGAATGGGAATTTTGATGGGAATTGTATTGAAATGGTAGATTGCTTTCAGCAGGATGACCATTTTTACAATATTAATCCTGTCAATCCATGAGCATGGGAGATTTTTTCCAACCCCTGAGATCTTCTATTTCTTTCTTCAGGAACTTGAAGTTCTTGTCATACAAATCTTTCACTTCCTTGGTTAGAGTCACCCCAAGGTATTTTATATTATTTGTGACTATTGTGAAGGGTGTCATTTCCCTAGTTTCTGTCTCAGCCTGTTTATCCTCTGAGTAGAGGTGTATTTGCTTCTTTTTGTTCTAGAGCTTTCAGGTGTGCTATCAAGCTGTTAGTGTATGCTCTCCTTGGAGGCACTCAGAGCTATGAGTTTTCCTCTTAGCACAGCTTTCATTGTGTCCCATAGTGTGGGTATGTTGTGTCATCATTTTCATTAAATTCTAAAAAGTCTTTGATTCCTTTCTTTATTTCTTCCTTGACCAAGTTATCATCGAGTAGAGTGTTCTTCAGCTTCCGTGTGTGTGGGCTTTCTGTTGGGATGGCTGTTTTTGAAGACCAGCCTTAGTTTGTGGTGATCTGATAGGATTCATGAGATTATTTCCGTCTTCTTGTTTCTGTTGAGGCCTGTTTTGTGATTGATTATATGGTCAATTTTGGAGAAGACACCATGAGATGCCGAGAAGAGGGTATATTCTTTTGTTTTTAAGATGAAATGTTCTATAGATATCTGTTAAACCCATTTGGTTCATAACTTCTGTTAATTTTACTGTGTCTGTTATTTTCTGTTTCCATGATCTGTCCATGGCTGAGAGTGGGATGATGACGTCTCCCACTGTTACTTTATGAAGTGCGATGTGAGCTTTAATACGGTTTCTTTTAGGAATGTGGGTGCCCTTGCATTTGGAGCATATATGTTCAGAATTGAGAGTTCGTCTTGGTAGATTTTTCCTTTGATGAATATGAAATGTCCTTTCTTATCTTTTTTTTTTTTATAACTTTTGGTTGAAAGTCAGTTTTACTTGATATTAGAATGGCTACTCCAGCTGGTTTCTTGGGACCATTTGCTTGGAGAATTGTTTTCCAGCCTTTACTCAGAGGTAGTGTCTTTTTCAGTGAGGTGCATTTCCTGTAGGCAGCAAAATGCTAGGTCCTGTTTACTTATCCAGTCAGTTAGTCTACACCTTTTTATTGGGGAATTGATTCCAATGATGTTAAGAGATATTAAGGAATAGCCAATGTTGCTTCATGCTATTTTTGTTGTTAACAGTGGAATTATGTTTGTGTGGCTATCTTCTTTTGGGTTTGTTGAAATTAGATTACTTTCTTGCTTTTTCTAGTGTGTAGTTTCCCTCCTTGTGTTGGAGTTTTCCATCTATTATCCTTTGTAGGGCTGGATTTGTGGAAAGATATTGTCATGGAATATCTTGGTTTCTCCATCTGTGTTAATTGAGAGTTTTGCTGGATACAGTAACCTGGGCTGGCATTTGTGTTCTCTTAGGGTCTGTATGACATCTGCCCAGGATCTACTGGCTTTCATGGTCTCTGGTGAGAAGTCTGATGTAATTCTGATAGGTCTCCCTTTATATGTTACTTGACCTTTTCCCCTTACTGTTTTTAATTTTCTTTCTTTGTTTTGTGTATTTGGTGCTTTGACTATTTTGTGATGGGGAAATTTCTCTTCTGGTCCAATATATTCGGAGTTCTGTAGGCTTCTTGTCTGTTCATAAGCATCTCTTTCTTTAGGTTAGGGAAGTTTTCTTCTATAATCTTGTTGAAGATATTTACTGGCCTTTTAAGTTGGGAGTCTTTGCTCTCTTCTATACCTATTATCCTTAGGTTTGATCTTTTCATTGTGCCCTGGACTTTCTGGATGTTTTTGGTTTAGGAGCATTTTGCCTTTTCTTTGACTGTTGTGTCAATGATTTCTATGGTATCTTCTGTACCCGAGATTCTCTCTTCTATCTCTTGTATTCTGTTAGTGATGCTTGTATCTATGCCTCCTGATCCCTTTCCTAGGTTTTCTATCTCCAGGGTTGTCTTTCCTTGTGGTTTCTTTATTGTTTCTATTTCCATTTTTAGATACTGGATGATTTTACAATTCCTTCACCTGTTTTGTTATGTCTTCCTATAATTCTTTAAGAGATTTTTGTGTTTCCTCTTTAAGGGTTTCTACTTGTTTATCTGTGTTGCCCTGTATTTCTTTAAGGGAATTTCTTTAATTTTGTCTTTCTTAAAGTCCTTTATCATTATCATGAGATGTGATTTTAAATCTGAATTTTGCTTTTCTGGTGTGTTTGGCTATCCAGGACTTTTTTGGTGGAAGAGCTGAGTTTTGATGATGCCAAGTAGTCTTGGTTTCTTTTGCTTAGGTTTTTGTCCTTGCCTTTAGCCATCAGGTTATCTCTGATGTTAGTTGGTCTTACTGTTTCTGACTGGAGTTTATCCTTCCTGTGGGTCTTGAGACTGTGATTTTTAGGTGTGTCAGCACTCCTGGGAGACCAGCTTTCTCTGAGTAGGATTTGGGTATAGAGGACTGTGGGACAGCCTTAGCTCCAGGAAACAGATTGGGACTGCCTAATTTATTTTTTTTTAAAGTTTTTTTTTAAGATTTATTTATTATATAAGTACACTTTAGCTGCCTTCAGACACACCAGAAGAGGGCATCAGATCTCATTAGAGATTGCTGTATGCCACCATGTGGTCGCTAGGATTTGAACTCAGGACCTCTGAAAGAGCAGAGTTAAGTGCTCTTAACCACTGAGCCATCTCTCCAGCCCTAATTTATTTTTAAAAAGCTGTAAAACTCAATCAAAGCTAAATTTTGGAATCACTTCCAACTTTCAAAACCTTGACCAGTGACTTCTAATTTTAGAGTGTAGAAAGGATGTCATAGCTGTTTGAGATTGACAGAAGTAGCCTGATTACTTAATCTCCATGGATATTGGAAAATTAGCATAGTAAAATGTCTTCCTGAATAAGTGAGGCCTATTGTGTTTTTCCTTTAATTATTAAAACATTTGGGTTTTTTTGTAGTCTAGCAATAATTTTGCATGTGTATATTTTGGCCCCCACACTAAATACACTCATTTCTGGTTCAGGAACTTCCTGAATTGTTTCCCCATTATATAGTTAATGGGATCCAGTTATGTGCCATGTGCTGTTTTGGACTGACACAAACAGACATGGTACCTCTCTGTGCTAATCCCTTAATCAAATAGGGGAGAGAGCTTCTAATATATATCCAGAGCTTGAGGCAGGAGAATTGCAAGTTCTAAACCAGCCTGGGTTGCTTAGTAGACTGTCTCAAAAGTTGGTCAGTGGTGAAGTAGTGCCTAGCAGACTCAGGGGCCTGTGTTCCATCCTCAACACCAAAACAAAGACATTCACATCTGATCTGGGTCCTTGGAGAGGCAGGCCCTGTGGTGGGATCTGCAGACATTTAACACATTTACAGCAAGAGGCCAGGTTAGGCTGTGGAGAAAGCAGAGAGTTTGCATGAGATTAGCTGGATAGGAACAGGTAAGTGCAGGTCTTGAGGCCCCGAAGGCACAGAGACACTTGTTTTTAGCTTCTTAGGAGAGCATGCTAGAGCTCCTCTGTTTGCAACATGGGGAATAGATACAAGAGAGACAGTGCGAGAGACTAGGAGAGCAGCTTAAAGGTCATGTCAATTATCTGACGAAAGGCGAC
Organism: Rattus rattus; assembly: GCF_011064425.1. Lineage (NCBI taxonomy): Eukaryota > Metazoa > Chordata > Mammalia > Rodentia > Muridae > Rattus > Rattus rattus. The sequence goes on along the minus strand of NC_046167.1, from coordinate 5,551,589 downwards.
AAGGGGTGGGCATAGTATGTTGGCGTTGGAATGGGCAAGACTGATAGACTGAAATTAAGAAGTGTGAATTGGGTTGATGGTCAAAGTTGTCAATATTAAAATGTGACTGATTATATAATTAAAGTCAACAATGAGGCTATGGTGTTTAACCAGTATAAATAAATCTTCAATAGCACATGCTATAAGTATACTAAGAAACATTATTTCTGGAAAGATGGTCTTGGCCCTCTTTCACATCTCTTAACAGGAGGCAAAATTTGTCTTTGTCACATTGACCATTCTTTTAAAAAAATTTCAAGTTTTGCACCAGGCGTAGTGGCTCACGCCTTTAATCCCAGCACTCAGTGCCTGGGAGGCAGAGGCAGGCAGTGCTCTGAGCTGGAAGCCAGCCTGGTCTACAGAGTGAGTGCCTGGGCAGCCATGTCTATACACACAGAGAAACCCTGTCTTGAAAAGCAGACAAACCAACGACCAAAGCAAACCAAAACAAAAATGTAAAGCTATAATGACATA